>NC_091120.1:119708094-120308094 GCF_040183065.1 Periplaneta americana
TTTCGTCCTAATTTTACGTTAAACGTCGAAAATGGACATAATCTGTCAATTTTAGATCATCACAGCGTTAAATTGTGTGATTTACGTACTGCTATTATACGTCTGCTCTCCAACATCATGGCGGCAAGCACAGCGTTCAATTTGCCCCGGTTTCCTCGTTCCGCGCAGCCGAGACTGTAGGGGCTTGGTCGTGCTACAGTATTGTAAGTTCCAATAGACACCCCTCGGCGCTCGTAACAGTGACATTATTCTATTCAGCGGACGGTTACAGGTACTATTTATACAAATAACACTATACATAACGAGTGAAAATAAAACTTTTTTTTTTCTAATTTCAGAAATATGGTACCGGTAATAACTAGAATTAATTATTAATACGAGATAAAATTATGTTTTTCGCATAACCGCTTCTGCATAATACTGTAGGCCTATGTCTTTCATGTGATGCAGAAATCCCACGTTCAGTGCACAACGGCAATAAGTTACAGTGAATTGTAGGCAGTGACGTCGCCAGGATCAGAGCAAGGGGGGTGCGGATCATAGACTTACTAAATAACCGCTAGACCGCTCACTGGCGCTAGTGTTATGCTCCCAAATTGAACAGCCGACGGACGGCTATTTGTTTGGTTGAGCTGAATAAGTACAGGTTCGTTCGTGTGCTGTTTTTTAATTGCAGCAATGAACAAGGATGTAAAGATATAGAAAGAAGGAATGTTACATTTCACTTATTAGTTAATCTTTAATTTCTACTACGATTTTTGCCCCGAATTATGTTACAGAAGACAAACTATTATACTTATATGTCTGTTTGTGATTCAGGTTTCCTCTGAGTAGAGATTCCCTTAACAGAAAGTGGTTAGGTGCAATCCGAAGAGAGAATTTCTACCCTACAATGAGTCACTCAGTGTGTTCAACTCATTTCGAAGAAAGTTGTTACCTTGAAACTACGTTATTACAATATACATTGCTATTGTTCTTCACCCACTTCATATCCTTCATTTTCTTCAAACAGTTGATGTTTCAGTGCATACATGGATATTTATTCGCTGAATTTGAAGGTACAGAAACTGTATAAATTATAAAACGTTAATTATTTAATTTGAATGATTGAAAGTGACTCTTGTCTTAGTTACGGATTAATGAAACAGTTTCTTATACAGCTGCTGCTCCTGCTGCTGATACTGCTACTATTACTACTACTACTACCACCACCACTACCACTACTACTGCTGCTGCTGCTTCTTTTAATTTCATACAACAGTTTAACCTACGGCAAAAAGTAAACATTAATTCTTGTATTAACCGTGGTTATGAATATTCACATTCAGAATTCCTATGAAAATGATGCAAGCCTGACAGCCTAATTGAATCCCGATAAAGCCAGTCGAGATTGATAAAAAATCCCGATTTGAGCGATAACAGCCTACAACGTTATTTAAACAAGTTAGTCTGCATTTCCTATTGTCCCATATTTTTATTTATTCAAATTTAGCATTGTAAACATAGAGGTAACCGCGGAAATTTAGTAAGTCTGTGAGGTAACCCAGCTGATTGCCGTAAGGCAACTCTACTCGCAAGATTATAGTTCCGCTAGTTCTACCTCTTTGTTGATTAATCCTTTACGGTACTTAGTTGCTGCTCTCGCAATTAATCACCATTGTATATTTTAGGTGCGTTGAGTGGCAAAAAAGATAGCCTTCTGATATGGTATTTTACACTAATAACAGACGCGTACAATTCCTGCGTTGTATAGTTTAGTGAACTATGTTTAAACATGGATTCATCGTCAGATATACTGTTGCAATAGCGGTTACGATAAAGAAAAGTTAATTTAGCAGCGAAAGGTTAAAACATATTCGTGGTTAATAAAAGAGAAAACGATTAGCCTGTAGTATTCACTGTATTGTGTGTCATTCGTATTTTAGCGTTCCTCAAGGAGGCGTGTATTACATTATAAGCGCGCGAACACTACTTTGCAGAAAACAATTCTAAAGTGATGATCAATCTAATGTCTTCTGATATCCCGATTTCTCTCGCAGAAAACGTAGCAACTCTGCTGATAGCAGAAACACGGTATTAAAGGTAAATCGCAAAGGAAGTATTGTTCTTGTAAATAAAACAATTTAGCTTTCGGATACGCAATACAACGCGCATTCAAATAGCGGTTTCGAAATCCCGCGCGTTTTCTACCAACAAATGGCGGCTTTCGGCTGCTTCAATTTGGGAACATATTTCTCACTTCTCTCGGTGCGGATGGGGTGCGAGATTTAAAAATGGGGTGCGAGCTGTAAAAATATAGTACATAAAAAAACCAAAATGTTCTCTCATGCACTTGCGCGCATACTATACATCTGTTTATTAATATTACTATGTATGTATGAATGTATGTATGTATGTATGTATGTATGTATGTATGTATGTATGTATGTATGTATGTATGTATGTATGTATGTATGTATGTATGTATGTATGTATGTATGTATGTATGTATGTATGTATGTATGTATGTATGTATGTATGTATGTGTGTATTATTATTATTATTATTATTATTATTATTATTATTATTATTATTATTATTATTGTTTATCACATCCATAACGATACACTAAGGGACGTAATTTTTTCACATCCAAGAAATTGTTTGTTTTTGTTCTTCAAAATAACTTATGCCCAGTATTTTTTTTTAATAAATTGCCCTTTGGGGTGCGGAAAGGGGTGCTCCGATTTTTTTATGGGGTGCTTGCGCACCCTTTCGCACCCCTCCTAGCGACGTCCCTGATTGTAGGAAAATGCAGGAACACCACAAATCCAGGACATGTGGAATTTTTTAGAAACGAAAAAAAAAAATAGTTTGCTTTTCTTAGTTTTTTTGTTTTTTTGTTTGTTTGTTTTTTTTTTTTTTTTAGGATTAAAGGAATTTGAAGAATTAAATATGTTATGCATATATTTTTTTACTTTTGTACGTTTGTGTACTTTTTTCAAATTTTTGGCTTAAATGTACACTTGGTCAAAATGAAAGTGGCCGGTCTCTTTGGGCAGTGAAGATTTTCTAAGTCTCTTTGGGTGAGCGCGCAGTTCACTTCTGTAAACCTCCGTGCGCCGCTTTAGTTAACTCTGTAGTACAAGGCGCTGATTTGGGCTACCTTAACAGCATGCTTTGAATCTCCGTAGAGAATTTTTTGTTTTGTCCTTTAATTTTTTACAACTCCTTTTAGTGTAATATAATCAAATAATTTTACTTATGTTAATTCATGTTACTTGTAGATAATTACAAAATTTGTGAAAATTTGTGGTTATAATTCCAGGAAATCACGATATATTTTGTCATCAGAATTATGGTTTTTCTTCTTGTTTACAATTATTACGTTTAGACCCTGATGATCACGGATTTAGATTAGTATAATAATTATATTCCCTGCAGCACAACTTGCAAATTGAGCCGTTCAGAGCAGAAGTGGTGTAAGTCAAAAATGGGTTGAACTAAATATTATATAAAATACAGCGCTAAGTAGCAATTAATATTCAGTTTATTTAAACTATTAGTAGTCAGTGGATAGCAAGAAGGACATATTAATTGCTACTTTGCGCTGTATTTTACAGAATTTTTACTTTAAACGTCATTATCCAATTTTGACTTACACCACTTTTGCTCTGAACGACTCAATTAATTATTGCCAATTATTAAACTGTCAACATATTTACTGAATGTTCCTTAGGTAGTAGAATGCAAAGCAGCAGGAATTAATAAAATAATTAACACAGATTTTTAATATGAAAGCCCCTAATTGTCGTCTTTAGTGTTACTTCCATCTAGCGTCAAAAGTTTCTATTAACACGACAAAAATAATAAAGCTAAAAGTATTATAAGGATAACGAAAATGACGAAAATCTATTATATCAGTGATGCATTTAAAAGGCAACAAAAAAAAAAGTTTAGTAACTTCACGAAAATTTGAACTTGCAACCTCACGAACTCTTAGGCTGGTATTCATAGTCGACACTTTATATCACCACTTTGCAAAGTGACACTTTTGACGAAAGTGGCTCTTTCATATTAGTGGTATTCATAGACGATTGAAGAAGTGCACTTTACGAAATGTTACTTTACGCCAGAAAAATGTAGAGTTACAATTTGGTTGGTAACAGAAGTCCCACAATGCCTTTCAAAACAAGTGAACAAACAGTAACAAATTAATGTGTAACCCACAGATTATAATGCTTGTGATTTGAGTTGAGAGCCTAATTTATCGCACGAGAAAGAATATATATATATATATAAATTTTTTTTATTTCAGTGTCTAGTTTTCGCTGCCGATAGTTTAGATTATTTCAGTTAGTTCAGATACATAATATTTTATTAAATAGGTAGTGATACTCCTGGTGAAATTAGGTTAGGTTTTGTACAGTACATAGCTGATCCATTGATTTATATAGTTAGATTAGGTTTTGTACCTATCTTTTTCATTGATTTCTATCGTTAAGTTAGGTTTTGTATGTATCAGTTCCACTGATTTATATAGTTAGGTTAAATTTTGTACATATCTTCTATTGGTTTATGTAGTTAAAGTTGGACTGAGTAGGTTAAGTTTTGTGTGTATATGTATATATATAAAATTTATATCGTTAGGTTAGTTTTTATACGTAGCTGCTTCATTGATATATCGTTTTATTCCCTTTATTTTCATTTTTGCCTCTTTCGTGAATGGTGAATAGAAGTCAAAAGAATGAAATAAACACATTAGGCCTATTGCTATTATTATTATTATTATTATTATTATTATTATTATTATTATTATTATTATTATTATTTTCTCTCTCTCTTGTTTCCATTATTGGCTGCTCTTCAGGAATATTTTTAATTCCAAATTTTTCTACAATGCAAAACAAAATAGGCCTAATGATATGAGATCTCTTTTCATGGTGAGGTTATGACTGCACATGAACTAGAGACAGTATCTCAGCAAAAGCAGCCATATCAGATGTATTGCTTACCGGCATGAAAACATAGCCTATTATCAAAATAATGATTATATGAACATCAAGATAAAACTTATCTCAAAATATAGGTAGTCAACGAAAATCAAAATCGGAATCTGCTTAGAAGGCAGGCACGTGAGGTCTCTCAATGCTAATTTAAGATAGTTACACCTACATTAGATTGAAGTTAGTTTAATATTATTTGAGTAAAAAAAAATCGTTTCAGTAATAAAAAATAGGTTATATAGGAATATCTACCTACATATCACTTCATTGAATTGAGGTTATCAATATATGAATGTTACTACAGAAATACCTGAACTATAATATTACAGATATTAATGCATGGTACATATTTAAAGCATAGAATTTTAATGCAGTCAATAACTGTATTATTGGAGTCACTGACAAACCTCTGTTATTCTTTTTTGTCAACAGGTCATCGAAAAGATTAGAAATCTCAATAACAGTTTTTTTTATCAAATCGGAATCATTTTTTTAAAATTATCTATCATTATGAAATTCCACGGGATTGTCTTTAGGCCTATCCATAATGTAGCGCTTTCGTACATTGTCCACTAATTGTGCCACGTTCTAATAATCAATTCGACAACCTCCAAGACGTCGCCATTTTTCTACAATCCTTATGGTGTATTAGTTTTGCGAATTGTAGGTACTGGAAACAATTAAAAAAAATCACCCGAATCACACTCGCTCATTTTATAGGCAATCTAGCAGGTCGCAATCCTAAAACCGGAGAATATATTTGCTAGAGCTCTTTTCGCACAAACTTAGCTATATAAAATTCTTCGGTAACTAAATTAATTTTCCCGTTGTTAATAGGTTTTAAAATTTGCAAGGCATTTGGCATTTTTTGAAGTTCATGATTGTTCTATATTAAGTGAGATGCGAATTTCGATCTATTACGCCCATGACAAAAATCTGCTTTGTGTTCTGAATATCCAGTTTTGAAATTTCTTTTAGTCTAGCCAATATATTTTTATGTACAATTCTTACAATGCTGCATGTATATTCCACCACTAGCATATTTATTAAAATTACAGACATTATTAGGAATAACATTATTGAGTTTGTTGCAGTTTTAAAGGTGACATTTACATTTTATTTCTTAAAATATTGAAGTAACTTGTAGGGTATATTGTTATAGAAAGTCATTACATTCCGATACTTTGATTTTTTATTATCTATTGAAGCAGTGAATGTAGTATCTGATATCTTGTGTAGAAGGGATTTTCTTTTAAAAATAAGTCTACCTATAATTTTCTTATTAAAACCATTTTCTATAGCAAGGCCATCTATATAATATATTTGTGTTCCTTTAAATAATTCTTGTTTAAAAGCGTAACTTTCAGTAATCTATCAATTAAAAATGGGAATGTACTATATTTACGGACTGAGGGTGATTAAATTCAAGTATGAGTAGTATTAATCAGTGGCGTAGCGTCAATGTAAGCTAAAAAGCTTAGCTTCCCCAGTTAATAATAATTTCATAATAAACCTGCAGTTTATGGAGAAAATTATTTATTAATTTTAATAGAATTTATATTTACGCATTAAATATTGTGATGCGGCAGCTGAGGATTATTTGTGATGCAGCAGTAAACAAGAAGCCTGCACACACCAGCTTCCAAGCAGACCGGTTTCTTCTGTGTAATCCACCCCGCAGGTTTTCCATCCCTTTTAAACTACCCTAGTCGCAAGGCTCGAAAAGAAGCTAGCTTTAACATTTAAAATAAGTAGTTTCCGCGTTATCCCTTTTCGTCAGTTGTGTTCAGTTGAAGTGTTAGTGTGCATTGTGGCTGATATAATAAATAATGAGCGAAATAACAGTTCCTGACACTAATTTACTTGAATTTTTAGGACAATTGTATTATCAAGACTGACTTACGAACAAAAGTGTGATTTAAAAAACAAATGACCGACTCCCTTGCTGTCAATGAAGGACACAACCAAAAGACAGACGCATACTTACGTAATGATACTAATATTGTGATTTCTCTAAGTATGACAGGGAGTGAGCTAATGTTATACGTATACGTGTCTATTTGTTAAGAGATATGTGTAAACCGTGAAATCGTATTTTATTACGTCTCATTTGAGGTCATGCCTTATTGGTGTTACTTACGATGTTCCAACCAATCTTCGACTGCTGACTTGAAATTGACTACTATTTATTTTAAGACTCTATTTTTGTAATACATTTTCTCATATTGCATGAAAGACAACTTGAGTTAGCTTCCCCTGCTCAAAATTTCATGCTACGCCACTGGTATTAATAGACTTTCTATAGATGTCGTAGTCAAAGCAATTAAATTTTCTATTGATTTTCAAATCTAGAAAGTTAATAGATTTGTTGATTTCACATTCAGACGTGAATCTCAGATTGGGGTGTATGCTATTAAAAGAATGTAGAATATCTTGTTGTGTGTCAACATGAATTTCAAAAACTAACAAAGTATCAGCAACTTATCTGTTATAGGAAATTATATTATGTCTGGAAGAAAGCTTTTCGATGTGTTTATCTTCTAAATTCTGTAGAAATGCCTTAGCTAAAAAACCGCCTTCAGTCTGTAGAAAATATTTGTTGTCAAAGCAGAAATAATTTTGTTTTGTGCAAACGGAAAGTAAATTCATTAATTGATCTATAATTTTATCATCTGTATTGAATTTTCATAATTTGTCAGAAATAATTTGTAAAGTTTCATTAAGTGGGATACTGGTATAGAGATTTTCAATGTCTAAAGACGCAAGTCTTGTGAATTTATTAATTTTCTGTTGTTGTAATCTTTCAATTAATCGACCGTGCGCGCGAAATGTAAGGAAATTGGTATTTTTCACAAACGTTTATTGATCAAATTTTATAAAAACATTATTTCAGTGTTAATCTATTCATTACAATAAATGTTAAAGTGAAATAATTCAAAGAACTGAAAAAAAAAAGAAAAGAAAAGAAAAGAAACAAGATCGTCAAATCCTACATCATAATCTCTAGAGTGTGTATATGGAAAAGAATATACATCTTACAAATATTACACATATTATACAACTTCATCACTACCGGAACTTTCTTCAGGATTAGAACAAGCAGTGCATGTTGACTGCGTATGTTCTTTACTACTGTATATAGCGGCGACACATATTACGTCTGTTCTTGGACTTATGATTTCTTTTCCACTCGTAGAGCTGACATCTTTCTGGACTCTCTTCTTCTTCTTCTTCTTCTTCTTCTTCTTCTTCTTCTTCTTCTTCTTCTTCTTCGGATGCAGGTGATTTTCTTCCTTCTACAGTTTCAGTAATTTCTCTAATATTTCTCCTCATTTGGCGTGGCAGATTCGCAAGTTGCTGTCTTTCAAGTAGATACTTTCTGCACAATTCTTTGCTAAGAGTTTGTAGGAACTGCCTTCCAATCATGTCAAACTGACCAAGATTGTGTTTCAGTATAATGAAACTATTGATTCCTGCTATTCAGTAGAGTGAAGAACAGAGTTAGAGGCCAGCGGTTACTGATCCTTACTGCCGAGTACCTAGCCTTGTACTGGTCCACCATGTCCAGTCCTCCTTTTGTTGAGTTATGACACATCAACATGTAAAGTTTTGTAGACTCTCCAGAGTCTGGGTCAATGTCATCGGTATGGTGCATTGTGCACAAGAGCAATAGCACCTTCTTTTTCGGACAGTAGAACAGTAGAAATTTTTCTTTGGTGAACCCAAACATACTGGTGTTTTCCATAGAGTGGCTTTGTAAAAATAAAGGATGCACCTCCTTTTTATTTTTTTGCAGCATTCAAACCAATGTTAACGTATGAGTTGATGGAAGATCGTATGCAAGTGCCACTGAAGTGAACCATTTGTCTGTGGTGACGTTTCTACTGAATCCACTAATTGGCTGCACCATCCTGTTCACTACACTTTTGGCAGAGGTGTCAACTTGATAAGGCCCAGCTGGCTGCTTACAGGCGTAGACTTCCATTTTCAGAATATAAAAGGTTTTCGTATACGCTAGAGAGAATGCCTTTATCCCATACCTTGCCGGGTTCGTCTTTATATATTGTCTCAAACTGCACTTTCCTCTAAAGTATTGTAACATCTCGTCGATCGTGACATACTCACTAACAGTAAAATTATCAGACAACTTCTGAACAATTTGTACAAAAAAGGAACGAATTGCGCTTTTGCCGAGTATTTGAATCGTCAAATCTTAGGGCTGTGATCAGGAACTTAAATCTTTTCACATTCATACAATTTCTGAAATTAGTAACGCCTGTCCCATCATTAGACCAAAGCTCAAACAGGTTCAGATGAGCTGCTCTCAGTACTCCAGCCATATAAAGAAGGTCTGTGAAAGCTTCAATTTTAATTCTCTCAGAATTGTGCGCATCTCTAGAACGATTAAAATTTGGTCGAATTTTTATAATTCTTTCATTAATAAAGTTAACGATTTCATTAATGATAGCGTCAATAAAAGGTAGGCCTAATTTTCAGCACTCTAAGGAGTGGATACATTTCTTGCTACCAGTTTTACACCAGGCAAAAACCTTACTAAATTATGTTCAGTAAGTCATCTGTTGCGTGGTGAGCAGTACATATTCCACCTTGTTACTCCATCTTTTTTTTTAGTAGGTTATTTTACGACGCTTTATCAACATCTTAGGTTATTTAGCTTCTGAATGAGATGGACGTGATAATACCGATGAAATGAGTCCGAGACTCAGCACCGAAAGTTAACCAGCATTTGCTCATATTGGATTGAGGGAAAACCCCGGAAAAAACCTCAACCAGGTAACTTACCCCAACCCGGGCCACCTGGTTTCGTGGCCAGACGCGCTAACCGTTACTCCACAGGTGTGGGCTACTCCGTCTTTTCCTATATACACACTTATATTAGAAGTCAGGTAATGAGAATAAAATAGCACACTGAGGCCGGTATTCATAGTCGGCGACTTATTTGTTCAATAAGTGTGACTTTGTTAAGTTATACTTATTGGAACATCTTAACTTATATGATTATGGTATTCATAGTCGGCTAATAATGAGGCAGAACAAAGAAATATACAACAAGAAGAGAATATAGAATATGTAGATCCTATAACATGGACTGAATTCACAGAAATATTAGATGTTAGTAAGAACCGTAAAACCCCTGGTGAAGGCGGTATAAATTTAGAACTGTTGAAGTATTCATCAGAAAGAATAAAATTAAGATTATTAAATCTCTATAATATATATTGGTATAGAAAGAAAATTCCAGAGGAATGGAAAAAATCATTAATAGTCCCGATTCTTAAGAAAGGCTCAAGACAGGATTGTAACAATTATAGAGGTATCAGCCTCCTTAACAGTGCATATAAAATATACGCAAGAATTATAACGAGACGGCTTAATATTATATCCGAAGTACTCAAGAAGACCAACACGGTTTTAGGACAGGTTGCTCATGTGCTAACTGTGTATTTATAGTACGGCAGATTATTGAAAAACGACGAGAACACAATTTAGAAACACATATATTATCAAAGCATTTGATAAAGTATTGAGAACTAAGTTATGGAAATAGTGAGAAATAAAGGATACCCTGGACATCTTATTAGTGTCATTCAGAGCTTTTATGATGGCACTTTTATTAGTATTGTGGAATGCACAAAATAAGTTATCATAAACCAAGGAGTGAGGCAGGGCTGCCCATTCTCCCCTTCTATTTTTAATATATATATATATATATATATATATATATATATATATATATATATATATAGACGTAGCCGTTGGCGAATGGAAAGAAAAATTAAATGAAAATTTTAGATTGACAAATTTAAAACTATTTGCAGATGACCAGGTTATATTTGTTGGAACAGAAGATCAGCCACAAAGAGCTTTTTTACAACTATATAATACTATGGCTACTTATAATCTACTCATCTCAAATACTAAGACAAAAGTAATGACCTTTATAGGTAAGCAGCCAATGAGATCGAAAATAATAATCAATGATGCAGCAATAGAGCAAGTTTCTCATTTTAACTACTGTTGTCACGCCAAGGAGAAGTCGCCTGAAGTACTTAGACGGGGCGGAGGGGAAACAGTCGCGCATGCGTACCGCACTGATCACTGCAATATTCCTGTTTCACAAACATCTACTACACGTGTCTAAGAGTCTTTTCGACTTTGTGAAATAATAGTGGCGTTTTTATTGTAGTGTTTTATTAGTTTCAACAGGGCGATTGTTTTCAATATACCGCAAGTCTTTGTATTGCTTTAGTTATCGTTTGCTTTTAGTGATAATAGTGTTGATAATAATATAGTTAATAGAATTTATGTTATTGTATACTGTTAGTTTAGATTTATAGCAGTTTTTGTTTATTGTAAATATGTCGACAAAGAGGAAACAAGGATTGACAATCTATAGCGAAGCAAGGAATATTATTGCAAGTGTAAATTAATTCTGTGATGAAGAAAAAGTACAACAGTGCCTTTGCATTCCTCTTACGAAACCTACACCAAAGGCAGAAAAGTACTCTAATCTATCCACAGGAACAATACAGCGTATAAGGAATGAAATGAAAGATTGAACAGAAGAAAGTGCGTTGTGGACACCTGAGGAAGAAAAAAACGGAAACGTCCAGATTACCGAAGCGCAAATGTAGATGACTTTGACCGGAGATTGACAAAAAAGATATAATTGAGAATTTTATTTGAAAAAAGAATGAGGGCCACCGGCGTAATTCAGGAGGTAGCGTGTTTGCCTGCTGATCTGCAGTTGCGCTCGAGTGTGAGTTCGATTTCCGCTTGAGATGACTACCTGGTTGGGTTTTTCCGAGGTTTCCCCAAGCGAAAGGCGAATGTCAGGTAATCTATGGTGAATACTTGGTTTCATTTCGCCAAATACCATCTCGCCATCATCAATTCAATCGACACTGAAAATTCTAGTAGTTATTACAGTGTCGTTAAATAACCAAATGAAAATAAATGAAAAAAAAAGTAGTAACAAGCTGCAACAAACTTTTACTCCTGCTACAAGAGAATGTTAAATGTTATATTTTATTTAACGACGCTCGTAACTGCAGAGGTTATATCAGCGTCGCCGGAGTGCCGGAATTTTGTCCCGCAGGAGTTCTTTTACATGCCAGTAAATCTACTGACATGAGCCTGTCGCATTTAAGCACACTTAAATGCCATCGACCTGGCCCGGGATCGAACCCGCAATCTCGGGCATAGAAGGCCAGCGCTATACCAACTCGCCAACCAGGTCGACACTACAAGAGAGAATTGATTTGAAATTAAAGACAACATTAAGACGAATATTGAAGGAAAAAGATTTCAGGTGGAAGAAGTGTGCATCGAGAAAAAATTGAAGAGGAAAACACTGTAAATTAGAATATGTGAAGATATCTACAGCAAATAAGAAAGCTTAGGAAAGTGGAAAAACCGGTTTTGTATCTGGACGAGATGCGGATAAATATGTCTACCAATTTAACTTCTCCCAAGTGCTGGCAGGATAAAAATGTTACGGGAGTTTTGACTACCATAAATGTGTCCAGAAGACTCATTGTTGTCGATCAGGATGGGGGCGGTGGGGCTAATGGCTTTATTGAGAGATTCGAGTTAATATACAAGGCTGGAACATAAACAAACGATTATCATGGACAGATGATTCTCCAACAATTTCGAAAAATGTTATGATAGTCATAGCGACAACACCGAAGATGCGGAATTTTTTATGTCTGACTTCGTTGCCTTGTAGCCAAGTAAGTGGACCTAAGTTTTCAGGTCAGAGTGTAGCGTAAAGTTTCCCCGTCCCGCCTATCTACTCCCCGCGCCAACTCGTAGCGCGAAGACAGTATTTAGGTTGTGAAGTGTCATACAATAAAGATAAAAATATAATACAAAACTATATAAATTTCAATACATGTGCGGTACTATAAGTAGAACATTGAAGAATAAGACAAGAGTCAGTGGCGTGCATTCTGGGTAGGCTAGGTCTGATGCGCCTACCCAGACAGACAGGAAGAAATTTATTAAATTTGTATTTAAAAGTAATAGTGTTAATTTAAGAAAGTCTGCAGAGTCCTTAACTAATTTCAGCAAACTTTGGCTTGGCATCCTATTTTCATTTCCTTTTGGCTGGTACTGTACGTCGCATTTGAATTATTGTCCGCTGTGTGCTCGCCCTCGCGTCATCTTTCGTTACTGGAGAGTTGGGCTGTCGGTTTGCGGTGCCTACCCTCTCTGCAGCGAGCGCAGTGTTGCCATACCTACTGATTTAGCAGGAGAGTTCCTGTTTTTCCATGGACTCTACTGCTCTACTGATTTCTTTGTCAAAAGTCCGAATTTCTCCTGCCTTTTGGGCATGCTAAAGTCACCATGGTACTATGCTCGGATTTTCAATACGCTCGCAAACACACACACACACACACACACACACACACACACACACACACACACACACACACACACGCAAACACACACACACACACACACACACACTCTCTCTCTCTCTCTCTGCACGGCCTGCACTCCTTACATTCCCCTCCTCCTCAGCTGTACTGTCAGTGACAAGCGGCAGTCCGCTGAGCTGAAAGATTTATTTAAACGATTTTCGCGATTATTCCATTTAATTCATGACTAAACGGTTTAATTTATAAAAAAGAATCAATACCGTACAGTACTATTAAGATTATTTTTACGTATCTACTTGTATAGCAATCAATCATTTCTCCAAGGCCGTTACTGCAATAGAGTGCTGTAAACATTGGGCAAAGACTATTTTTTTCCTGCTTAAAGGTGCTCCATCGAAGGAAAATTGTATTAGAAGATTTGAGGTATATATATATATATATATATATATATATATATATATATATATATATATATATAACATGTAGAATCACCTCTTAAATTTTGTTGCATCGGTCCTCTTCCACACGTAAGAGGAAAAACAAGTTTGGAAATGCATGCGGAAACACAAAGCATCTGAAAAGATCAGACACTTTAGGACAAAAAACAATCAGGTTTTACGAGTGATTTTACAAAAATAAATAATATGGCGAGAGAAAATAATAAACACTCGGGCGAGAGAAGCAGAAGTGAGACCAATCTGTTTTTGTAGTAGAACATAATTTGTTGATCAATATTATGGAGCACTTTTGTGTATTGTTGCACGTGTTGATGGACTTAGTTACATAAATTGACTAGAGATGGCTGTAGTTACATTAGCAAAATTGTTCATTTCAGTGGTGAGGATGTATTGTGTAATAATACAACAGTATCACCTTTTTGTAGTATATATTGTTTTGTAATTAATATAATAGAATGATGAAATTAATCGTTAATTGATCTACTGTTATCTCCTGTTTTTTTCCATGATTTTTTTTCCTGATTTTCGTGAGTAGGTCGCGGCAACACTGAGCGAGCGTAGTGTTTCCCTTCATAGTCAGTACATTAGAACAGCTGGCGCATGCGCCCTGATTTACGTGTCTTGTCCATTGCCGTAATACGCTAGGCTGGTAGGCGTTATTGAAAGCGCTTTTGGTGATGAAATTACTGTATTATAGTGTTTATTTGAACTTCTGGTGGTAAAGTGAGTGTGTTATAGAGTTTTTTTATTATCCAATTTAATAAACCCTATTTCACCCTGAGGTATATTAGGGTTATAGTTGGCATCAAAATACATATTTTATAACCAATAAACAAAATTGTGGTGAAGGTTACAATTCACATGAATGGTGTAGAAGAATGCACCTTAATGAAAGTGTGTTATAGAGTTTATTTAAACAAAGTGAGGTATAACTAGTGCGATATTGTTGTAATATGGCAGAAGATCACTGTATAATTGAACAGATTTTTAAAAAGCATTTCGGTTGTAGATCATTTAGCGAAAAAGTTGAAATTGTAACTGTTGGGGCAAGACCAGTGCCGGCGCTTCCGAACTTAAACTTTTTACATAAAGAAAAGAGTAGAGAATATTTACGTTATTTCAATGTGAACCAATATGTGAAAACTAATTGGCTAACTGGATGCTGTCACCTTAATAAATTATTTTGCTGGCCATGCTTATTATTTTGTAACGAACAAAGTGTGTGGAACAAAGAGGGTTATAATAATTTAAATAATTTCAGCAATGCCATTGTCAAACACGAACGATCGCAGTATCATTTGCATTCGGTTGTTCAGCTTTCTTGTTTTGGAAGTGTTCGTATTGATACCCAACTTGATCAACAATTAAAATCGGATGTGGCGCGTCACAATGAAATGGTGAAGAAGAACAGAGAAATATTGAAACGCCTAATCGACGCAACGTGCTTCTGCCGTTCAGAGGACATGGCGAAAGTGAAGATTCACTTAACAAAGGCAACTATATAGAAGTTTTACATTTGTTGAGCAGCTACGACACTACTCTTCGAGAACATCTAGAGTCGTCTACAACATTTAAGGTCACATCGAACAGAATTCAAAATGACCTGATAACTGCTATCAGTGGCGTGTTGATGGAATTTATTAAGAATGACATTTCCATGGCCCAGCATGTTGCAATTATTTTAGATGAAACATCCGATGTAAGCAACAAATCACAACTATCCACCACTCTCAGGTATGTCCATGACCAGACAGTACAGGTTTAAGAAGCATTTATTTCCTTCGTTGATGTGAGTGCGGATAGATCCTCTAATGGTTTATTTAATCATGTAATGGACATAGTGAGATCTTATGATATCAGAGACAAATTAGTTGGTCAAACATATGACGGTGCGGCAGTGATGGCTGGAGATATAAATGAACTTAAAACCAAAGTTCAAGACATTTATCCTAGAGCTCTATTTGTTCATTGCTTCAGTCACGTCCTAAATCTAGTCTTATCTCAGTCAGCTATGAGTATTAAGGAGTGCCGGATCTTTTTTCAAAAATGGAATGGACTAAGTAGCTCCTTCTCCAAGTCTATAAAACGCGCGCATGCTCTTACTGAATATTCCAACAGAATAATTCCAAGAAATGCACCCACAAGATGGAATTTCTCTTCCAGAATAGTCAATGTTGTAAAGGAGAACCGTGAATTGCTGGTGGACTTTTAAAAAATATACTCAGCAACTCATCAGACTGGGAAAGTGAAACTGTTGCTCTTGCGAGTGGATATTTGTCTTTCCTTTCAGAGTTTGAGACCAAATTTCTTCTAAATGTATTATCAAAGATCTTTGCATACACTGACATTCTGTACAACATTCTTCAAACGAAGCATTTGGATATTCTGTATTGTGTAGAAAAGGTTAATGAAACAAAACGTATTGTTCTACATGAGAGAGACAGATTTGATGCATTATGGAGTGATGTTAGCAATGAAGTCGAATGTGAAGAAGTGCCGGGAAAAAGAAAATGCCTGAAAAATGATGTCATAAAATACAGGAGAATATTTTTTGAAATAATAGACAATGTGACAAACCATATTACAGATAGGTTTGGAAATCTCCCTCAGTTGGAATTTATTTCATTGCTTGATCCAACCAAATTTCAGTCTTATAAATTAAATTTTCCTAATTCCGCTCTGAATGCGCTGAATGTAAACACAGTGCAATGTTTGACATAGTCCGTCTAAAAAATGAATTGACAGTCCTATATTCAATGGAGGAGTTTCGTGGAAAATACTCTCATGAACTGGTAACACATTTAAAAACAAAACAACTCCACACATCATTTGTCGAATTGTACAAATTGACCCTACTGGTTTTGACCCAGTGGCGGCTTCTCAAGGGGGTTGCAGGTTTGTACACCCCCCAGTAATGTTGCTAATCTCTCAGCTTTGTTGCTATTAAAAATATAATTTTATTTTACAATTTTCATTCATGATTATCTGCAGCTGGCGTCTTGTTTTGTACGTCTGCAGGAGCCTCCGAGCCTCTTGGTTTGCAGAGATGTTGAAAACCTATGTAAGGCAGTTTATAGAGATGTTCGGTTAGTGCGGGGACAGGGGGGTTAGAGGCGTGGTCTACTGCTTTCCTCTTGAGAACGGTTTGTCGCACCCCCACACATGGACACCAACGTCAGTGCAGAAGAAACTAAATTCACTGGAAAAGTATCTGTTTCAACTAGACATTTGCCCGAAGTAATAAGCATGAAAAATTTATTCATTCGGCTTGTACAATGAACAGTCGCATATTTCGAATGTTACTTTCTCAATCTACATGCACATAAACGGCACAATACATAAAGGAGCTTGTATTTTGCTTTAAAGTTCTAAGAGTTGTCGTTCTGACAATAGGTGCTGCTATCTCCCGACAGTCTACGAAAGCTGCATTTGAATTTTATGAACGAAAACGTTGCACATGGTACTTTGTAGCATTCTGATGACGATTCTATACTCAATTGTTTTTCATGATCGTACTTGTGGAGTGAATATGTGTGATTTTCTTTAAATGTGTTGAAATTATTTTGTGTTATGGCATTAGTAAGTATAACATTATGAACGCATGACGGTTTTTTAAATGGCAATACTGTAGTCTGGTATGTAATTTTAGCGTATTTTCATTTCAATAGGTTAAACTAAATATGAACAACGTAGCATCCCTGATTTCAACGAGTTTTACCTCATTAAGATTGGAGGAAAAATTAGAGATAAAAAGATTGGGAAGGCCTACACCTTCATTAAACATATGCCAGGAAATTAAGAGCAAGAGTAGGAACTTCGTGAGAAAATTTAACCCTGATATATATAATAAAAATGACTGGATATGTGGCTGCAGTGAAATAAATGCTCTGTTTTGTTTCCCGTGTTTGTTATTCGGAGGTGGCAGGGAAGAAGCTTGGGTTAAGAAGGGCGTGACTGATATAAATCATCTCCATGACAGGATAAAAAAACATGAAAATTCTTCCATTCACATTACAAACGTTCTGAATCTCAGTATTCTTGGAAATACTAATATTGCTGCTCAATTGGATTCTAGTTACAGAAGAACAATTGAACTACACAATAAAAAAGTAACGAATAATAGGTACATTTTGAATATTATAATAAATTGTATTCGATTTTGTGGTTCTTTAGAATTAGCCCTCAGGGGCCATGATGAAAGTGAAACATCTTCCAACCCAGGAGTATTTCGTGCTTTAATTTACTTTAGTGCTGAACTGGATGGAGCTTTGAAATCGCACCTTGAAAAAGCTACAGTATTTAAAGGGACATCAAAGACAACACAAAACGAACTGTTGCAGTGTATTTTAGAAGTATGTCAGGATGAAATTTCCGTGGAGATAAAAAATGCAGATTATGTATCTGTAATTGCAGATGAGACAACTGATATATCTTGCACATTTCAAATGTCAATTATTTTCCGATATATAGTTAATGGGAAACCGGTTAAAAGGTTTTGGAATTTTCTAACTCCACGTAATCATGATGCTAAATCTCTGGCATCTTGCATTGTTACTGAGATTAATCGCCATCTTGAAGGGGATCCCAATAAGCTCATAGCACAGACATATGATGGGGCAAACGTCATGAGAGGCTCTTCTAATGGAGTACAGGCGATTGTCAAAGAAACTTTTACAAAGGCTTCTTACATTCACTGCCACGCACATCAACTGAACCTTATTATGTTGCATGCTTCGTCAGTAAACAGGAATGTGAAAATATTCTTTGCGAATCTACAAGGGATATGTTCTTTCTTTTCGAACTCGACACAAAGAACAGCAGTTCTTGATGAAATCGTGAAAAAAACGTTTGCCTCGTTCAGTTCAGACTAGATGAAATTTTCAATCGAGGTCTGTGAACACTGTGTTTGAATACAGAGAAGAGCTCATTGAATGTATGAAGACCCTTCTTGAAAGTGACGAAGTCAGCAGCAATAGTACCATTCAGCAAGCCTTTGGATATGTTGAAATGTTGAGCAATCAGAATTTTGTTTTTTGGCTGACATTTTTTCATAAAATAATGCCTTTTGTAGACATTCTATATAACCAGCTACAAAAGCGTGAAATTGATCCAGCATGGGTAAAAGTTCAAATTGAATGTTTCGAAAGTGAAATTGTGAAAATTAGAGAATCAGTAGATGAGCTATTCCAGACTCTTTCGGCACATGAAAACAAAAGGATGAGACATGAAGAAAGTGAAAAATCCGTAAGACAGAGGGAAGCAAAAGAAGTTTGTGATATAATTATATGTGAAGTGAAAGAACGATTTAAATTTACAGGACATCTGACAGCAACATCTTTGTTTCTGCCAGAGAGATTCTCGGATTATTATTTAAATTTTCCAGAAAAACTATTTCAATTTTCTAGTGAATGCTACACATTTCTAGATGCAAAGAAACTAAGAACAGAACTTTCAGTGCTCTATGGAATGGAACAATTCAGGATTATGTCCGGTGCTTTAGGTCTCTTAGATTTCATAAGACAAAACAATCTTTGTGATACACTAAGTGAATGCTTCAAACTGTTAAGTATGCTAGTAACAATGCCCATGACAACATCAGAGGCAGAAAGGTGTTTTTCTACCCTGAAGAGGATTAAGACATTCCTTAGGAACACCATGTCTCAAGAAAGACTATCTGCTTTGGCGATGTTGTCCATTGAACGCGACTTCATCATGGCTATTCCAGACTTCAATCAGAGGGTCATTGAGAAGTTTGCAAGCAGCAAGGAAAGACGGATGGACTTTCTGTATAAATAGGTATGCTTGTATTTAGTCATTTTACTTATTAATTGCATATAAATTAGCTTTATATTTATACGCCCTCAGGTATACACGGCTTTAAAGTTTAAAGAAAAGTATGTTTAACTCCTCTTCAATATCCATTGTGCGCCACCATATTTTCAAACCACCAGCCGCCACTGTTTTGACCATACCAAGCACATCTGCATCTGCTGAGAGGTCATTTTCTGCCCTTAAGCGGATTAAATCATTTCAAAGATCAACTCAAGGGCAAGAAAGATTGAGCAGTCTAGCCTTGATGTCCGTTGAGAAGAAAAAGCTGAATGAAATCCGAAAATCTTCTACATTTCACAGCGATGTCATTGAGGAGTTTTCTAAAAAGGAACGCAGAATGGAGTTCACCTTCAAGTAAATAAGGTATGATTTATTTAATTACTAATAACACTGGTCAACAAAATTAAACGTATTTTTGTTAAAAGATAACGAATAGGTGATTCTTACAGCGTTTTTCGTGCTGATTTTATTTCTGTTTCCAAAATTTTTCTATCACCCAGGGTTTTTGAGTAATTACGTATATGAAATGTACTTCAGACTTTTCTAGTATTGATAACTTGTAACATTTTACCTAAAATCATGTTTATTTACCTAAAATGTATGTGAAATAGATTTTTGGCTATACTTCGCTTGAAAAACATCTCTTTTGAGTGTCCAACAATAGTCTGACAGATATTTGGGCTCAATTTTTCCTAGTAGGACCTTTCCGTTTCAGAAAAATCCTGGTGAAAATGTTCCCCATGTTCATCGCTCATTACCCGAAGGTTTTGAGGAAAGAAAAAATAGATGAGAATCCAGTAAGTTATTTTAAGAGATATGACACCCCATCACGTTATAGTTCTGAATCAGCTCGTTGACAAGTTCTCTGTAATCTTCTGATTTGTGATTCCTAGAAAGTAACAGTCTGTTGTCTGATCCTTAGGTTCCCGGCATATGATTGGAACTGAAAAAGGCATATGACGGGATCCTTTTAGCCAGACGTCTCCAAAAGCGTACTCGCGAGTAAGCCCCTGAACGGAACTGAAGCCAGTACGTAATGACCGCGCTCCGCCTTACCCATCCCCACCTGTACTGTACTCAATGTTTATGAGCAAACGAAGAGCAGTGGCGGACTGCTATTATCATTGTGTTGGTCGGAGTGTTCCACCGTTTCACAATGTCTTCTAATCATGGACGTAGTACATTCAAGGATGAATAGGAAGAGAAATTTTTTTGTGTCAGTGGGGAGAATGCGAAATGCTTATTTTGTTCGAAAATTCTTAAGGGTGTGTTGAAAATCAACATGCGACGACAATACTGGACTCTTCACAAAGAATATAATACAATTACGAGCATGTTGGACATGTGAAAATAATTTATTTTGTGGCTATCTGCATAACTGTTGGTTATACATAATAATCAGTATATTACAATGCGTTTACACTCAGTTCCGCATGACAAACATATATTTTTTCGTTTAATTTTAGGTGAAATGCGCATGCCTACAAATATTTTGATAAATATAAAACAAGAAAATACAAATACAAATCACATACGTGTCCTCAGTATTAAACAAAAACAGCTTCTTGATAGCTGTGTTCTAGCTTGGTAAAGGTAAAGGTATCCCCGTAACATGCCATGAAGGCACTTGGGGGGCATGGAGGTAGAGCCCCATGCTTTCCATGACCTCGGCACTAGAATGAGGTGGTGTGGTCGGCACCACGCTCTGACCGCCTTTTACCCCCGGGAAAGACCCGGTACTCAATTTTATAGAAGGCTGAGTGAACCTCGGGGCCGTTCTGAAAGTTTGGCAACCACCTGGGATCGAACCCCGGACCTTCCAGTCCGTAGCCAGCTGCTCTACCAACTGAGCTACCCGGCCGCCTGTTCTAGCTTGGAAGATTGGAAAATCAATGAAGCCCTTTACAGAAGCATCATTTATAAAATCGTGCATATAGGACGTTACTAAAATACTGTGTCCAGAACAAAGTCAAAGTTTAAGAAAATTAAATTGTTTCCAATTACAGTTCAGAGAAGGAATTTCAAGATTGTAAATGCAATTTAATCTAAAGCTGAAACCACAATTAACCAGTTTGTAGCTTACTCACTTGCATTGGACGAAAGCACAGAGAGAAATGACAAAGCTTACCTTGCCATATTCATCCGAGGAGTTAATGAACATTTTACTGTGTCTGAATGTCTTCTAGATATAATTACAAAATACAACTAGAGAAGATCTTTTCCAGGCACTAAAAGCACCATAGAACAAAAGAGGTTGAATTTGCAGTGGCTTGTGTCAATAGCAACAGACGGGGCTCCAGCTTCATAGTATGTCAAATAATATACAAAAGTATGATATTTCTTATTCTTTTGATGTTATTATTTGTAAACATAAGCAGACTGTTGCCGCGATCCCCCACTGATCGCTTCCATCTGTTGAGGTACGAGTCTCTTCCCCTTCTCTAGCCTTACAGCACCCTGTTTTCGGCGGGCAGTATCGAGTGCACGAATGGCGATACGCTTTTTGGAGACCTCTGCTTTTAGCCAACCAGTTAATAGAATCACATGGAACGCAACAGATTTCAGGGGCCCAGTTTCTGTCCTCGTCTATTTTGCAGTCAAAAGAACACTCGCAAAGTCGTTTAACTAGTGTAGTAAAATTCAAAGTTAACTAATCACAAACGTAACAAAATTTGTTTATGTGATTTACACAGTATTTCGAGATAAGTTTCACTTTATAAGATAATTTTTCAAGAGGAAGACGGAACAAGCCAAATGGTCTGAAGAAGCCATGAAGAAAACACTTGAAGAAATAAAATATTCCAATCATTGGTTCTGCTATCTGTCCATACAACCATAACATGTTTGTTGATGAAGAGTTTGCTCCAGATCAACTTACAGATCGCCCACTTGAGATAGAAATCAGCGAAACGACAGCTGGCTCAGATTTAACAAATTCTGCGGTGCCAGCCTCTTCAGCGGCTGAAGAAACAGTTAATGCTTACTCAGAATCAACCACCTCTGTGATGTCGTTAGCTTCAGAGATTGAAAGAATATTCAATACAGCAATTACACTCAGATTTTCAGTTCCGGTTACACCAAAACCCTCAACATCGTCAGCAGGAGAACCCAAGTCAGTTCTTTTGATTTAGACCAGTACCAGAAGTGGAAGCTCGAAAGATACGAGTTTAACGAAGAAAATGTCAGCGCTCTGAAGTTCTTACATCTATACCGATTAAAAATGTTGAAAGGGAAGTAACTTATGGGCAGGAGCAAAAGCAGAAGAAATCCAAGTCTTCAGTGCCAGTGAAACGTCGACTTGTTCAAATTTGTATTTTGTACTAATTTAACGTGCTGTATTGGGCTGTAAATAACATATCCTACTGTCTGATATAACTCATTAACATCGTGTTTATGTGTTGATTTAATTTTATTATCAGTGAATAAAAATTAAATATAAATGTGAAAATGTTATAGGGACATTCACTTTGCCCGGGTTAATTATTCGCTTTGCCCGTGTACCCGGGCAAAGCGAATAATTAAGTATATTTTCTTTCTCAAATCATCACTGTCCGTAGATACGAGAAACGAATTGCCGTTTTTTATATATGTGGACAACATATGTCACAACCAATGTCATGAAGATTTTATTTCGTGAGCTCCAAAATATAGCCTGTGGCATTGTTTGTTCTTAGCTTATCCGCTTTGCCCGGGTTTCCCCTATAGGTCAATTGTTAAAGAAATTAAATGAAATATTTGAAATATTTTATTTTCATTCGCATGTTAAGGACTGACTTCATTTTTGGAATCAGGAGATGAAATTACATAAGAAACGGCAGAAATTGTTGACCAGTGTAATTTATTTTATCATTAGATTCCGAAGGTTTCCGTTTTCTTACCCTCCTTCTGGCTGCTGCTCTGGTTTGATGTCAGAACTCATTAAAATTAAATCAAATATCAAATTATCAATATGTTCGAGATATTGTAAGTTGTATACCTATGTAGCATGCAAACATGAAGAGCCTACCTATGTAGCATGCAAACATGAAGAGCCTACCCTAATGCAATAGGATCCGCATGCCACTGACAAGAGTTGATACACAGCTAAAATTTTACAAGACTATGGCTGTTCCAGTGTTGATATATGGATCTGAGAACTGGACTCTAAATAGATCTGATGTTAGGAAAGTTGAAACAAGTGAAATGAAATTTCTAAGAAGAGTAGCAGGCCTTACCTTACGTGACCAAGTGAGCAACAATGAAATAAGACAAACATTAGGAATATATGATTTAAAATAGAAAATATATACAAATAAAATTAATTGGTACAATCATATACAAAGAATGGACCATAATTCCATAACAAAACAAGTTTTAAATTATAATCCAAAAGGTTATCGTGACGTAGGACGTCCGATAACCACATGGAGAGATTCTCTGAATCGGAACAGGCCATGAGACAGCCTACCATGAAGCTGCTGCTGATGATGATGATGATGATGATGATGATGATGATGATGATGATGATGATAGTCGGCTAATAAGTCGTACTTTGCTAAGTCTAATCCAATAAGTGTGACTTATGTGTATACAAATAAGTCCAACTTATTCGTATGAGAAATTGCAAGGCCACTGTCACGGCAATGTAAACCAGACAATTGTTTTTTTTTGTCTCTAAATTTATACGCATAGCTTCTATAGCAGTGATCGTCAACTCAACTGAAAACGGGCATGGGCGCTCAGCACTGCTTCCGTGCGGGGCAAACGTGCATTACCTCGTGTTCGGCATTATGCAACCCTATCTCCCGTTCAGTGGCGGCTCTTGGCAGAAGCTAGTTGCAATGTTGAATAGAAGTAGTAGGCTATGTCTCAATAGTCGTCAGGAATTTCATTCACAGTTACTCACTGATTGATTGGTTGGTTGATTGATTGATTTTACGAGGACTGGATCCTTGCACTCATACGCCTTATATACGATGATTGTCTAAGTCCGACGCTGACAGGCGGGTCATCATTTCTGGATCCTGCAGGTAAGGTCCCATCATCTAATGACGAATCCAAACCCAGAACCCAGAGCCCAAAGACCTCGGAACCTAGATCAGTACAGGAAATCCGTACTACTCTCAAATATCATTCCAACCTCTTTTTACTACTCGTATTATTACAGATGATATAACGCAGCCCAACTACTAGCTCTAGACGAATTGCTGTAGCGCTTGATATTACACAAACACGAGTGATGCGCACAGTACATGAGCAAGATCTGTATCTGTATCATCGGCAGTATGTGCAAAATCTGCATATAGAAGATGATGCCAAACGACAAGAATTTTGTTAATGGATCATTGCTAATGATCGATTAATTACACGTATTTTGTTCACTGTTGAGTCACCATTTACCCGCAACGGAATCAACAATACGCGCAACTATCACGTGTGGGCAGATGGAAATTCGTGCGCTATTTTGAAAACAAATTTTCAACGACGTTTCTCTATTAACGTGTGGCGCGGTGTCATTGATGACCAACTCATCGGGCCAGTTTTAAATAACCGTCTTAACTGAGTACGGTAACTTGATTTCCTTCAAAACGTGTTACCAGAATACTTGGAAGTTATTCCTTTGGCAACACGACCTCGTATGTATTTTCAACACGATGTAACTCCTATACATTTCGTACGACCAGTGACACAGTACCACAATGAAACATATCCTGGGCGTTGGATCAGTCGCGGTGAGTCATTTCTTGGCCACCGAGGTCACCCGATCTTACTCCATTCGATTACTGTGTGTGGGGTTGGCTTAAGGGCGAAGTCTACAAGCGCAAAATGGAAACAAGGAAGGAACTACTCGCTCGCATTTTACATGCTTGTGCTCAAGAAAGGAATGTCCGAATCAGCTCAGATCAGCAACACAGCAATTGTCTACAATAGCTGCAAAATGCATTGAAGTTGACGGTGGACTTTTTGAACATGTTCTGTAAAGAAACGTACACATTTCAACAGAACATAAGGCAGGATGTCAAAGAAAGAGCACATGAACGGCGTTAGATTCTTTCGCATGCTTACGTACTGGAGTGGAATTCCGTAAACACAGAAAAGAGCAAGACATAGGGGCGGACAAAATGAAAATGATCTGGTGTCCAGATGTAATAATTCGTTACACGTTTGTTTATACATTTTTATTAAATGAAATTATCTGACAGTTGAATAATTTATACATGCTTTACAATAGTCAGCCAAGGTTAGTTTTGTATACTATTATAGCCTAATACTGCTTTAGTAACTTAAAAATAACTTAACAGATAGAATGATTTCTGAATATTCTTGGTTATTAGAATTACTATCTTCAGTAATAGCGAAAAACAGGGAAAATTAACATTTGTAAAAGGTAAGGAGGTCCTGACCATTATATGCATGTTTTAATAACATTGTATTCCCAATATCAATCAATTTTAGCTGCAGTTCTTGTGGTACAGTTTCTATGTTTGCAGCAAGAGGTCGATAGAAAAGTTCTAGTTTAGGTTTAATTATTTCCAAGTCCTGAAATCGTCTGTCGAAGTCCATTCTACGATCTTCCAATATACTGCAATATTTATCTGAATCAATTGTTTCATTCAGTGACTGAATATGCTGAAAGTGAAAGAAGTTGCTTTGTGACATTTGAGATGTCCACAAGGAAAGCTTCAACTTGAAGCTGTTGACTGTGTCTTCCATATTGTGAATTAAAAGGTTTTTATCCTGCAGCTTCAAATTTAAATTATTAAGGTGTTCAAACAAGTCAACTAAAAAGGCAAGGTCCTTTATCCAGTTTGGGTCAGAAATTTCAGCCAATTCTTTGTTCTTACTCTGCATAAATTCTGCTATAAATTCTTGTAATTCGAAGAATCTGGAGAGAATCTTTCCGAGGCTTAAATCAACTGACATCAGAGTGAAACAAACACAGAATCAATTGACTGTACGAATTCTTTAAAACTGACGGTGATGAAGAGCATGCTCCCTAATAAAATTAATGGATTTCGGAAAACGTATTATTTGTCTTTCTTGTGTTAAATTTTATATTACCTTGTTAACATGTTTCAGCCTGCTATTGGCCATCATCAGAACTGGTTGTTGCTGGTCTTGGCGCCTTTTGTTTTGTTTCCTGTGAGGGTGTGTTTGTGTAGTATAATGTGGAGTCAAAGAGTGTGTGTGTTCTGAAATTGAATTATATGTTGAGAATTTCATTTGGATGTGTTTTTGTGTGTCTGTATATTTCGTATTGTTCTGGTGTGTTTAGTTTCTGGCATTTTGGTTGGATGTGTAAAATTTCCATGTCCGTGTTGATGTCTCTGTAGGTGTAGTTAGCATTTGTGATGTGTTCTGCATATGTGGAAATGTTTTGTAATTTTGTTATGGCTGTGATGTGTTCTTTGTAACATGTTTGAAATGATCTGCCTGCCTGTCCTATGTAGAAATTGTTGCAGGTGTTGCATTTGAGTTTGTATACGCCTGTGTGGTTGTACTTGTTTGTTTTTATTGTTTGTGTGTTGAGATGTATTTGTAGAATGTTATTTATTCTCAACACACAAACAATACAGACAAACAAATACAACCACACAGACATATATAAACTCAAATGCAACACTTGTAACAACTTCTACATAGGACAGACGGGCAGATCATTTCAAACACGTTACAAAGAACACATCATAGCCATAACAAAATTACAAAACACTTCCACATACGCAGAACACATCACAAATGCTAACCACACCTACAGAGACATCAACACGGACATGGAAATTCTACACATCCAACCAAAAAGCCAGAAACTAAACACACCAGAACAATACGAAATATACAGACACACAAAAACACATCCAAATAAAATTCTCAACACACAACTCAATTTCAGAACACACACACTCTTTGACTCCACATTACACTACACAAACACACCCCCACAGGAAACAAAACAATAGGCGCCAAGACCAGCAACAACCAGTTATGATGGCCAATAGCAGACTGAAACATGTGATATAAATTAGTTTTTATTTTTCAGTCAATCACTTAGAAATGGATTCTGTTACATCAAGATACAATGTTAATATACGTCACGAATATTTTCGACTTATTTTCAAGTCATCTTCAGATGATAGTTTTTAACAAACAAACATTTGAACTAGGTGAAATATTATTTAAACACATTTATAAAACACTAGTAAATAGTTTGACCATGCATACTTTACATAAAATGGTTAAATGGCGTACATAGTCTTAAAATTAAATTGACATACAGATAGAAAGCCTTCCAATGAAAATAAATATAATACAATATATTGAGAGACATACAGTATGCTTGAATTGTGAAATTAAAAACATTTAAACTTATTATATATAAAACTGGAGACTAGACTTGTTCTTTATGACGTTCAATGTATTGGAAGACTGTATGAAGTGGATGTAAAAGAAAATCTCGGTCTATTCGCCGTGGTGAGAGGCATTATATCTGAAAAAATTAATCAAAGATCTCTTAAAATTTTGAAGAGAAATTAAGTGATTAAAGCCTTAATGGGGCTTTAAAGGTTAATACTCACGAAATATGTACAGTAGAGGTTTTCAGATGATGTGGCCTTCTCATCTTGGCGTTACATGACAGACTGAGCAGTTGAGTTTTCTATGAATGGAGTACGGAAGGAAGTGACAGGCTGAACTAGTCGATAAACAGTTATTCTGCAGTATGGTATAGGGGGTTGTGTAAATCTGGTATTTGTTCGTTAAATAGCTGTATATTGTGGTTATGATTTTTTACTATTACTCCTCAGCAGTGCTGATGAGAAGTGGAATATTTACTATTTTCAGTATTTTTAAGTTTTTGTGGATATTATTGATTTCATGGCCGGTATCAATCAGATGGGTGGCAAATTTAGATTTATTCGTGTTGTTAAAGAAATCTGATTTGTGTTCTTTAAACTTGGTTTGAAAATTTCGTCTTGTTTGGCCTATATATTTCTTGTTGCAATTTGTGCAGTCCAGTTGATATATACCACTTTGTAAAAATCTATACTTTTTTCTGAGTCTGTTGGGGATTATGCTGTTCAGTTTTTTGTTAGTTCTGTATATGAAAAAAAAATCATAAATATCACATAGAGAACTAACAAAAAACTGAATAGCATAATCCCCAACAGACTCAGAAAAAAGAATAGATTTTCACAAAGTGGTATGTATCAACTGGACTGCACAAATTGCAACAAGAAATATATAGGCCAAACAAGACGAAATTTTCAAACCAAGTTTAAAGAACACAAATCAGATTTCTTTAACAACACGAAAAAATCTAAA
This sequence comes from Periplaneta americana, assembly GCF_040183065.1. NCBI lineage: Eukaryota > Metazoa > Arthropoda > Insecta > Blattodea > Blattidae > Periplaneta > Periplaneta americana. Next base: position 119,737,078 of record NC_091120.1, read on the forward strand.
TTTGCCACCCATCTGATTGATACCGGCCATGAAATCAATAATATCCATAAAAACTTAAAAATACTGAAAATAGTAAAAAATCCACATCTCATCAGCACTGCTGAGGAGTACTTCATAGTAAAAAATCATAACCACAATATACAGCTACTTAACGAACAAATACCAAATTTACACAACCCCCTATACCGTATTGCAGAATAACTGTTTATCGACTAGTTCAGCCTGTCACTTCCTTCCGTACTCCATTAATAGAAAACTCAACTGCTCAGTCTGCCATGTAACGCCAAGATGAGAAGGCCACATCATCTGAAAACCTCTACTGTACATCTTTCGTGAGTATTAACCTTTAAAGACCCTTTAAGGCTTTAATCACTTAATTTCTCTTCAACATTTTAAGAGGTCTTTGATTAATTTTTTCAGACATAATGCCTCTCACCACGGCGAATAGACCGAGATTTTCTTTTACATCCACTTCATACAGTCTTCCAATACATTGAACGTCATAAAGAACAAGTCTAGTCTCCAGTTTTATATATAATAATTTTAAATGTTTTTAATTTCACAATTCAGGCATACTGTATGCCTCTCAATATATTGTATTATAATTATATTCATTGGGAGGCTTTCTATCTGTATGTCAATTTAATTTTAAGACTATGTACGCCATTTAACCATTTTATGTAAAGTATGCATGGTCAGACTATTTACTAGTGTTATATAAATTTGTTTAAATAATATTTAACCTAGTTCAAATGTTTGTTTGTTAAAAACTATCACCTGAAGATAACTTGAAAATAAGTCAAAAATATTCGTGACGTATATTAACATTGTATCTTGATGTAACAGAATCCATTTCTGCCATCATAACATGATAAGTGATTGACTGAAAAATAAAAACTAATTTTTGTGACATTATTTCACAAACTTATCTGAACTCAACATGACTTTTAAATAGACTGAAACATGTTAACATGGTAATATAAAATTCAACACAAGAAAGACAAATAATACGTTTTCTGAAGTGGTATTAGAGTTAAAAGTTGTGTAATCAAGATGTATAATGGATTTCACCACAGCATCAATTACGTGGCTCATCTTGAGAACCTTGCTACATTACACCTGTTGATGAATGATGTAGTGAAGAGAAAATAATGTACTATTTGTATTTTCTGACGCTAGCTTGCTCTTTAAAACCCGTACGAACCCATTATGTTTTCCAGTCATGGCTGGTGCACCGTCGGTGGTTACTGATATTAATTTATTGAACTGCAGCCTCATTTCATCCAGAGATTGTTCAATTCCTCTGAGTGTATCTGCTCCTGTAGTAGTGCCCTTTAGTGGCATTAAATGTAACAACTCTTCTGTAACACACAGATTTTCATCCACTCCACGTACAAATATCACGAGTTGTGCAGTATCTGAAATTTCGGTGCTTTCGTCAAGGCATGATGAATAATAAACAAACCTAATACAATTTTGTTTCAACTGATGTTGGACTTCTTGAGAAAGGTCCTGAATGCGACTAGCATCTAGTGCTGTGTATGATTTGGTTGTATTCGGAGCAGTTGTTTGCGTGCTTTTATTCAGAGGCCTCCTTATTACTTCCGATTGATGCTGCCGCACAGGTTGTAAGTGCTGTGGCGCAGATATACACTTTTAGCCGAGCATTCCTTTATTCGGATCATATAGTGGTTCGAATCCGAGTATTTTTTCAATAAGTGTGTAATTTTTTGTTTATTCTCTTATTTTTTACTCTTTCTCTTTTTTTTATTTTGCTTGAAGTACTACTTTAACCGACAGATTTTTTTCTACATTTCAAATTCATAGCATTTATGGAAAATCGTGTTAGTTTTATGTTACTGATCAAATTAATTTCATTAAATTCAATTATTGCGAAATCTATCGCAAAAGTAAAGTTTTTCAGTAGCTAATGTAAACAATTATAGTTCTCCCAGCAACATTCATTTATTCAAAATAGTTACTGCCAATATTAGTCTAATCGATTCAGTTTAACGTAAAATACAGTCGATGAAAGAGTAATGGAACGGAGAAAAATTCTCTCCGGCGCCGGGATTTGAATCCGTGTTTTCAGCTCTACGTGCTGATGTTTCATCCACTAAGCCACACCGGATACCACCCCGGCGTCGGACAGAATCGTCTCAGATGAAGCTCCAACTCTTGGATTCCCTCTAGTGGCCGCCCTCTGCACTACGTCATAGATGTCTATGAACGTAGGACCCAAGTCCACACATGTGCTGAGGTGCACTCGTTATGAGTGACTAGTTGGCCGGGATCCGACGGAATAAGCGCCGTCTTAAATCACGAAGTGATTTACGCATATCATATATATTATTTTAATATACCGAAGTACATATGATATATATGAGACGATTCTGTCCGACGCCGGGGTGGTATCCGGTGTAGCTTAGTGGATGAAGCATCAGCACGTAGAGCTGAAAACCCGGGTTCAAATCCCGGCGCCGGAGAGAATTTTTCTCCGTTCCATTACTCTTTCATCGTATGATGACGCAGAATATCTGCATGGAAATATCATATGTACTTCGGTACATTAAAATAATATATATATATGATATGCGTAAATCACTTCGTGATTTAAGACGGCGCTTATTCCTCGGATCCCGGCCAACTAGTCACTCATAACGAGTGCACCTCAGCACATGTGTGGACTTGGTCCTACGTTCATAGACATCTATGACGTAGTGCAGAGGGCGGCCACTAGAGGGAACCCAAGAGTTAGAGTTTAATCTGAGACGATTCTGTCCGACGCCGGGGTGGTATCCGGTGTGGCTTAGTGGATGAAGCATCAGCACGTAGAGCTGAAAACCCGGGTTCAAATCCCGGCGCCGGAGAGAATTTTTCTCCGTTCCATTACTCTTTCATCGTATGATGACGCAGAATATCTGCATGGAAATATCATATGTACTTCAGTACATTAAAATAATATATATGTAAAATACAGTGTTACTATAAATTATCTTTCCGATTACAAACTTGAATAACTATTGTTAGGACACACTTAGGAACATGATATTAGTATCAATGGAAAGAGGAACTCAAATATTTTTTGTTATGTTTGTGAACCTGTCTCATATTTATTAATTTCGTTACTAGGAGACGATATAACAGAAAAATGGCTGCAAACGAAGACAGGAGGGCGTTTTGTTTGCTAGATTTTCACATATCCCAATCTGTTGTCACTGTACAACGCAATTTTAGGAGAAAATTTGGTGTTGATCCACCCAGTGGGCCCAGTATCCGTAAGTGGTACGCTGACTTCAAAACGAGGGGATGTATCTGTAAGCGGAAAGCAACCGGTCGTCCATCCGTAAGTGAGGCAAATGTGGAGCGTGTGAGAAAGAGTTTCATCGAAGTCCACAGAAATCCACCGTAAGAGCCAGTAGAAAATTAAACATCCCCCAACAAGCTGTGTGGAAGATTTTACGGAAACGTTTGAAGTTCCATCCATACCGTCTGCAATTGTTGCAGGCTCTGAAACCAGACAAAGCCAAGCGACAGTCTTTCTGTGAGGAGATGCAACTCAGAATGGAAACTGAAGGTTTCATCGAATCATTGGTGTTTGGTGGCGAAGCCACTTTTCATCTGTCAGGAAAAGTGCACAAACACAATGTCAGGATATGGGCTTTGGAAAATCCTAACAGTTATGTGGAACATGTACACGACTCCCCCAAAGTGAACGTGTTTTGTCCTATAAGTCGTGAAAAGGTATATGGCCCTTTCTTTCTTGTCGAGGCGACAGTCACAGGTAATTCGTACCTAGACATATTACAGTTATGGCTTCTTCCACAACTGGAACAGGACATCGAAGGTCTCATTTTTCAGCAGGATGGGGCACCAACCCTTTACCACTTAGATGTCAGAAACGAACTGAATACACGACTTCCAAGGAGATGGATTGGACGTGCTGGCCGTGAAGATTTAGAATGTTTGCATTGGCCTCCACTTTCCCTCTACCTTACTCCTTGTGATTTTTTTCTGTGGGGTTTTACAAAACAACAAGTGTATCAGCCACCACTACCACCTACCATTGAGGATCTTCGTGTCCGCATCACAGAGGCCATTGCACTGGTGGATGGTCCAACGCTACAACGTGTATGGCAGGAAATTGACTACAGACTTGATGTGTGTCAAGGAGCTCACATTGAGCGCATGTGACTTACTTACAGTTGTGAGCCAAATGTTTCTCTTTCTGTTCCATATTTCATGTTTTCCAGTGAAAAAATTTAAAAATTGTTGGAGTTTCTGTTTCTGTTGATAACAATTTTATGTTTTCTAATTTTTGCTGATTTAAGAGTAACACATGTGATTTAACCGAATGGATAACAAAAAATATTTGAGTTTCTCTTTCCATTGATACCAATATCATGTTTCTAAGTGTCTCCTAACGATAGTTATTCAAGTTTGTAATCGGAAAGATGATATATAGTAACACTGTACGAGTATATTTAATGGAATTTCAGAATGGAACCGAAGAAACGTATGGTATGAATGTGTTATGATTCACTGTTTAAAAATAATTTGTTCAGGCTCTTCGTTATCTTTAACTCTGTAAAACACTTTTATAATATATATTCATGAATATGTTCTACAAGAGCTTAATACAATATTAATAAATATACCCTAACATAATAATAATAATAATAATAATAATAATAATAATAATAATAATGATAATAATAATAATAATAGGCCCAATAATAATAACAGTAACTTTCGAGGAATATCACTTTTTTTGACGTCGTACAAAATTTTGTCTAATACTCATTTGAAAAGATTAACTTCATATATGGATGAAATTATTGGGAATCATAAATGTGGTTTTAAAGGTAATAAATCGACTACTGATTAGATCTTTTATATTCGACAGATATTGAAGAAAAATGGGAGTATAAGGGCACAGTACATCAGTTATTTACAGATTTAAAAAAGGCATATGACTCTGTTAAGAGAGAAGTTTTATATAATAGGTATTCTTATTGAATTTGGTATTTCCAAGAAACTAGTTCGATTAATTAAAATGTGTTTCAGTGCAACTTACAGCAGAGTCCGTATAGGCCAGTTTCTGTCTGATGCTTTTCCAATTCACTGCGGGCTAAAGCAAGGAGATGCACTATCACCTTCACTTTTTAACTTTTTTTTGGCAAGTCCAGAATAATAAAAAGGGTTTGGAAATGAACGGGTTACATCAGCTGCTTGTTTATGTGGATCACGTGAATATGTTAGAAGAAAATCCACAAACTATTAGGGAAAAGACGAAAATTTTATTTGAAGCAAGTAAACAGATAGATTTGGAAGTAAATATCGAAGAGACTATGTATATGATTATGTCTCGTGACCAGAACATAAGTTAGTACGAAATGGAAATATAAGAACTGGGACTATATCTTTTGAAAAGGTCGAAAAATGCAAATATGTTGGAGCAACAGTAACAAATATAAATGATACTCGGGAGGAAATTGACAGCAAAATAAATGTGGGAAATGCCTGTTATTATTCTGTTGAGAAGCTATTGTCAGCCAGTCTGCTATCAAAAAATCTGAAAGCAGAATTTAATAAAACAGTTATATTATCTGTTGTTCTGTATGGTTGTGTAATTTGTTCTCTCACGTTGAGAGAGGAACAGAGATTAAGAGTTTGAGAATAAGGTGAATAGGAAAATAATTGAGTCTAAGAGGGATCTAGTTACGGGAGAATGGAGAAAGTTACACAACGCAGAACTGCACGTGATGTATCTTTCTCTGACATAGTTAGGAACATTAAATCCAGACGTTTGAGACGGGCAGGGCATGTAACACAAATGGGTGAATCCAGAAAGGTATATAGAGTGTTAGTTTGGGTGACCGGAGGGAAAAAGACCTTTGGGAAGGCCGAGACGTATATGGAAATATAATATTAAGATAGATTTGAGGAATGTGAGATATGAGGGTAGAGACTGGATTAATCTTGCTCAGGATAGGGACCGATGGCGGGCTTATGTGAGGGCGGAAATGGGTTCTCTAAAAGCAATTTGAAAGTAAGAAAGTAATAATAATAATAATAATAATAATAATAATAATAATAATAATAATAATAATAATACACAACATTTAAAATACCGATAGGCCTAATGTAAATTGCAAACAATTTTAATAATAACTCCCTTGACAAACTTCTGCTACTTTAAACTGAATGAAAGAATTTCCATGTGTCGGATATCCCCTTTAGTTTTATCCCACTGACAACTACCGCCAGTCTCGTCTTTCGGTCGGCCTGCCGGTCTCCTTGAGAATTCTTTCTATTGTCGTTTGCCTCCGAAACCCTCCGTATGCTCTCTCTACCACCTACGGTAGTACCGGAAATCACCGGAGGAGAGCTTTATTCGTAATATCCTATTCCTCCGTCAGTAGTATTCGTCCGCTGAGCAGCACTATTAGCATTTGTGTTTCTGGATAAAGATATGTCCCTATATTTTTTATGTACTTCACTTGATGACAGAATATTAACTGCCTCGGTTAAACACTTCGGTGAAGGACGACATGCATGTGCAATTCTTAGCGCTATCTCGTAAATAGGACGTAATATACTGCTCTGCACAATCCTACTGCTGGACGGTGTTACTTCACCCTGTAACGATTATTGAAAACAGAGCAAAATAAAAATTATCGTTTATGTTTACATTCTGACATAAGTCACTATTTCCATACTTTAACCAGTGTAACCCATAATATTGTTTTCGGCAATTGTTATGAGTTCGATTTTCTGAAACTGTATCTTATCAAAATTCTTCATTATTAAGACCATATAGTTTGTAGTACATACAATAAATTATGTAAAATTATAGACTCGATTTTTCAACATCATACATTAAATTTAAACACTATTTATTTACAGAACTGTCTTCAATTTAATAACTCTTTTATATCTGTACTTTATTTCTTTGTTATGTATACATCTGTCAATTCAATTTACATGTATGGAAATTAAATGTTTATCACATTAGTATATAGACTGAATTTCTGTAAACTTTGTGTCTACAGCACATGTTTATGTATTTTCTGTTTTTAATTTGTTGTTTGTCTTTTTTTTTCTTTTGGTGTCCTTATAATTAGGGATAACTCCCTGTAAGGGCCCTCAATAAATAATTAATTAATTAATTAATACATAAGTAATCTAGATATTTGTACTTACGGTATTCTGTAATGTATCTAATAATTTTAATCGTTCTTTCCCCTCGATATCTCTGTATGTTGAATAATGTCGCTTTTTTTTTTTTAACTAATCGTATGTTTTCCACATATTAAGCACTGTATATCCCCTTCCTGTTCATTGCATAGGAACTCCAGTGGCCATTCGACCTGGAACTTGTTGTACGATCTCTTCACTGGGTGCATGATTAATGCAAACTGTACATTGTACAACCCTCACTGAAGCACGTATTCGTAGCTGCGCGCACTCCAGTGGCACAAGCGTTCTCTGTAGCGCATTGACATTGACATCGCTGACATAAGGTAACATTGTTTTAATTTACAGTGTGAATCAAAAGTCTGGAACCATTAAATGTCTTCCATATGCTTGAATTTCGATGACTATAGGTGTTACTAGTATTTGTAAGACCAAATGCTCTACCAGTGACACATTCGATTCTAGCCCTCAGCTATCTCAAAAGCCGCCATTTTGGATGCAACTTCGAAATTTTAAACGTAAAGGGGGCATGTAGGTACTCAAAATCATGTGAAATTTTCTGGAAAAAAAAACAATGGTTCAATCTGTTTTGAAATATCTCTAATCGTTTTCAAGTTATTTAAAGATAAATGTCATAATGACACAAATATTAGTTACTGGATCCACAGATATTTTGTAACATTGTACAGTACTAAGGAGGCTTTGGAAAAGGTAATCGAAAATCAAGCATATGAAAGATATTTATATGGTTCCAGATTTTTGATTCACTCTGTACTATCACCTACAATTTTCCCGTTCCTCGTTGTTTCGATTAGTTTTCTTCGAAACCGTTAACCCTTAACTTGGCAAAGCTTCATTTCTCACACTAGTTTATTAAACCTCGTCGGACCGTAAAGAAACCAACTATCGCAATGTCCATATTTTTATATGTTGTACAATATTATAGTATTGTGAAATTTTAATTTTCCTACCAATTTTTTTCTATTATTCTATTAAAATTATAGCATATAGCCTATTAACCTGTTGCATCCTATAAGATACATTGTCATTTTAAGGTTAAGAACAAGACATTACATTCATATAAACTTTTTTGTTCAGAATCAGTATTATCATCCCTCTGACCATGTACCTTTCCTCCTGACTCACCCTGTATAATTTGTAGGTGCACACACTCACTATGTTGCTTTTCAAGGTCTGTATATTATTATTATTATTATTATTATTATTATTATTATTATTATCTGTAATTAGGTAGTTATAAACATGTTTGTTTTCAATTCGTATTTACAGAATTTAATGTTCACTGAGTTTACGCTAATTGGCACATACTTAATAGACAATGATGTGTTTTGTTACATATTATGTAAAAGGTATGTTTCTGCACTTTTCCATAGATCTTTATGCTTCGTCTAACTATATTTACACTCTCGTACATCATTATAACATGTCGATAGTTTCCTTTGTTTATACTTTTATTTATTATTACATTGTTTAAATTCTTAACTTGTTTTCTGTATAATTCAGGAGAACAGTATTATTATGGTGCTTGGCCAGAATCAAACCAAAACTGGCTTCCTAGGCATCTGAAATATTTATGCAAAAGCACGACAGATAATCGTATGATATTAAAATGGATATGATATCCTAGACCTTTCACGTCAGAGGTGAAACACTATAAAGCGGCAAAATATTGCCAATTCACTAGCTACATTATTGGTTAATTGATTGGAATAGAGAACTACGAAAGTACGTCATTATTGCATTACAGAATTATTTATTTTTGGTACAAGTAACATTTTTTAAGTATTTATTTATTTGTCCTTGTACCATCAATTAAAAACACGCATGTTTTCAATTTTTCCAAGTTATTTAAAGTGGCACAGTCTTTGTATGTAAGCACTTACGTGGTACTCTGAAACTCAAATAAAATACCATTTCATATTACATAATAAATTACGTATATCAATACTCTGAATCTTGATTATATCCACTTACTTTCGTATAAATTAATGTCGAAAATTTACACGTGATAACGAAACCAAAGCACTATAACGTGAAAACTCATGGTCTATTTCGCCTCCGCTCAGCGTTGCCAAACGTACCAACTGAAGGTGGCTCTGTCAGAGATAATCGAGATCGATTGCTGTAATCTGTCTCTAGTATTCGAAGGATCGTCACAAGTAAAGCCCATTTTCCCGTTCCGAAAAATGTTTTTGGGACAGTGAGACTTTTTGTAAAAAAAAAACGGGTGTGCCCCGGGTAAAGCGGGACGAATGGGATCCGAATTAAAATGAAGCACGGGATACCTCTACAATAGCTGCAGCCCTCTCTCTTGCCTTAGATAAAGGAATTTCTAATTCATTTCTCTCTCCTTCACCTCAAAACTGGATAGCATTATAAATAATACTCCTTGCTTGGCTGTGGTACGTGTCGTTTAACAAGCGATGTTGTAACCTCACTAAAACATTTCGTATTGGAAATTACAATACTTGATAATATCAGTGATGCAATCTGGGTGGAAACAGACGTTGCAGAGAGTTTTTCTCAGGATACTCCCATTTCCCTCTATCATTCTATCAACACTGTCCATTTTCCTCTCATTTCATCATCTGTAATAATACGAGTAGTAAAAGAGGTTGGAATGATGTCTGCGTGTAGTACGGATTTACTGTGCTGATCTAGGTTCCAAGGACTTTGGGCTCTAGCTTCTGGGTTTGAATTCGTCAGTAGATGATGGGACCTTACCTGCAGGACCCAGAAATGATGACCCGCCTGTCAGTGTCCGATTCATGAATGCCACCCGGGCCATCCGTCGGACTTAGACAATCATCGCAAGATGCAGCCTTCGTGAAATCCAATCAATCAATCAATCAATCAATCAATCAATCAATCAATCAATCAATCAATCGATCCTCGTGTAGCCAACTCTTATCACGTTATACCTATTTAGCAATTTTTAATCAGTTACTTATAGACGCTGCATCAACTACGAAGTTATCTAGCATCGTGAGATTGTCGATAGCGAAATGGTATTTGGCGAGATGAGTCCGAAGATTCGCCGAGAGATTATCTGACATTCATCTTATACGGAGCGATATACAGCATTCTCTCGCGGGCTCGGGCGGCAAGTGACTCGGCTAAGCACTCGCCATCACGCGGATAGCGAACCCCAATTTACTCGGGAGTTGAAATTACTTTAGTTAATCGATTCCGCAAAATAGCAATAGTAACCATTAAACTGTCCTATTATTGAACTTACCTTGATTACAAGATATGTTGGAAATTATGTCCTCCTGCTGTCACACATTCTTGACATCTCTTACGAAAATTGACGTTCACACGCTCAAGTTTCTGTTTCGTGATCCTCCGACTAATATTGCTTTTCAACGCCTGAATTGTGTGATTGTGTGCGGATTGCCTCTGTAAATTTTATTGTATTTTTTTTAATTCCCCACAAATAAAAATTACAGCCCGACAAATCGAGGGATTTTGGGCGCCCAAACATTTACTAATACGAGTATTCCTATCTTCAAAATATTTCTTCATTAATCTCAATGAGGCGTCTGCTGTATGGAGAATTTCCGAATTCTTTTGGAAATAGTCCACACCTGTAGAAAACGGTTAGCGCGTCTGGCCGCGAAGCCAGGTGGCCCGGGTTCGATTCCCGGTTGGGACAAGTTACCTGGTTGAAGTTTTTTTTCCGGGGTTTTCCCTCAACCCAATATGAGCAAATGCTGAGTAACTTTCGGTGTTGGACCCCGGACTCGTTTCACCGGCATTATCACCTTCATCTCATTCAGATGCTAAATAACCAAAGATGTTGATAAGGCGTCGTAAAATAACCTACTAAAAATTGGAAATACGCACACTGGCACTCATATCATGCAACAGCTCAAAAAATGGCACGAGTATTTCTGTTCTGTATTTGTACACAATGATCCTATACGTCCTATGGGTCGTTGTGCGCTCACTGTGCACCACACACCAATTTTCTCCTCGTGTAAAGGGGTTTCATGCATGATAATGTTTTCTGTAGTCCTTTGCATACTGTTTTGGGTTGTAACATAGCCTTGTAAATGGAACCATGATCCGTCAGTGAAAAATATTAATTTCTGAATCCACTAAACCACTGGCAACATTTTGTAGAACCGAATTACAAAAATTCATTCGACTCACATTATCTCTTGGCACCAATTAATGCATTACTGTCACTCTCTACGACTGAAATTTAATAATTTTAGAGACTCTGAACACTGTGATTTTAGAAACATCTGTTTCCTGTGCAAGCTTACGGAGAGATTTCTGTGGAGTATGTTCTAATATTTCACCTATTTAATAGAGTTTTTTCTCAGTAAATAAACACCCTTTTTTCTTGATATAGGCCATTCGGTATCTAGTGAAACCTATCTGCGTGTGAGGGGAAGGAAAACGTGGAATGAGAAGCTCCCCTCCCTCGCTACACTTCGTATTGAAATAGCTAGCTCACATACACCTACCATAAGGTTCTTACTATGAGCTACGGCGCACGAATGAATGCATTTGGTTTCACGAGATAACGAATGACCAACAGTTTTATTCACTATAGAACCCATTTCCCTAAATTTTTAACAAGAATTTTTATATTGTTTTTATGTGGAACCTGAAGTCAGAAAATAAGTTGCAAATGTTCTTGACACTGTTTCACAATCATCAAGCTCTGGGATGTGACAAATGGTTATTTTCTTGTAACTGTTATAACTGTCTCCGTTACTTTTGTTCAGTAGTTATAAATAACGGTTACAATTTCCTGCCGGAGACAAAATAGCAGTCACATAAGAAGAAGTTATATTTAACGGTTAAATAACTAGCAGAGGCATAGAAGCAGTTAGTTACCCCCGAACGAGTTATATTTGAATGTTAAATAACTTATATTGTAAAAATGATTGAAAACGTTGACAAGTACATTTGTAGCAGAAATACTGTACCATAAAACATTGGTTTCATTGAACTTTCAACACTCGTAACAAACACATAATATTAATAATAATAATAATAATAATAATAATAATAATAATAATAATAACAATAATAATCATCATCATCATCAGTACGCCACAGAACCGACTCTTATTTAACAAACACAATCATGAATCATATTAGCCTATACTTCAAATATTATGTACATTATGAATTTATTTATTACTAGCTGAAAGCACCCGGCGTTGTCCGGGTTTTCCTTTCTGCTTCTATTTTTAATTAAACTGATTATTAAATCTTCGGAAATCTCAGAAACCTAACTATACACAACCAAAACGAATTGTCTTTGGTAAGCTTTCCTCGCTCATAAAGATGAATGTTTACTTAACGTCACTTACATGAATTAATGAACTCCTTAGCCAAATGCCTGTCAGGGTTAACTCAATTTAAAACAGTTGTAAATCAGGCACCGAAAAGAAAACATTTCAACATGTGCCTGAAGTTAAACTGTTGTTTTAAATTTATATATTTATTTGTTTTTACTTATTTTTATTTATTTATTTATTTATTTATTCTGGTGTAGTTAAGGCCATTAGGCCTTCTCTTTCACACCGCCAGAAATACAAATAAAGTAATAGAAAAATCAAACTATAAACAAAGTAAAACCCAACGAAAATATAATTCCTTCTCCTCTTTCTGATCACTTTCAGCATCGAATCAATATATACATATATAAACACTAAATATAAACATTTACATAGAGATAACAAATTTTACAGGAGAAAAAGTTCGTCCAAAGGGCTGGACTCCGGAAGAGTACCCAAAACGCTCATTGCATTTCCGCGTTGAATAGCAATACTTAAGCGTTGACGCAAATAAGTAGTGCAACGGCGATCACCAGTAATGGAGAGCAAAATTTGGCCGATTTGAGATACCAAAACTTTAGCGTCATGACTCCAAGGACCGAAGGTCTCCACAGCAAATGGGACAAAGATATAATTGTCTAAAAGATGAGCATATTTATTGACTTTCTTCTTCACGGCTAAGTTAGCAGCAGATGCTGCGCGTCTGGAGGTATTCGGTAAGTGAGATGGAGCTAGAGTGTCAACGCAAGTGGAGTCCCAAATTAAAGATTTTCCTCTAGACCATGGAATTAAGGTGAGACCATCGGGTCGTTTACCATCTGCGCGACTAATACATATATAATTTAATTTATATTGGAAGATTTTTTTACCTCTGGACCGCTGTACACCCACTTATATCATACCCAGTTTTTTTAATATAACTTGAAACTATATCTCATAAATTCAGAACATATTGTATTAATTCTAACTTTATACACAGAATACAGATGCAATATAAACTCGCAATAAATCATTTTTAACATAAAGACTAATATTCTGAGAAACGTATAAGGCCTACCGGTATTTTAGAAATTAAGAGATTTTTATTTCCACAACGCTTAACATACTAAATTTGCAACGTGATTATACAGATATAATTTCGCAGCAACACATTTTCGGACGTGAACAACAATATTTTGAGAATTAATACAGTGTTATTTTCAGTGGGCTTATGTACATTCACATACTACATTAACAACATGACAAAAGTATAATTGAATTGCTTATTGTTACGTGTAAAAACCTTTTTTTTTCACTTCTTTGTATAAAATATAGGCCTAGTTGAAGATATGAAAAACAAGCAGTTTTTAAGTTAATGTCTGCAACTTTGAGCGACTGCCCTTGAGGTTCATTTTAATACGGCCATTACAAATGCTAGTGGCATTGAAATTGCAGTTGCTTAAAATTGAATGAGTATCCTAGCAATACGTGGAATAAAAACATATTTTATTTTTGCAGTTCATATTGCCAATTCTTTTACGTTTCGTATGAGTTTTTCACACCAATTCTTATTCATGTGTAATTTTGGTGGCTTAATATTTCGCAATACTACTATTAGTTATTCAATATTAAGTAAATTATGTCGTAGCTATCTTGTAGTTTCAAAGAATTCTAGAATTCAGTTGTATAAAACACCCTGCTCACTATCTACAAAACTGCATCGAGGAATTCATAATACGCTCCTGGACTGCGTAAAGATACTTATTGCATGAATTATCTAGTTTTAGCCTTCATGATGTGTAACAACAATGTAATTTAATTTCGTGTTAAAATTTCCAAGGCCTTGTGAAAGTCGATGTTGAATACAACAGACAATGATAAAGAACAATTGACTGCAAAAGATTTTGCATTTTAAAATAATACATGAATATTTGATCTGTTTATTTTTATTTTTTATATTTCCATTTGCACAATTTTAATGTAGCCTATGTTCTTCTCCTGGTTATAAAGGTTAAATGTGCAAACTTTGGCACATATCGGTCAAAGCGTGTAGATTTGTATAGAGAACATACATACATACATACATACATACATACATACATACATACATACATACATACATACATACATACATACATACATACATACATACATACATAAGGTAAAGTACGCAAATAAGAGACACCTTTTTTTAACTGCTTATAAGTGAGGATGGGAGTAGACATTTTTAATCTGAATGAGTGGAATACATACAGCATTTCGTCTATTTTTAGAATTAACAATACAAATTTTAGTCAGTTTTTATTATTACTTTAAATTATAGAAAAAAGTAAAACTGGGAAATACTGATGTTTTGAAAAGGGGTTCCAAATAAGAGATACGTGTGTTATTTAAAGTTTATTTTTGAACATGGACAAAAATTATCATCGTTTGGCTGAAAATTGAAGCAATATATAACATTGTAAAGTCATGTAGATACTTCAATAAATTCAAGAACATTTTAAAATTGAAGACGTCAGTGCAACAGTGACCTAACTCCTCTCAAGAGAAATTCTGTTGTATATTTGGCATTTTCCAAGTGAAATTAATATGGTTTACGAAAAGAACACGAAGTCGGTCAAATCGGACATGAATGTACTAATCTTATTTAGGCTACTATTGCTAACGTTAATATTTTGCTAGAGAAAGAAAAATGATAGAATATTAAATTTCGATCTCCATATTTTAATTTTAAGTTGATTGCACTTATTTTGCCGACCCCTTTAATTGACACAATTCTTATTTCGCTGTATTGAGCAAGCTGAACAAACCAAAGGTTCATCATCAGTCCTGCAATCTTAGTGTACCCAACGACGACATTTTGAACATTAAATATATTTCTCCCCCCTGAGCCCTGATGTTCTCTGAAAAAAATTCAGTGCAAAACAAGCATTCTCCATCATCAGAATTTTCTCCATATTCCTAGTCACTAGAGTTAATTAATTCCATTTCCACATCGGATTCTTCATCACTGGACGAACTCAACCAGTGCTTCTTGGACTGAGTTTTTTTTTGTGATTTTTGTTGTTTTTCGAACTACTTCTTGCGAGCTCCGTCTTTTCTTTGATTTTCCTTGTCTATACTCTCTCTCATTTTTTTCTGATCAGAACCGATATTATGATAGCTCCTTTTCCTGCCCTGGATGACTTTACATGCTACTACCCACTGGTTGAAGCTTACTGCTCTTGAGGTGGTGGTTGTTGCTACTGCTCCTGTTGCTGCTGCTTCTGTAGGCCTAACTATGGCATAACCAAAGTTACCGTTTCTGGCGCGTGAAATAAGTAATGGGAACGTTGAGAGCAAGTAACTTATCTTTGCCTTAGTCTGTGGGCATTAATGCTGAGAACTGTGATTCGCAGATTGCTTACGTCACATCTGTTTAGGAGGTGCTACCACTCTCAGCCGAAGTGGCAACAGATGCCACAGATCCTTGAGTACACTGACCAGTCAGTGGACTGGTCAGTGTACTCAAAGACACATCCCAGAAACGCAAAGTGCGAGTGTCTTGGCTTTGACGCAGTCAGTGGGCAACAAGACTGACAACTGTGATTGGCAGATTGCTTACGTGACGTGTTGGATGTTACCGTTCTGAGTTACACTGGCAACAAGTGCTTACTGACTGACTTTTTACTCAAGAACACGCGCCACAAACGCTGGCACTGGCTGTAGTGGCGATATTTACACAGGTCCAACGAAATTTTCGAAATCAGGAACCACAATTAAATTTAATAATTTTAATAATTACACATGATTTTTATTTGAAATGTATAGAGAATATTTTACGAATTAAGCACTTATGTTTTGATCTTTAAGTAAGGACTAGCTGATTTTAATTGACTTTAGCTAGTGATATTATTGTCATCTCAATGAATAATTAATTTTAGTCATTAATAATGATAACTTAATCATTTCAATTAGTAATTTTTTGCAATGAATAATTGGGGACAATGGATAATTAATGATTGACCTAATTCGTAATTAACTTTAATTAATAGTTCAATTAATCTTTCATTGGTTATTATGTAATTGCTGGCAGACAAACTGACACGACCAGACGCATTAACGCTTTTCGTAATCTCTCAAAGGTGAGCATCATAATAATACCAAATAAGGGTTCTAAATAAGAGATACTATCTCTTAATAGGACCCCTAGGTATCTCTTATTAGGGAACGGAGTAAATAAAAATGAAATGGCTACCAAAGGTCATAAGTTATTATCTTTCTTATTAGCAATATACCTTATTATATGCAACGTTTTGCTAGCAATTTTATAAAATTAATAATAAATTTGTTGTAGCTTACATTACCTGCTGTTCTCTTCCTCAACAAAAACCAGTAAAAAGCTCAAAGTGTCAAAAATTACTTTTCTTGCTCTCAGCTTCGTTGTTTACTTTCAGCTGAGGTTAGACAAAGAACACGATGCCTTAGAAGCACAAACATTGATTTACCATAGTTGTCGAGAAATGGCAAATTATACCGGAGAAGTTAACAAGGTATCTCTTATTAGGATCCTGTCTCTTATTTGGGTACTTTACCTTACATACATAAATACATACATACATACATACATACATACATACATACATACATACATACATACATACATACATATCCATATTCAATTTTATATATTAAGACTAGCTGAAAGCACCCGGCGTTGCCCGAGTTGTTCTTTTTGCTTCTTTTATTTTTTAATTAAACTGGTTGTACCAAAGAATCAATATATACGAGTACATATATATCGTTTAATTTATATTTGAAGATTTTTTACCCCTTGACTTCTGCATGCCTATTTTTTTAATATTATTTGAGAAACTATATCTCACAAATTCAGAACATATTATGCCTACATTAATTCTTATTTCATACACAGAATACAGATACAATATAAACTCGCAATAAGTCATTTTTTAACATAGAGACTAATATTCTGAGAGACGTATACCAGTTTTTTTTATAAAGTAAGAGATTATTTCCAAACGCATAACATACTACATTGGCAACGTGATTATACAGGTAGAATTTCGCAGTAATATATTTTCGGACATGAACAACAATATTTTGAGAGACGTAGGGCTATGATATTATTTTTATTTTTACTATCTGACCTGACAGTGTTATTTTCAGTCGGCTTACGTACATTCACATACTACATTAGCAATATGACAAAAGTATCATTGGATTTCTTTTTGATGTGTGTAAAATCTTTTTTTTTCTACTTCTTTGTATAAAATAGAGTTGAGAATGTGAAAAACACGGAGTTTTTAAGTTAATGTCTGCAACTCTGAGCGACTGTCCTTGAGCTTAATTTTAATATGACCATTACAAATGCTAGTCGCACTGAAATTGCTGTTACTTAAAATCGGAACGCATGTTAGTGGGTATCATAAGAATGCGTGGATAAAAACATCTTCTTTCGTTTTGTCAGTTAGTATTGTCACTTCTATTATTACGTTCTGAATGAGTTTTTTCACACCAATTCTTGTTTCATTGCATAATTCTGGTGGGTCAGTATTTTACAATAGTACTATTGGTGATTCAATATTAAGTATTAAATTATATGGTAGCAATCTTTGTGGTTTGAAAGAATTCAAGAATTCAGTTGGATAAAACACAGTCTGCTCACTATGTACAAACTGCATTGAGAAATTCATAATATGTTCCTGGGCTGAGTTAAGATATTTATTGCATGAATTATCTAGTTTTAGCCTTCATGATGTGTATCAATGTTATTTCATTTCGTGTTATAATTTCCATGGCCTCTTGAAAATCGATGTTGAATACAACAGACAATAATAAAGGACAATTGACTATACTGGGTGTTCAGTTCAAAGTGTGCCATGGCTCGCTGTATGCCGTCACGTGGCTAGTCGATGAGCCTAGAGAATTCAATCTTCCTACACTTCCGCAGAGGTGTATTACTTATCTGCTAGAGAAGTCGCCTAGCAAGTACGGCGTTCATTCAGAAGAGTACTTACTGATACTTACGGGAACGCCGGTAATGGCAGGAATGTGAACTGTTTCGAAACATGTACTGAGGTGAGTTTTTTCTTACTGTCGGGATATGGGGAAAGGGTTAAGACGATTACTTACGTATTTGTTGACATTAAATTCGACGGTCAATATGGACACGGAGCATTTGATTTGTATTGTGGAATGTTGCCGTACGCAACCGATGATAACAAATACCCTGCGTACGACTTGTCCGCGCAAAACACAGTTCGAAAGAGGTTATGGTAGCACACAGACCGCCATCTGTTGCTACGACGTTCAAGTTATACCGTACAAGTTCTCAAGTTCAGATTGAACGCCTTGATTAATAGGCAACTTCTCTGACACAAAAGCTGAAACTCGCTTCAAATCGCTAACTCATCAATAGTGACGTCATGACACACTTTGAAATGAACACCCAGTAGATGATTGCATTTTAGTATTATACATGAATGTTTGATCGTATTTATTTTTATTTTTTACTTTTTAATTAATTTAACGTCCATTTTAACAATTTTAATATAGCCCATGTTCTTCTCCTGATTATGAAAGTTAAATGTGCAAACTTTGGTACATATCGGCCAAAGCGTGTAGATTTGTATTGAGAACATGCATACATACATACACATACATACATACATACATACATACATACATACATACATATATACATACATACATACATACATTCACTTTTATATATTAAGATAATAAATACGCATATAGCGTAGATCAGTGATTTTCAACCAGAGGTCCGCGGCCACCTGAGTATCCGCACAGCTATTAATGCGGGATCGCGAACAAAATAATAATAATAATAATAATAATAATAATAATAATAATACTCATCATCATCATCATCATCATCAATACGCCACAGAACCGACTGTTATTTAAGAAACACAATCATGAATCATAATATACCTCAAATATTATGTACATTATGAATTTATTTATTATAATAAATACGCATATAGCGTAGATCAGTGATTTTCAACCAGAGGTCCGCGGCCACCTGAGTATCCGCACAGCTATTAATGGGAAATCGCGAACAAAATATAATAATAATAATAATAATAATAATAATAATAATAATTATAATAATAATAATAATAATAATAATAATAATAATAATAATAATAATAATAACTCTTGATCTTCAAAATAGCTCCACCGATGCGATGATTTCTCAAACAGGATAGCACAAACTGGAACCTCTCCCATTATTTCATAGATTTGCCGATAGTTTAATATTATCATTAAACTGGACAAGTGGGAGATTGTAAGCTACTTCTTTCACAGTGACAATGTCATTCATTACACTGAAGTCTCTTACAGCTTCCGCAATGCTAATGGTGATGTAATTCGTGATTTATTTTTGCTTTGGCTGTAGTGAATGACAAAAGGGCAATTTTTCCTATTAAGTTATCCACGAAATCACGGAAGTCATAATTAGCTATAGAGAGTCTCTAACAAGCAGTGCAAAAGCAACTAAATTTCTGTATTTTCAATCGTTCGCTTTAGCAGAATGCAGAATAGTAGCTGGTTACCTAAATTAGAAAAATGCGTTTATTTGATTGATTTTTCCTTGCGAGTTATTTTAACAAAGATCTTGGAACCAATATAAATATTTAACAAAGGGCTTGCGCGAGCCTTTGCGAGTGCCCTCCAGCACATCCCTGGCTGTGGTACAATGTTGGTGACTTCAGAACGGTGGGGGGGGGGGATAGTAACTGAATAGTATGGAATTGTGCCACATAGTTTCATTTTAATATTAGACAGGTTTTCTAAAATGTACCTTGTTTGCAGTTTACTTTTTGTATTTATTCAGTGCTAACATATATTTTTTTAAATTTCTTTTGAGATTTAGGAAGCCAAAGCCTCTCCCTGACCTACCCACTTGCTTACGCCCATGAAAGCATTGTAAAAGGATAAGATATGACGACTTCATAGAAGTGTAGACAAAGTCTAAGAAATTATTTAAAGTAGTTTTATCGGTACCTATATAAACAAGCTCAAATTTTCTCCCCCCCCCACCCACGATATTGAAAGGCTAGATCCACCTATGAAATTAGTATGCCCCTTATGTGACAAATCATGCAATAATAGTTTATTTTAAATATTTGAAAACTTTGTATTATTACGAAGGACATCAATAGCTTATGATATATAATAAACTAAATTGATTTATTTATCATGATTAATTTTTGTGATGGTTTAGCTTGCATATACACATTCCACTTCTGGTGGAAATATTTTATGAAGAGTATAGCCCTTTTTAATACATTTTCTTACAGATTTAATAATATTAATATCGTGAAATATCACATTCTCGGCTCTGATCGAAACCGTGCTCTGTGCTCTGCTTTAGGGAACAGACTTAGTTGATATTTTTGTAACCAGATGGTGAAACACATTAGTAATGCCGCGCTATCTCGTGGATCGGTTGAACACTACGTAATGACATTATTATAACTACATAGTTTCTTTTGCAGAAGTTACATCCAGACGAAAGTAACAGTGTAACAGCGAGTAACTAGTTATTTCGTGTCCAAATTATTTTTGTAACCGTTACAATTAAGTAACTGTTGCAAAGTAACTGCTACGTTATTTTTCGCCCATCCCTACTCGAAATTGAATCTAAATTAATAGATTAAAAGTTCTTCGCTGTACTGTATACATTTTGGTGCCATTTAAACAAGCTTAAATTATTGTAGCACAACTAACAACTGTATGAATGCGACCTTAAAACACGACTACACAACTGTACGAATGTGAACTTAAAACACGACTGATACGTCCGCCTCGCGGATAACTTGGTCTACTGCATGCACTACCTATACCAGTGATTTTCAAACTTTTTAAGTCCGTGACCCACCTTGAATGATATCAAACTTCACGCGACCAATACGTTAAATCAGTAGCCTACACTCTAATCAGTAATCACTGATGAAAAAGTGAATACTGTATGATGTTATGTTAATACAAAATACTTTATTGCTCTACTTGAGCACATGTTGAAATTTTGTAAAAATATTTTGTACTCAACAAACTAATGTGATGGATGGGCCTGTCGTGTCTGCATAAGCTGGTGTATGTTGGGTTCAAGTGCAGTTAACTTGAGTCGTAAATCAGAACGTGCATCAAGTCTACTTCTGTACTTCCTTTTCACTTGAACTAAAGAGGAAAATCCTTTTTCACAAAAATATGATGTTGCGAACAGGATGAGCAACTTTAATACCCCATTAGAAAATTCAGGATATTCACGCCTTAATGGCATCCAAAAAGTTGTTATATCTGAGTGTAAAAATTTATTTTGAATATCAGAATCACAGCTAATATCACACAACTGTTCTCTTAGTTTCACTGACAAATTTGAAATTTCGAAATATAGGATTGGGTCTCGAATCAAATTATTGAATTCATTGTAATTTTATGGAAAATAACTTTCAATCTCATTATTGAGAGCAGAGAGATGGGATACTACAGAATCACGAAAATCATAAGATAAGGAAAAATGATTCTCACTTAAAAAATAATCTAAGTTTGGAATGACAGAAAAATTATTACTTTTGTCGTAGCCTACTCTAACCACAGATTGATCTTTTTCTGGAATGACTTGACCTTAGCATAAGCTTTGAACACAGTGAAGGGACAAATTGAGTTCATTTAGTTTGGAAAATATGTCTGCCATATAAGCCAATGTGGTCAGACAATGTTATCTAAAAACAAACAAAGGCACGTACTCATTCTTACAGTCATTGAAAAATAGTAAAACTTCTTGCCTAAGCTCGAAAAGTCTTACAAGGACTTTACCTCTTGAAAGCCAGCGCACTTCTATGTGAAGCAGAAGATGCTTATGGTCACCACCAATTTCGTCGCAAATCACAGTAAAAAGTCTCGCATTCAATGGGTGAGCATTTATAAAGTTTATCACTTTAACTGCTTGTTAATTGTTTTCATATCACTGGGCATGGTCTTACTAGCTAAAGCTTCCTTGTGAATAAAGCAGTAAGGCCTATACTCAAATCCCATCTGGTGCCACTTTACGAACACGCGCAAAAACACCACTATGCCGACCACACATTACTCGACACCCGTCGGAAGTTAGCCCAATACATTTTTTTCCAATCAAAGCTATGCTTAATCACATATGAATTAAGAACTTCGAAAATAGGCTACATTCTGTTTTTGTATGCGTGGATAAGTTTTCACAGAAAAGAAAATCTTCGTTGACGGTACCTGTTATTCATATCTAATGAAACGAAATGAGATGAATTAACGAGATAAATTGATTCATCAATTTGTAACGCAAAAAATCTACTGTCTTTTATTCTCATGATCAATTGATTTTCTACGTCACTAACTATTTCATTGATATGGCGGTGCACTGTATTGTTAGACATGGGAATTAAATCTAATTTCTTTGGTTCTTTTTCACCGAACATAACTTTAATAATATCCAGGAAACCACAGGAAGGATCAGTTCCCCACCTATAGAATGAGGTTTTTCAGCTTTAGCAATACAGAAACTAGCCAAATATGATGATTCAAAAACCTTTGAATTTAGTGATTCTACTTTAGATAGGCCTAGAAGGGTGCGAAATCGTTAAAAGTTCGTGGGAGGAAAATAATTTTTAACTTTACATTACGTACTGTATAATGGTTTGGGAAGTTGCAAGTACATGTGGTTTTGAAATACATGCAATGAAAACATTGCCATTTTAAAAGAAAAGTAGGTGTTAAAATATGTCAAATAAAAGTAAGCTTACCTTAAAGAAAAATTTTGAGGTGGTACTGTACCTTCCTCCTTTCCTTTAGCGAGTAAGAGTGATCTGCCGAATGATGTCCGTCTACCTGCGACGGTAAAGGCATCCCACAAATTCAATGGCGGCCCATTAAATTTAATTGTCATTAGAGACTGTAAAGTTTTCACCAACAAACGATTTCTTTCGGCAGTTTTGATGCTATGAGCAACGCTGAAACCTCTTTCACACGCGGCAGTTGACAGTGGCACTGAACGGAATTTCCTGATTAATTTTTTCAGAATAGGCAAAGCATTTAAGGTTAGAGAGCCTGACTTGTACTCTCTCCAATGTGACACAGCAGTGTCAGCTACTTTATATACCGTAATTTCTCATAACTATGGTCCAGGCACCCAACTATGGTCCAAAACGCATTATGTACTACTTAGTCCCCCAAGAGTTCGGTGTTTGCCATTTAAGGCGGCATTGTGATGGAATTATGTTCCCCATAGATGCTTCTATCTACCATTACACGTGGCAATGATATGGATGCTTAACAAGGTCAGTGTGCATCGTTCTATTGAATGTGTGAAGACACTAAATCATTCAGTTTGTGATTGTCTGTTTTATTAAGCTCTCCTCTGTAGAACTGGTATGCTATAGATATATATGTTCCTTTGTACAATTAAACCTGGCTATATAGTGTTTACTTTCACGTAATAATTACACTGGCAGAGGTTAAGGACTCTGCGTGAAAAATGTTTAACCTCAAGGCTAGAAGTCAGTCCTCAACTATGTACCACAATTTTTCGTGGACCATAGTTGTATTTCATTTTGAAATATTTGTTTCAATAAAATATGATCAATGTGATTATTTACTTCTGCAAATACGGTATCTCAGTATATTCTACAACACCATTTAACATTATAGTCAAGTAAATAAAGAAACAGGCTGTTCCAGCATCAATGGTACTAGCGTGAATGATGGTTCGGTAAAACGAAAACTTCAGGGTAGAAGGAAAACAACCGTCCCTGTGAGTGACTATGAGAGCGATGAAATTGAATTGGATACAGATTATGATTCAATTTCAGAATTACAAGAGAAGTGGAGATTCAAAGGATCGAAATAAGCCGAATGAATCTAGTTCTCAGTGCGATAAATAAACATTATCAGTGAATTTATTTGCATAATATTTTGCTAAGAATGTGTTAGTTTATTTTTATACCGTATGATACCGTACTTTTGTTCTTTGATATACACGCACCTGCAAAAAAACCGGGCCAACTACATTTTCTTTAAAATGTTTGAAAATTGTAGGATTTTAAAAAATAATTGTAGGTATGCTGAGGTTCATTTAGTTATTCATTTATTTTGTGATACGTAACATTGTAATACTGAATACCTAATAGCCAGCAATGATCTGAAAAGAAGATTAGTTCTTCTTGTAATATTGTGTGTAAACTTCTCGGACTCATTTCGAGCTAAGCTGAAGATGTCTACAGACTGGTAAGCTCTTTTGAGACAGTATTGGAGTACTTCATTGTATAGAAATGTCACTAAGTCCTACCGATTCAGCAAAAGTGGTTGCATTGATAGAAAGTGGGGATAGTCAGCGTTATGTGGCTGCAGTTCTTGGGATTCCTCGATCGACCGTACAACGAGTGTACCATCGCTTTAAAGAGACAGGAGGTTATTCCAGGAGACCCGGTTCAGGGAGAAAACGAGTAACGTCGGCTCGTGACGACCATTTTATTGTCCTGAACACATAAAGAAATCGCCATTCCACAGCTATTGAGACCAGAAGAGCCTTCCAGAAAATAAGACAAGTCAACGTGAGTGAGAGAACTGTAAGAGGATGTCTGGATGAATGTGGGCTGATTCCAGAAGACCAGCTAAAGTCCCAGAATTGCGCCAGCAACATCATGTTGAACGATTACGTTTTGCTCACAATCATGCTAATTGGAACCTGGAGGAGTGGCGACGAGTGCTCTTCACAGATGAATCGAGATTTAGTTTACAGATGGACGTGAAAGGGTGTGGAGAAAAGAAGGAGAATGTTTTTCTTTATGTTCCTTCAGTTCACGTGTCAGTTTCCAAGGTGGATCAGTAATGGTATGGGGTGGCATTTCGTAAGAAGCTCACACAGAACTTGTTTTCATTAATGGAGGTGCTTTGACTGCTCCAAGATACATCGAAGAAGGTCTGATTTAACATATGGTACCATATGCCCCACTTATTGGTGAAACGTTCCTGTTAATGCATCACAATGCACGCCCTCATGCTACAAGAATGGTGAATGAGTTCCTTCACGACCTTGGATTGAATAGGATGGCATGGCCAGCAAGAAGTCCTGATATAAACCCTATTGAATATGTGTGGGGACTGCTAGGGAAGCAAGTTAGAAGCCGCCTAACTCCTCACAGCAACTTATAGCAGCTCCGAAATGTTGTAAGTAAAGAATGGAATAGAATCGACATCCAGAATCTGATCGAAGGGTTGAATCGGCGAATGGTAACAGTCATAAGTCACGGGGAGGCAATACCCGCTATTACCAACATCTTGGTGGCCACAAAATCAGTTGAACATTTGGAAGAAAATTTTGATATAATTTGTAAGTTTTTACCTTTTAATTATATCCATTGTTTGGCGTTGAAAATAATAACGCAAGTGATAATGAATAAGTTTTTTTTTTCTGGGAAGCAATGTTTTCTTCATTTTTCATAAAGGATTTTCTGATTTTCACCTCATAAAAAATTGCCGGTGAGTGTAGTTGTTCATTATTGCAGAAAATTGTCTTTCAGATTTCACTTGTTTATTGAGTGTTTATGTAATGTGTACTAATAAAAATAATCCATGTACTTTTCATTTATTTTTAATATTTCTATGCTAGATTTTGTTTCTATCCTTAAATTATAAACTCAATATATTGATTTACAAATAATTACAGCTCCAGCTATAGTCCATTCATATGAGTGGGCCATAGTTGGGCAACTCAGAATACAACTATATACCAATGCTTATTATTTTTTAACACTTGTAATTAAATAATTTCAAACACATATGTCAATGTTTATTTAATATAAACACTCACTTAATCTGGATGAATAATACTGAATATACAAAGAGAAATGTGACAAATATGGACCATAGTTAGAGGAAACTACGGTACGTCAGAATTAACGTACAAACCGCTTTTACCGCTAATTTTATTTTCTTCAAAAGCTGAGAAACACTTTATCACTTCACTTGAAGGAAACCACCTTTCAAGTTCATTTATTAAACCTTGAATTATTTGTCCTTTTATTTTGCCAAACTCTCTGTTTTCACCTTCCTCTTTAGGTTGAAGTTTACAGTATGTTAAGTAATTTTCTTTGCAAAGACTCAAATAAAGATTATCCTTAACACGCATTTCTTTAAGAGTTTGTGTTGCGGAATTAATTTCATTTTCTATTTCACTGTAAGAAACAAACTCTTTTTGCATTGTTGTACTAATTAGAGACAGAACACATGATATATCTAGTAAGAAACCCGCAATAGAATTTTTTTTCTCAGTGAAAGCTTTTTATAAAGCCCTGCCAATTTACAACGATCTCCATTTAATAATTCACGGCTTTCATATTCTAAGTTTAGGAACTGCATGATACAACGAAAATCTTTGAACACTGTCAACAAAGCATACTTCTCACTAGAAATCCAACGAATATGAAACAGCTTTTTAACTTTCAGATAACTCGTGATGCCTACGTATAGCCGCCGCAATGTTTTTAAGTTTTGCAACTGTATGTGGTTTACTGAAAATTTTATAAAGTTCATCTAGCAAGCATTCAAAGTTATGAACAGCATTGACGTCACTAAAAACTTGTTCAGAAACAAGGTCCATGCTTTGAGCCATACAATGTACACTAATCAGGTGTGGAGATACAGTATGTTTCTCCTAATTCTAGCTGCAACACCTTTTTTACCAGTAAACACTACCGCTCCATCTGAACCAAATCCTACAAGCTTTTCTTTAAGCATTTCCACACCTATGCCGTCTTCTGAGAAAGCTTGGATAATTTTTTCTTCAAGGCACTTTGCATCAGCATTTTCCACTGGTACTAGTTTATAGAAACAGCAGCATGCGTTATTTTGTTAGTTCACATACGTAACATATAAAATTAAGTGTTTTTCAGAAAACCTGTCGGTTGACTCATCCACAGAAGTGGAAAAAAGTCAGTCGATTAAAAAAAAAATTAACCAATTTTAAAAGTAATTGTTCAGCAATAAAATTAGTCATTGTTGCTGCGGTCTTATCTATATGAAGATGTGTTCCCATATCGATGCCATTCGCAATTTGTAGCTGTATAAGTTCTGGATGGTCACGAAAACTCCACTCTTTTTTGCGGCCACATAAACTGATTGTAACACCGTAACAGTTGCATCTAATTTTTCCTTTTGATTTTTTAAGTATAGCTCACGAACATTAACTGTACATGTTTCTAGGATCTGATTTTTGCATATATTTTCCTGCTGCACACAATCCGAATGAATAACACTTTTTTCATGTTTATATATGGCGTCAAGGTTCTTCTTCTTATTCTTCTTTGCTATACCGTCTCCTGACCAAGGTAAATCATTAGATGAAGTTCCAATTGTTTTATACACTTGCTGAGAATATTTAGCGCAAGCACTGCACATCACTAGTCCATCTTTTTCGTTAGTAGTAGTAGTAGTAGTAGTAGTAGTAGTAGTAGTAGTAGTAGTAGCAGTAGCAGTAGCAGTAGCAGTAGCATCAGCAGCAGCAAATATTAACCATGGTCCCTTTTCTGCCAAGACGTTGAAAAGTTATTTCCTATCACACTGTCACTCTTTGAAGACGAAAACTTTATTTCCATCTTCATTAAAAGATAAATACTCCACCTCCGAGATCTCTTCATCACTTCTAGTCATTTTACTTTTGTTTTCCCGGACATTTTCACTTGCCGAATCTTGTAATATCACCGAATCTACTGATGGTATATTAATACGATATTAACATTATCACGTTTAAAGAACTGGGTAATTAATCCATTTTTTGTACGTTTCATTGCGTTCGTATTCAGTTTTCGCTCATCTGTTTCAATAGATAGACTGACAACAATCATTTACAGTTTCTTTCGCTGCTCATTCCAGCTTTCCTCTGTAAATGACAAAGGAACGCTCTTCACTGTTGACCACTTTTCTAGCAGATGTTTTTGTAATAAACTAATTACAATCCACAGCCACAGGACGGTGTTATTGTCGTCGGCTCATTATAACTCAAAGCCTTCCGTTTAACATTGTCGTCGTCTCAAAGTCTTCTGCTTTCTTGGACAATGCCTGTGTTCGATTGACTGGGGCTAGTATATACATTCAGAGCAAAGCGAATTCAATATTCCTATCGATTGTTGCTGATATTTTAATTGATATTCATAAAGTTTAATGCGTTATTTTTAGTCATCTAATGAAAAATTATTTTTGAAACGAAAATATTTTAGTAATATATGTTTCGCTGTTTGTCTCGTTATAATACCCCCCGGGATGTTTCACTGGAAGGAAATTCTTGGGATAAAATCATTGGTGGGGGGGGGAATTCTACCCAATACCCCCCATCCCGGGATTTCGCACCCTGCTACAACAGATTTTTCCCGTTTAAATCGCATTAATGCGCGAGCGAAATATTCTTCACTTTTATTTTTAACGTCTGAATGTTTTGTTTCTAAGTGCTTTCGTCATTTATTTCGTTTCATGAAAGCATTGAGAGAACTTCGTAACATAATACACACTGAGGTCTGGGTTCGTGTTCGTCTTGATCACCACATCACTAAGTATCAACCTCACATAGTTCGCGTCATATTTACGCTGATTTGCTTCTTTCTTTTCGCGTCAATCGCCGAACTAGTCATACTTATGTCAGAGCTCGAAGCAGAGACACTTGATTCACTATCACTCCCGGGATTGTTAGTTTCACTTGAATGTACTTTTCTTTTTAATGTTCCCGATTTAAGCCTCGCATACATCGTTAAGTATTAATACGGAAACACACTCACTAAATATTGAACGAAGCATGACTGAAGACTGTGAATAATAGAAAATTTTTTATTATTGACAGTCGGAAACAAAAGAGACTGGCCCGAAGAAATTATTTTGATATCTGTCCTGACAACAAACAGTTATTCACAAATCTGAATGTCGGTAGAACATAATTATGACTCCATGACCGCATGTCAACTTCTTTGAGGTAGCTTCAAAGGCTGCCACCTGTCAGCCATCATAGCGGTTTTCTTTTGTTGTGAAAACTAACTAATTTTATATAAAATCACAAGCACAAGAAGAAAGACACTATTGAGGAAAAATTTAATTTTATTAGCAGTAACGTTTTATTTCCCACTATTAGATTTATATTCAAGCTGATTAAAACTTATTGTTGACTTTTGTCAACTACAATTTATTACATAATACAAATACACTGCTACCGATCTCAAATAAATTAAGAGCGAATGCACTCATATCTCCCAATGTTGCAGGTGTAGGCTACTGTATAGTTTTGTTTTCAGTCCAGCGTTCACTGAAAGCAGACAGGTTTACTACTCCCTGTTCACTTCAAGCTGAGAAGTTAATTGAATGTTTATAATGATAACTTTTAGAGAATATTTCTGTACCTGAGAGCCAGAGTGGCGTAAGTCCACTTTATTTGAAAATTATATTATTACACATTGGAAGTGCTCTTATTGCGATGCATGAGTGCCACAATGCAACAAGTCTCTAATAATAGTAATAAACGAAATAAACAAGATTACAATGATGTAAGTCCAACTACTTTAGAACCAAATTGAAGTAAGTCCACTTACTACTATTTGGCTCTAATAATTTTTACAGGGAGAAAATGTAAGTCCACATAAGCTATTTTAGCTCTTAGGTTTTGGCTAAAATGTACATAACGCATAACTGAAACTATGCGAAATCAAATTCATAAGGAATATTGGAGTGAAAACAGGTCCTGGGATTCAAAATGTCAATTTATATCATCATGTGTCACGAGTAAACCAGTACAACGGAGCAGACCAAGGGACTCAACAAGGGCAAATGTGAGGACACAAAGTAATGTGTATTCTTTTACAATAGAAACTGCAAAAGAATCAGTATGTAAGGTATTCTTTCTGAATACTTTAGCCATCTCAGAATCCTTTATGAGAGTAGCATTGGTGAAAACTTCGGAAGTTGGAATGGTGAAACCTGATAAACGTGGCAGACACTCTTCATTTAGTAAAACCCCTGATTGCATTATTGAGCAAATAAAAGCCCACATTAGAATATATCTCTTATGAAAGCCATTATAGTCGAGAACTAACAAAGAAAAAATATTTGGGCAGTCATCTTAATATAAGTTATCTAAAATGTATGCACTTTACTTGATGAATGTAAAGCTTCCGGAGTTAAAGAAGCGAAGTAATGGCTATTTAGGCGTATCTTTAATGAAGATTTCAATTTAGATTTCCACCAACCATATGCTGATACATTTGATACATGCGATCGTTACTGTATACAGTTGCATGATGCTTCAACAGAAGAAGAGATTAAATCCATAAAAGAAAAAACAAGATATGCATATGGAAGAGGGAAATATGAGGTACTCCTTGAAAAAGGTGGATAAGGAAACTGCAAAAAACAATGACAAACACATAGTTATAATGGCTGATCTGCAAAAGTGCTTGCTCACTCCATACCTCACAAATTCACAAAGTTTTTACCTCAGAAAACTATGGACACTAAATTATACAGTACATGGCCCAATTTCAGGAAAGTCTTGGTGTATGCTATGGGATGAAGTGACTGGAGGGCGAGGTGGAAATGAAATGGCGTCTTGTTTCTTAGTCTGGGCAAATGGAAGCATAAAAGATAATGAAACAGAAGTCTTAACTGTTTGGACCGATAATTGTGCAGGGCAAAACAGAAATTTAATTATGGTAATTATGTAAATGTGGCTCCTTAACAAGAATAGTAGACAGAAAGAAATTAACCATAAATTTCTCATGGGAGGTCATACTCACATGGAGGTCGATGGAGACCACAGTATAATTGGAAGGTCAAAGAAGAGACTTTCGGGTATGTCTATATTCACATGCAATGACTGGGCGAACTTTATATTGAAATGTAACAAGTCACCTTTTATTGTGAAGAGAATTCAGTTGAATAATTTTAAGAATTTCCACTCATTGATGAATTCCACTTCCACTCCGCTTATTTCTAGGAACAAAACTCTCAGAATAAAGCATTTTTAATTTCCTCAGCAGTGTAGCTTCAGTTACAAAAAATTCTGATGGAATTCTTTTCTACAAAATCGAATTTGGAGGATACTTTCAATCAGTACATTTGAGATGAAATACAAGGAAACTATTAGAATCCCCCATAATTGAACTCCCACAATTGAGGATTTTCAAAAAGAAAATTGGCACAATAAAATACAGAGATTTGATGATTCTTGTGCAGTGGATTCCAGAGGAATGTAAAGCGTACTTGAGGGACTTGCCACATGCTGAAGGAGAAGAAGACTTCCCGTACTGAAGAACAGTTCAAGTGGACTTTGAAACCTATACAGTTTGTATTTATTTAATTTCACTGTTTTATTAATGTACAATTAAAATGGCTATTACATCACATATAATTTAAATAACATTTTGTTTTTAATAGCTTTAAGGTTTAGATAATGTTGGGTATATTGTTAATTAAAATAGCCTTATTAATATAACATGAGATTTCTGTCACTTGCAACAGCTACTATACGTGTGTAAGACATAAAAAATAAGTGTAGCCTAAGTGAAACCCATAAGACTGAATTTGAATGTCTATTATATTCAACTACTGTTATTTGTATTTTGATACATGAAGAAGAATTTAAAATATGACTATTTTGTATGTGAATAATAAAATGTAAGTCCAGAAAGTATTACTTATATTTAGAGCTAAAATAACGCAAGTCCATTTAATTCCATTGTAACAAACCGATGGAAAATAAAAGGTGTTGATCATGTAAAGAGTAAGTAGTAGCCTATACAACATAAATGTGAGATTCATAAGAAACGAATAAGAGTGCAAAAATAACAAAAAATATGAGAATTTTTTTGTTTTTAGGCTCTCCTGTAAAATTATTGTCTTGTGACTTGCGTCACTCTAGCTCTCAGGTACAGATTTCTTAAAATGTTTTATAGATCTGACGGGTCGTTCTGCGACCCACGGAAACACGACCCAGAGTTTGACAAACGCTGATCCATACAGTGAAGTCAAAACAGCAAAAACAGTATGTTTCACGTCGGAGATCATCCCATCTAGCGAGTATACCGCGACACGTCAACCGGCTGTCGCAGTATCGGTTGCCGCCGCGCAGGGCGCATGCATACAATGCGAGGAAATGCTATAGTTGGGAAAAACCTCGGAAAACTTCAAACAATGTAATCTTATGGGTTAGGAGTGAAGATCATTTTTACAGCTTATGCAACTATGTTCAGAGCATGACGCAATAATCTTCATTGCAAGCGTATGACGTCGCCCAAAGATGAATAGACTATGTCTACATGAAACTAAAACCATCTTCACGTTGCATTTGGAAACTTTTCGCATTTATAACGACTGCGAAACTCTACCATCTCTAATAATTATTATTCTTGAGGTCAAGAAGATCCCAGGTAAGTAGCATGAAATTCTAGAGCAGCTAAGTTCTAAGGGTTAATAAGTTGTAAAATTTCAACAAAATTCGCTTTATAATTATATATCATTATCGTCATCCGAAACAGTTTCGCGATGACCTCTAATCCAGTCGCGGTTCATAAACATTTAATGCCTAATGCCAGATATAAGGAATAAACAGTAACATTATTGACATTGTTATTATTATTATTATTATTATTATTATTATTATTATTATCAAACTCACCAAAATGTATACAACTGTTTTCAAAATCCAGATAAATTAGAGAAAAAAATGCGAGCTTGTCGGTTAATAGACAGGCTTTCCATCAATAATGTAAGCAAATAGTAGAATGAGTTGAAACATCAGTCGTATGGTCAACAATGATAGAAACATAGTCTACAATCATTAGTCCTTTTTACTTCTACATGGTACACTTTTAACTTGCAACCAAGCAACTTATTTTTCATTTTAAAAGTACTCTTAAATGCTGTTGACTTGGTTAAGTGCCTTTTTAATTTTTAAAATCTTTATCTAACTCAGAACTGAAATGAACTGAACTAATTCATGACACATACCCCTATATGAGTCGTCGGATTAATCGTACCTTCTTAATGCTATGTAAATCAACCGCCGCATAAAATGTTATACAATTTATTATTACATTTAGGATATACCTACTTGTTTTCCTCAACTTGCTCGTTGTATTTTGCAATAGCGAGTCTGTAATGTAAGTGTAATTAAATTTCAATATTCACTTTAGCCAGCATAGACAGACTGAATACGTTATTTATATGAATCTTTGGTTTTTTATGAGTTTTATTTTATACCTTATATCTTAGACTATACTAGTCGTCAGCACTCGCTGAAATGGGTAGAGTGCATGGAGGGTAAGGAACTACGCTCCGTCGTGCAGAAGGGATAGAGAGACAGCATGCCCGCCAGCAGCCACGAATGCACGATAAGGCAGTGTCTTGTCCGCGGGTAAGAGACACTAGCCCGATAGTGATCGCTGCCTTAGACCTAAGTGTAGTAAATCTGTAACACCCATTTTTAACTAGTAATGTTCACCTCAGGACAAAACACAAGGAAAACAGAAGAACGAATTCTCCATATCTCATCCATACAACCAGTTGTTTTTATAATAAACACCCAAGTTGAATTTGCCAGATCTGTTAACTTAGCCGTTTTTGGTGAATATTTAAATGCCATGTAAGTAAATTATTGAACACGAAGTTAGTTTTAATATGTTAATATTGAAAGCGGAGATTTTAATAAAGTGATAACTGAATTAATTTCTTCATAATATTACATAACACGATAAAACTTCACAGGTTTACAGTTTCGCATTACAGTTAGAAATATATTGAAAGAAAAGCATTGTTAAACAAAATATTTTATGAAACCGAAAGTGATTTTATCTTATGTTTGCATCATTCCCTCTAAGAAACGTATTCCGACAAAGCAGGAGGACAGACAAGAGTGCGAGGAGTAAGGAATTGAGATAGTGAATGGAATTGTATACAGCTACACAAGCATTTAAAAACGAGAGCGGTAAACTGTGCCTGACGCGTTTCAGATCGTGAAATGGACGTGAGAAGATGAACATTGCGCGCATCCCATTACATTTCTTATGGGATGTAGTACCTGTCACAGATCCATGCTGCAAACACTCGTTATGAGGTTGACGCCAACGATAATATTAGCGATAGAGTTTTTACTTTTTAACTTTGCTCTAGAGTATGCCATTAGGAAAGTCCAGGATAACAGAGAGGGTTTGGAATTGAACGGGTTACATCAGCTGCTTCTCTATTAGGATGACGTGAATATGTTAGGAGAAAATCCACAAACGATTAGGGAAAATGCGGGAATTTTACTTGGAGCAAGTAAAGAAATAGGCTTGGAAGTAAACCCCGAAAAGACAAAGTATATGATTATGTCTCGTGACCAGAATATTGTACGAAATGGAAATATAAAAATTGGAAATTTATCCTTTGAAGTGGTGAAAAAATTCAAATACCTGTCAGCAACAGTAACAAATATAAATGATTCTCGGGAGGAAATTAAACACAGAATAAATGTAGGAAATGCGTGTTATTATTCGGTTGAGAAGCTTTTATCATCCAGTGTGTTGTCAAAAAAATCTGAAAGTTAGAAATTTATAAAATAGTTATATTACCGGTTGTTCTATATGGTTGTGAAACTTGGACTCTCACTTTGAGAAAGGAACATAGGTTAAGGGTGGTTGAGAATAAGGTGCTTAGGAAAATATTTGGGGCTAAGAGGGATGAAGTTACAGGAGAATGGAGAAAGTTACACAACACAGAACTGCACGCATTGTATTCTTCACGTGACATACAGTAATTAGGAACATTAAATCCAGACGTTTGAGATGGGCAGGGCATGTAGCACGTATGGGCGAATCCAGAAATTCATGTAGAGTGCTAGTTGGAAGGCCGGAGGGAAAAAGACCTTTGGGGAGGCCGAGACGTAGATGGGAAGATAATATTAAAATTGATTTGAGGGAGGTGGGATATGATGATAGAGACTGGATTAATCTTGCTCAGGATAGGGACCAATGGCGGGCTTATGTGAGGGCGGCAATGAATCTCCGGATTCCTTAAAAGCCAGTAGGTAAGTAAGTAAGTAAGAGTTTACAAGTACAACCGTAACTTATTTCTCTTTGGTTTTGCGCGAAAATATGAATTCTCCTTTTCTCTCATGTTCTGGTAATGCCATTGCACGATGACACTGCCTAGAGCCGCCCCTGCTCTGAGCCCAATGTCTTGTCGAGCGCAAAGTAACGCGAACCGGGCCATTGTTGGCACAGCTGAGCGGTTACGCAATAATAATTATTATGTCATCTTTGTATTTCTCGCATAGTTTTGAAATCACTGTGCCGCTACATTGACTTTCCAGAAAACTGTTCCATTTTACTATTGAATATTTATGACATTCACTATCAACAAGCTTTGCAAGTTGCTATTTCTTTTCTAATTGCAAAATCTAGATGTAGTGGAAACATGTTCAGCATTGCGTGAATCAGACTGAACGAAATAGCAGCAAGGAAAACAGAAAACTGCATATTCAGATTATTCAATGAATTTATACCTATCAAATCGTTTACTGTTAAAACTTCTGTTCTTATTATACAATAACGTTTGTTTGTAAACTGACACGTGGTTTGCATGCACCACCGTAGGTCGATGCACGGATATTAAATGATTCGTCTATATTAGAAACGTTTGCACTCACCTTTACGTCACGGAGTTGGGGGGGATATCGATGCATTTATACCACATGGAGGTTTGTCTGCATTAGAAACATTTGAACTTGCATTTAAGTCACAAAGTTGAGGAGAGAGTTAGACACATTTCTGTTCACTGGGTTCACGAACACTTTCTTCGCACTTGCGCATATCACGGGGAAAAATACTTCAAAATACTACATTATTTACACAAAACGCAACTAATATAAGAACACTAATCATTTGCTACTGAAAACTGTTGCGAAAGCGAAACGACGAATTCTTTCTCTGATTGTTAGAGAAACCGACAGTCGACACTGTCAGATATTTTGAATGCAGACAGCATTGGTGGTTGTATAGAACTATCTACAAATGTTGATTGTGGCATGCATGAACTGAATGTCCTATGCTTGTTAAAAGTATTACGGTTAAACTTTATTTCATTTGTTATATTTTTAAACAGAATAAATAAACTATGTTAAAAATAGCATATTATCTTAATTCCAAAACCTCGCAATTCGCTCGGATGTCGATTTTCACTTTTTGCTTGTTTTTGATAATGTATTCACAAATCCATTTGACAAAACAATGAAGCTTAATTTAAAATACTAGCGCTGATATTGGGCTACTACGAAACAGTTAATTTCTTTCTCTGTG
Source organism: Periplaneta americana (assembly GCF_040183065.1). Taxonomy (NCBI): domain Eukaryota; kingdom Metazoa; phylum Arthropoda; class Insecta; order Blattodea; family Blattidae; genus Periplaneta; species Periplaneta americana. The sequence continues at coordinate 119,773,940 of NC_091120.1, forward strand.
AATACACTTTCAAAACGCGTAAGTAAAAATCGACATCCGAGCTAGTTACGAGTTTTTGGTGTTAAGGTAACGATATAATAAATACAACATATTTCACTCCTAGCCGTCATTTATCACTGATTCCCTTTTTTTTAATTGGCTAATAAAAAATTAACTTCAGTCGAATACATAAGAAACCAATGCTAGGGTATGACCTAGGATGTTGTGAAATAATACTGCGTAATTCTAATTAGGAGAGAACCTTGGAATTTCCCGCCAAGCTTCTGCGACTAGGCAGGTTAATCGGTTATCGCACTTATTGCGTTATCGGAATGATGTCATGTGCGTGGATGGTGAATCCCTGAGTTCCAAGCTGCAGTGTGCAAGTTATGCAACACGCGTTGGTTCAATAATGTGTGTGTGATTGCTCGCATTCTTACACAAATGCGTAAATGAGTTTGGAAATAATATTTTCAGTGAGGACGGCAGTGTCTTATTTTGTTTGGTGTGTGAAAAGAGTATTTCTGCGAAGAAAAAATATGACATTGTGCAGCATATTAATGTAACGCAGCATAAGAAGAGGTTTAAGAATAAATCCAAGTTAAACCAGCAACTGATTGAAAGCTATGTGGATGAACAATCGAGTTCTACTGAAACATTTTTTAAAGACTTGTATTCAGTATTAGCGGGTTACGACAGTCCGTTTTGGAAATTGAATTATGTGAAAAATACACAAACAAAAGGATGCCGGACGAATCTACATTGCACAAAAACTATATACAAAAGTGTTTTCAAGAAGTAATTTGTAATATTCGGGATAAACTGAAGCACGAAAACATATAGAAGTCTATTGATGAAATCACAGATGCATCGGGACAGTGCGTATGTAGTGCTGTAGTTGGTGCTATGAACGCAGGCAGCAGATCATTTCTTCTTAATATACAAATACTTGACCGAGTAAATCATTCCACTGTTGCAAAATTTTTCAATGACTCGTTACTTTTCTTGTGGCCAGAAGGGGTTCGGTATAACAATGTATTGTTATTTCTCAGTGATGCTGCTCCATATATTGTTAAAACGGGAGCTGGATTAAAAGTTCTTTACCCTAAATTAGTTCTCTTGACGTGCCTTACTCACAGATTACATCGTGTCGCTGAAATGATAAAAGCCAGTATAAAGACGTGGATTTTCTTGTTTCCAGCATGAAGAACGTGTTTATAAAGTTACCGATTAGAATTTAAAAAATTTCGTGAACTCCTTCCTAATTTGTCTTTACCTTCTTAGCCAGTCTTAACTCGATGGGGTACAAGGTTACAGGCTGTGTTATACTACGCGGAACATTGAAAAATATTTTGTAATATTTTGAATTCCCTAAATGCAGAAGATGCAGTCAGGATTGCTACAGCCCACGAATGTTTTGCTAAAAAACGGCATCCAAGAAAACATTCAGAATATCCATAACCATTTCTCCAAAATAGCCGAAATGTTAAAGCAGTTGGAAGCTCGAAATAATTCCCTGGATCATTCACTTTCTCTGATAGACGAAATTTCGGTAACATTATCTTCAGAATCACATGAGGTTTCAAAAATTGCGTTCGACAAACTCAGTCAGGTATTACAGAAAAATTCCGGTAATAAAACACTGTGTCAAATTTCTAAAAAGCTTTCTGGTGAAGAAACAGATATTGAAGAGGAATTCCCGAAGAAGAACTGTGGTGCTTTTCACATGCGCCAATGATACCATGCGATGCAGAAAGAATATTTTCACTTTACAAATCATTCTTCACTGACAGACGCAGAAGCTTCACACATGAGAATCTCAAGATGACCTTTCTTGTGTACTGCAACAGCCTTCAATAAGATAAGAGTTCTACGAAACAAAAACATTTATCATAATATTTCCGTGTATTCATTTTTTCTTATTTTGATGTTTATTTTTACCACTTTCATGCTTATTTTACTGGTTCCGTGTATTCGGTTTTGCTTATTTTAGTGCTTATTTTCACCATTTTTGTGCTCATTTGCTTTTTATTTAACTGTTTGATTGTGCTTAGAACTCCGGACTTTAGTTATTAGGAAAGATACTTTTTCTATCGTAAATGATGATACTTTTCGTATTACTCGGGGAATTTAGAATCTTACCAATGATGCTTAAACAACCATATTTGCGAAAGACGTTTTATAGTCTAACCTAGACTCATTATGGGCGCTGTTCCTCGACTCAAAATTTAACACTTTCACTCATTTCCATCTTGAGGTCGAGAGACATGTGACTGTGGCTGCAGGATGTTTATATCACGATCTCGCGTGATTTAAAATCAAGGCTTCTAAATTCTCATAGGTTGCATTAGTATCGATCTTGTTGGCGAGTGATCGACGGGGAAAGGAGAGCGATTCTGACATCACAAGATAGCTGAGCGCGCCAAAGCTCAAATGCTTCAAAGCTAGTATCTCGTGTTTTTTCTTGTTTATGTTGTTTTGAATGTATTATGCCAGGTGAAAGGTGTGCTATTGCAGTATGCAACAATTCTAACGATAAAAATAAAGAGTTGTCTTTCTTTACCATTCCTAAAGATTTAGGATTTAGAAAGAAATGAGTGCGTGCAAAAGACAGGATAAATTCAATCCTGATACAAGCAGAGTGTGCTCTGATCATTTTAAAGATGACGATTTTGTTCCTGATTTTCGAGCAGCTTTAATGAAAATAAAGCCGAAACGACCGAGAATGTTAAATCGTGCAGGTAAGTTTAAATAAATCACGTAGGCCTATATAAGTAGCCTACATTAATACCAGCTTCGCATAATAATTAGATTAGGTTCATCTATGTTAACTTTCAAATTATTTTCTTTCTTTTGTAATCTTTGCTGGGTCGTACATTACTCATAATTTAAAAAATAATCATTCTACTTATACTAACAGTCGCATACCAAAGGGATGGAGGGTTAGAAACTGATACCAGTAATGTTTTTTCACTATAATTCCCGTTATATTGATTTTATGTTAACGATTTATGACATTTTGTCCTTATGGCATATTCAGTGGGTTAATCATAAAAGCCTCCAGTGACAATTCATTGTTGATTTATAATGATTATTGCAAATGAACGTGTGGCTGACATTTCATGACCGATACATGCTCCTTTTTCCAAACTTCAGACTGAGAATTAAAAAACATTCAATGTTAGAATTTTTATAAACACAAGACTGGAAAACTAGCAGACGAAAACGGATGGCAGACACTGAGAGCAGACGAGTTGTTAAGAAATACAGAAATATAATGCAGTGACAAATGTAAGTACAGTTTTTATATACACGGTATAAACACTTTCAACGTATTTATATTATGCCATGATACGTACACAATTGGTTTATACCCATTGTAATGTTCTTATCAACGAGTTATGTTACTATAGAGAGGCAGTATACCTTTGATAAGCACTCCCTGTGGAGGCTGACGGTTCTATGGATCGTACCAAAGTAAACATGGCGGCCCATAGAACCGCCAGCCTCCGCAAGGAGTGCTTACTGTTCGTGTGTTACTTCCAGAGTCCGTAGATATACCAGAGTAGCGCAATCACCGATTCGACCGCCATTGTTAGTCCTATTCAACACGCTAGGGATAGGAATATTTAAAGTAAAACTCAGATATTTTTAATTTGAAGGGCAAAAACGTCTAAAGGATCTTCTTGCATTATAACACATTATTGTCAGTCAACATACTGATGTAAAAAAACTTCATTTAATAATGATAATAGCATAAATATACATTTAAGTGATCAATACACTCCTTCATAAACATCACAGTTGTAGGTATTACAGCAACAAGAACTTAATAAATTATAAGTAACAAATTAAAACAACAATGTTTCAAATAAAATAACAATAAATCTAAATATTTCTAACTACATTCCTCGTGCGAACTCTCCGGCTTCCGCATATAAGGGGGCACTATACTAAAATTTCGCGAAGTGCATTAGTATTAAGAGTTCATAACAATGAAATCCGTAACTACCATACTTACGAAGCTATATTCATCAAACTTTCATCACTGATATATCTGCTTAATAGTGACAAGTGTACAAAATTGCATCCGCCTATGATACGTGGTTTGCATTTTATTAATTATTTTATTAAAATATTGAAACGCTTTATATAAAAATGCGCTTGCACTACAATTGACATTATTCTTAAGTGATTTTCACTCATATGGATCCTTACATACATGGAATCAAAGTTTACTGTAGGGTTTGCTGTAAAATTAATCAGTAAATTACTAGAATTTTTTATTATAAAAATAAAAAAATTAATAGCCATAAAATTTCCTAGTAATTTACCCATTCGCTGTACAGAAAATTCCAATAGTAATGTTTGCTCCAATGTATATATAAGTGAATATCAATTAAAAATAATGTAAATTGTGATGCAAGGAACTTTTTGTATAAACCAATACAATATTATTCTATTAAGTTATTAATAAAATGCAAACCACTTATTATAGAGAGATGAAATTTTGTACATGTGTTATTATCAAGCAGATATACTATTGATAAACATTTTGTGAATTTAGTTTTAAAAATATGGAAGTTATTAATTTCAGTATAATGTCTCCAAGGATACACTGACGTGAGGTTTTGTCATTTTTGGTAAAAAAAATCATTTCTTTGATTTTACCTTTAAAAATTCATTTTTGGTCTAAAGATGCCCTCTGCGAATTTTCATGACCATACGACCGGTCTATCAGCTATTTAGGGTCACATTTTTAAAAGGCTGCGGGCTCTGACTGTTAATTTAAATGCTCCGTCCACGCCCTCCACTCTGAATTCTGCGACAATTTTGGAAATTACGCTCTATTTCATACATTATTTATTATATTAGATTTTTGATTGAGCCAGTGTAGCTTCTCGAATTCTCGAAATATTTATTCATAGAATCCAACAGGTGTTAGGCCTATTTGAAAGGCTGCTTTCCTTAAAAAAACATACAGTTACAAAAAAGAGCACAACTCTTGTCTAAAGGAAAATTCCGCTTGTTGCTAGTAGCCATAACAACGTGTTTTCCATGCTTGGTTTTTGTTTGTGATACAAGAAATATTTGCAAGTTTCTAACAGTTTTATTGTCAGTGTTATAATAGTGTCTACAGTCTATAGTGATTTGTAAATAATATTTATCTATTATAGTGTTTTCAGAAGTTTACATAGTTTTTTTAGTCACCTTTATTTACTAGTGTAGGTTAGGTGTGCACAGCGTGGTAGTGTATATAAGGGTAAGTTCTGTATATAATATGCTAGGTCTGTATGTTTCAAAATGCCTAGAAAATAAAAAAGACAGAGACCTGGTTCATTATTATCATTCAAAACTTTGAAGTGAATTTTCTGCACTTTAATTTACTGTAAATTTTGCATTGCTAAAAATGCTACTCTTTCTACAGATTTTGTACTACGTGCATGACTTTTTGTAGAGTTTTTTTAAATTTATTTATTTTATGTCGTTTTAGCTTAGGAAGTCATATCGCGAAACTACATAAACAATTCTTACAGTTTGCATAGAGTTTACTGTATTACAATAATCATTAGAGGTTTTTGAATATGTTCTTAACAAAACTTACTATCAGGATTATACCTAACACTCATATTTTTTGTTGTTGCTGTTGTTTAGTCAAATGTCCGAAGACATGTTTGAATCTCATAAGTACCACCAATAAGGCATCACTCATGAGACAACTAGGCCAGGAGATAATGGGGTAGGGTGGTCAGTTCCTTTCTCCCTCCAATACATACTTCGCCGATTAGCTACATATTCCACTAATCAGACTTCAGATGCATACAAACAATTGTTCTTCCTCTAACACATATCTTCAAGTGAGATGTACTGCCTGATAATATATATGCATGTCAGCCAGAATTTCAATAAAAGGTATTTTTAATACTATTTTTTTACGCTCGATTTTAATTTTTTTCTGTTTTTACACTTTTAGTGCATTAAATATTTTAAATTATTTTTTTTAGTAAAAAAAAAAAAAAAAAAAAAAGGAAAATTGTATAGTAAGTTTTGTTTCTGAAGGTCTGACAAGTAGGTATGTAGACAAAAATTCTGGCCATAATAGTAGCAATTTTTGAAAACCTAAATTTACAGAATTTAAAATTACAAATTAAAAGTACAAAATTTCAGAGATGTACCTAGAATAGTTTAGAAAATTGAAATTTCGCATCAGTCTAACCTTAATAGGGTTTCTAGTTTCTACGGTCTTTGCATTTTCCAATCGAGCCAAACAATACAATCTTGTCTCAAGAATGAATTCAGAACTTCACAAATATATTATGTCATTCTTGCAAATAGCAAATAGGATTAAATTCAGAAATGCTTGATTTGAAAGGGAGAAGATGGTAAAAATTTGACACTGATCCTAATTGGTACGTGATTTTCATTTGTTTTATGTAAAAATATCATTGCTGAAACAACTTAAAGTCTAGATTACTTTTATAAAAATATTTTGGGGCCCAATTTTTGAAAAAATAAATATCAAAATACAGTTATTCATTAATCTCACAATGTATGCTTGCTTAGGTAGCGTATCGTTCCTTTTTATATTTATAGTCACTTCTTTCTTTTTCCTTATTTCTTTCACCTTGTCACAGAGAAAACAAATGTGCGCTTTTTTCAGTTCTCTGTGAACAGTTCTGAACACAGCAGCTTTGCATTTTTTCGCACTTAAATTCCATTCTTTCCCTATGCAACTGTATACTGCATAGCGCGCGCTGGACTAACAATGGCGGATTTGTCGGCATTTGCCGGCTCAAACGATTGCGGCACTCTGGATATCCACGGACTCTGGTCACTTCCTGAGCCGAGAACTCCCTAGTGTTTATAGCCACGCCTCTTAAGTCTGCTTGGACCGTCAGGGCAGTAGCAACGCGCGGCACGGCAGCATATTACATGTTCTGAAAACATTATCCTATGCCACCCCAGGGGTATTCACTCTTTATATAGGGAAGACCAGGTAACTTGATACCCTAAGGGTGAAACCTAACCATTTTTCTCCCATTACTTCAAATGCTAGTGGATTATGGTGATTTTCTAGTTTGAAGGTTGAATTTTCTTTTGCCAACTTCGTTTCGAATTTCGATACTGACAAATACTATAAATGGTAGTGATTTTGTAACTGGTATGTTGGCAGCAGAGGCAAATATCGACAATATTTGCCGGTACTGGAGTTCCATGAAATTAAAATTGTATTAGATTTCTCAGCAGGTTACTGGAAGATAGTGAAATTCGAACTTATTAATAATTAATTAATATTAGTATTAATATTAATACATAATAGTTATTTTATGTGTTGCTTTGTGGTTATAATTCAAGAATAGTCAGATAAGTACGAATAAATATAATATACTTGGGCGTGATAATGTACGTGGGTAATGGATAGAAATATTATTTCAAATTTTAATGAATTTCTTTCGTGTTTAGATTTTTATTACTATGTCAAAAAAATGAAATAGTGTTGCAGTGACTCCTCCAAGGAAGAAAATGTGTGGCATTCAGAGTACGCTTCAGAAATCTGTAGTTCACGTGTATAATGAGTTGAAGAAAGAAGATAATGAAGAAGGAATTATGCTAACGGAGACAGCAATTACAACCAGAATAGCAAAATTATTAGGAGTAAGTATTCTTAAGCATACATTTCAAAGTAATATTCAATTTTAGGAGTTTGCACTAATAATTTCATGATTGTGGTCAAACAAAACAAATTTTTAGGTTAGGCCTAGATGTTTAATCAAGCCAGTGATTTTCATATTGCCAAACTAAATACATTTAAGATACTGTAATACTGCAGTAGGTGATAGCTTAAATACATTTACAAATTAGACGAACAAATAATCAAACAGCACGAAAGTAAATTTCCAGTTTTCTCTTTTGGTATTAAATGAACCGTTCAGATCACAATTTACATGCCACATCGGCCGAAGAAAATACAAGTCATATTGTAATAATTAACTTGATATTGCAGCAAATATTACATGAATGTTGGCCTGTTATGGTGCTTAAAAATAATTCAGTTTTATATAATAACTATATAACATACTCTATAAAGCATAGGAATGTTGACTCTGGCTGAATAATTTATTCATGACTGGTCTAAGTAATATTAAATATGGTGTTTCTTCAGAAAAGCTACCCCACCCAAAGTACTTGTTAAGATATAACACTCGAGAGGACGAGGACTCACTACTGGGAAACTAACCATTTCTCTTCGTCCTGGACCTCTCGCATGTTATAGGCCTATTGGTAATTAGTAACAAGTTTGAGGGAGGGACTACAACAATGCATTAGAATATACAGGTAAGTGTCAAAGGATTTTTGTGCTGAAAGTATTTGCACTAAAACCACGTGTTCATCACTATGTAAATATCACAGAAATCAATTAAACAAAATAAAATTATGCCTTCTTTGATGTAGCTTTTCTGGAGAATTACCTAAATATTAGCCTACTTAAACCTATCGTAGGCCCAACCTAACATGTTGATCATTTTCTATTCATATAGCTGTAAATCTTGGTATCATGCATGAATTTTATGATATAACAATTTTTAGAAGTGTTATGTTATTGTTTGTTATTACAGCTTGGCTTTACTACAGCCACGAAAGTGATAAATTCACAGAAGGGGACCCCACTTGTGACACCAGGAAAACATAGACTACGTAAACATCCAGTGACTGATGCTGATGATTTTACGAAAGATGCAATTGCGAGATTTATTTATGACAAGTTACATAAAGGTAGGGAAGTTACAGGAATTGTGTTGATTTATGCAATGTAATTCTGATATTAGTCATATGTATAAAAATATGGCATAATTTTCATTTACTGTTACAGGGGAAGTACTAACAGCAGCAAAAGTTCTGGAACATATGAATGATGATTATGAAACATATTTATTTAGAGTATCCTTATCATCGGTGAAAAAAATTTTGAAAGAGATTAAATTTCTATGGAGCAAAGGGGATCCTTATACACATGTACGAGAAAGTGATGTTATTCGTTTTTAAGAGAATATATAAGAAATGTGGAGCGTGAGAACCCTAAACCCATAGTATTCTTTGATGAGACTTGGATTTTTATGAATGGTAAATTTCACTGTATTGTGAGACATTGAGTAATTGAATTTTTTACTAACAAATAGGTTAACACTTATGTGGAATATGAAATTGCAATTAATATAGGCTACTAGTAATGAATTCAGGTGGGAACAACATGTTTTGCAATTAATAGTTTCATATTATAACTAGAGGTTAGTTATAAAATTCTTGAATGGTTTTCCTGTCTTTAAAATTTTTGTGTCTCTTAGAGTGTCAATGTGAATTGCTTTTCTCTCTCTGTTTTTTTAAGTAGGATCACCCACTTATTCATGAAATAAACCAGGTGAAGTTTCCAGTGACATGAATGGTGTTATTCGTAGACCAACAAATGAGGGTGGAAGATTAGATGCCGGAACGAAAGGTGGATTTATACTTGGTAAGTTATATTGATTTATATTTTACATAAATTTGGCAAGAGTAATTTTTTTAATCAGGGTACAAAAATATAAAAATTGGTGACTAAATAAAAACGTGGGAAAGCCTTTCACCAAAGAGGATCTCATGTCATGTTATGTTATGTTATGTTTTACTTTCTTTATTTAAATGCTGTGAATTCATGTGACGTAATTATATGCCCAGGTATAATTTTTATTGCAGGTGCTGATTTAATTTTTTCATGCAATTGAAAGAAAAGTCAGGACTACCATAGTGCTATGAATAGCCCTGTAGTTGAGAAGTGGGTGCAAACACAGTTGTTGACCTGAGAACATTAGGGCAATGCGTTATTGTCATGGATAGTGCTGCATATCATAGCAGACTTGTGAAAAATCAGCCAACAACAAAATGGAGGAAAGAACAGCTACTGGTGATTGCAACTGAATATAATAGATTTGTTGTACCGGTACTAAATGATAAGAGTTGATGGTGTGAAATCACCTTTTGATATTACATTGCAATATTAATTTCCATACTTTACAGTCATTATTATTATTATTATTATTATTATTATTATTATTATTATTATTATTATTATCATTATTATCATTACTACTACTACTTCTACTACTATTGCAACCGTTTCTCTTATTTCTCATAATTAGGCATACTTATAGATGCTACTTTTTTCTTTCAGGTGAAATTGAATCTACATAAGAATCCTAAAACAACAGAGCCTTGCCAATTACTGTTCTGAAGCGGCCTTGTCTTATGTGTTGTGTCTATATACAATTAATTCTTTCAGTTTTTTTTCCCTTTAATGTAATGAAGTTGTTGGTTGATTGATACCAAGTGTTCAGCAGTTGATGTCATTTGTTATCTTGCACTCCAATATTTAACCAGATGATTGAAAGCTGTGTAAAGTTAACAGTCAAGACAATGATCCATATCTTCATTGAGATTTCAGAAATGGCATGGGGAGATTCTGAAATATCAGTTCTTTGTAAATATTTGAGACAATCATGGCCTGTGATAATATGAGTACTGCCACTGTAGATTTTCATAAAAGTTCAGTTATTAAATTAGGTGTATTATTTTTACTATGTATTGTACTATATTTTTGTTTCGCTTAATTGATGAATTATATATGCTGTAAATTGAATAGTAGACTGTAGGCCTATAGCTTAACTGATGAATTGTATGTGCTGTAAATTAAATAGTAGGCTGTATACCACAAGTGATGAATTGTTTATGCTTGTAATGTGAAGTAATTTGCATGATATTTATTATCAATTTCTGTATATTTCAACTGATTGAATTGTTTATACTTTTAAATTGAATTAACTTGCTTGCTATGTATTATATTTTATAGCTTAACTGATGAATAATTGTTTAGGTTTGTCAATTTAATAATCTGAGTGCCATGTACTTCATATTTTTAGTGGAGCCACCAATGTAGCTTAGTCGGTAGACTCGTTGGCCTGCAAATTCAGAGCTGCATTGAAGGGTAGTTTGGATCCCCCATTTGGTCTGATTAGTTGGTTTCTTCTGAGGATTTTCCTCCATCATGGAGCGGATGCCGGATGGCCTATTGCAATTTTTTCATTTGCTTTAGAATCGTTCCGACTTTTGTTACCACATTGTCATGTTCTGATCTTGTTATTCTTTTAACAGTGTGGTAAGATGCAGGTATAGATAACCTTACAGTAATTTTGCTACCTTTCAGCTACCTCATTACCTCCCACTCCATAAAGTTCATGGATCCACTGAAGTACCAGTCGTCGATGTAATTCGACCATTTTGCTTAAAATATTAAAACACTGTAAAATATTGAGATTTCATGTTGTTACGTCCAATACTGCAGCAAGAATATCTGATTTTGAATCTGATAGTATGACAGCCTTCTCAGATTTATGAAGTCGATACTGGAGATTTTGTAAGCTTAAAAGTGTATCTAAATTTTCACTATCAAAATTAGTCAGTGTTTGAAGTTAGTTAGTTAGTGGCGTTTAAAAAGGGCACGTCAGCTACTATGGCTATTTGCACCCTTATCTCACTAAACACAAACACAATACAATAACCAGAATGTTTAAAAAACTAAAAAGCGTTGTCACGGTTAAAATGGGGCAAACAAGTGTTTGAATATAATTCCCTGTAAAAGGGAATATACTGGTATTGTACTACAACACCACTACATCTATGGCTTGGTAAACAGGATCCATCTATAAAAAATACTGTATGTAGTCACTCACTGACCAGATCATTTATCGTTTCGAATGATTTTTAAAATGTCTGGAGAAGTATCACATTTCTTAACATCATCTGTTAAAGTTAACTTATATACTATTCATTTTGAAATAACTTGGGATTGTGTTTTATTAGTAAAGTTTCCCTTAATTGAGCAAGTTTGAGTTCTCCAAGTAGAGTCAAAAAGTCTGTTGGGATTTTGGCTCAGTTTATTAATATTTGTGGACTGTGATTTTTTGTTCTAGACAACCATATTATCTGCAAATGATGAGATTATCATAAGATCTATTTCTTTAGTTAGACCATCGACATTAATATTGGAAAATGTATTCCTGAAAACAACAATGTGGGAAGCCCAGATGAATCTGTCTCTATTTACATATTTGTGACAATGAATCAAATAATCAAGTCACTGACCCAGTGTAACACTTTATCATGGACAGCCTAAGCTTGCAATTTCTTAAGTGATTTATATCTACAGAGCCATATGATCCTTGAAAATAAATTAAAATTGTTAAGGTGTTTTGTTTTCTGTTTAAAATATCTTTAATATCTTGACTAAAATTTAAAGCTGTCCATTTGTTGAATGCAGTTCTCTAAAGTCAACTCAATAAGATGAAAGTTAGTTACTAGATTCCAGGAACCAATTCAATCTATGAAATCATCTCTTCCATAATTTTGGCTATCATACTAGTAAGTGGTATCTGTCGATAACTCGAAAAGATATTAGTTGAATAATTGCTTTTCAAAATTGATGTTATGATAGATTTTCTCCAGACAGATATTGTATTTTAGATGAGATTACAAGATAAAAGTAGTGAGTTTGCTTGTTTGCCAACATGTTTAAGAAAATCAGCATGTGTATTGTCTGGACTTGGAGATGTTTTGGGTCTTATGTTATTAAATTAATAGTAATATTCAGTTCTTGATTAAATATTGTTATATAAAGTAGATTGTAGATTTAATATTTCTTTCAGTTTTTCCTTAATAGTCTGACGTACACAGATAAAACTAACAACCACACCACCAACTAATCTAATAGAAATTAAAATATAATTAAATGTAGAAAACGTAATTAAAATTATAAATACACGTAATAAACCATAACTCCCTAATTTCAACAATATACTATTTTATTCCCTTTTACAGCTTGTAGATAATTATTAATTATAGTTATTACTTATTAGCATAATATTTATTGAACTTATTGGCTATTTCACTTCGTTTGAAAGATGTTATTGTGTACAAAAAGCATTTTTTGATGATCGTTTCATGCTGTATGTTGTGTATAAATCTATGATTTCTGGCCATCTGTTCTGTGTAATCCATCTTTTGTATAGAATTAATAAAATACTCTTTTGGTAGTAATTATTTCATTAATTGAGTATTTAATTTTCACCAGCTCACATTTCTTGAATCATTTGTTTTTTCTTATTTAAATTTAGGACACAAGAGCCAAAAAGAGACTTCACAGTTATGTATCATACATTTTTTCAATGACAGACGTGGAGTTGCAGAAATAATAAGTGTAAGTGTAACATTATTAAGCAATTTACAAACAAATGAAATCTTTAAAAAGGTATCTAGAAGTGAAATTTACTTATGGCTTTTAAGGACCAAAATTATTTTTGTAAGTTGATTTATTATTATTTCAGTTTTAGCCTAGTTGTATTATCCATTTCCTTACTAATTTCAAAAGATAATCAGAAGTTCATTCGAATTCCAACCAAAAGTCAATTGGTTATTAATTTATCTACCTTTAGGAAGTACAGTATATGTACGCTGGAATCTTTGAAGTGAAGTGACAATAATTTAATTGGTCTTGAAACAGATTTGATTCTTGAATATTATATACTATACTTTGTTGTATATTTACGTCTAGTAACCTATTAATGCTAATACTAATAATAATGTAAAGGAATAAAAGAATAGAACATAGCAATACATTTCTCATTATTATTATTCTCATTATTATTGAAACTATTTAGAATAACCTTCCAACATTAAGGTAAAGTACGGTGGATAAAGAAGTCATTCAGTACATAGGATCGTGATTTTACTACATATGGTGATATCTGGTAACAGTTGGCAACACTGACAAGGCGGAAATATTTGCTGTTTGGGAACTGAACTTACGTGATCCTCACTATAATACTGGAGACTCTAATCGTGATTACTACTATCGCTATTGTCTCTGATTTCTATTCCGGAAAATATGTGTGCACAGTAGGTCACTCTTCGTTCAGTCTGGACAACTGCTGAATTTTATTACCATAGAGCAGCGTTTCTTAAAGTATGTTGCTGGAGTTACGTGAGCCCTATATGATTTTAAATTTTATTTTTTACTTAGTGGATACTATAAAAATTGATAAAAGTTACGAAAATATGAATAAATAATAACATGAAACATTATCGATGATGATGATGATGATAATAATAATAATAATAATAATACGCGTAATAATGAAAGTATTATTATTATTATTATTGTTATTATTATACTTTTATTACGCGTACTATTATTATTATTATTATTATTATTATTATTATTATTATTATTATTATTATTATTATTATTAAACATCTAAAACGGAAAATAATACTTATCACTTTCATCACTGGATTCTCTACGTAGGGAGGCCGAGATGTAGATGGGAGGATAATATTAAAATGGATTTGTGGCAGGTGGGACATGATTGTAGAGACTAGATTAATCTTGATCAGGATAGGAACCAATGGGGGGCGTATGTGAGGGCGCCAATGAACTTCCGGCTTCCGTAAACGCCATAAGTAAGTAAATATGTGTCCACTAAAATAAAATACCGAAACAGACAAAATACAGAAATAAAAATGAGACTACAACTTTCTGTCATAAAACCAGATTGCAGACTTAAAAAGCAAACACATTCGTCCCACTGAACTGAATTATTGAGATACTAGCTTTGACTTATTTGTTAATTATTAAATACTAATAAAGTATTACAAGGTTCTGCAGTTAAAAGGGGTTTTGTGGTGGAAAAAGTCTGAGAAACACTGCCATAAAGGAAAGAGTTTACGGATGTGTACACATAATGACCGTGATCGCGATTAGGTCGATAATCTCGAGTAGAGACTGTAGTCTACCACTGGTTTAGTTACAGGAATTGATGAGGACATAATTTGTTTTGTGAGGGGATAGCCTATACATTTGCTTGTCCGTGGCTGATCTTGCTCCTTAGCTGACAAAAGCAATCCTGAAAAGTCCGATGTGTTGAACGCAGGCTAGTAGGCTACTAACTGCACATGCGGTACCCAGGACCTCCCACTCTCCCTCTTTGCGTCTCGCCCCGCAAAGTAACAGCTCAGGAAGCGAGACACGGGCAGTATCAAAGGTACACCACAGGCAACGAGTTAAAATACTACGGGAGACTTTGAATGATCAGGTGTCCCGTAGTTTTCAATGAATACTTTATTTCATACTTTTGTATGATACATTTTCAATAATAGTATTTCACATTATATATTATTATTATTATTATTATTATTATTATTATTACTATTACTATTACTATTACTATTACTTTTGTATTTCTATTAATTGTAGACTTGAGTCAGTGGAAGAGCAGGCCTTAACTCTGTCAGGTAAAATAAAATAATTTATTATTTTTTTTTCGGATACATCAATATTTAATTTAAACATTTCGCTACGGGGTATTGTTTTTTTTGTAAAAAGCTGATTTATAAATAAATAGTGAAGTAATGAATTTATAAAAATGTCTCATTCCCATGGATTTAAATTAAATGTACCGTAAATCGTAATATTCGTTTCTGGATAATTAAACCCTCTCAATACAGGTTGCATTACCCCAAGAGAATTATAAGATAAGACGGACCAGTAGCGGCCTGCAGTTAAAATAGTTGGCAGTTCTGCATGAAACAATTTACAGCTATAGATAAGTAAGTTTGGAGTTTAGTAGCAAAGTTAATATACCAATTTTTTAAGAATTAGAATGACATTGATATAGCCTAAATCTCTAATTCTGTGTGATAAACACAATCTATATTAAAAGAAAAGCTTTTGAATAACAATGTTGAGTAAGAATATAATAATTTTGAAAGCCATGCATTTCTTACCTTATCTTTTGTATATAAACTCCATTCGTCTTTCCTTCTGATGTGCGAAGTTCTCGATTACCCTGTCATTGAAGTTGGGAATATTTGCAATGTAGTCACGTTCAATGGATAGCATTGCTAGCGCGTTCAGTCTATCCTGGCACATAACACTTCGCAAAAATGTCTTAACTCTCTTTAACGTAGAGAAGCACCGTTCTGCTTCGGCTGTGCTCATGGGGATGTTATGAGGATTTCCAACAACTTAATTGTCTCTCTGAAGCTCTCCTTCAAATTATTCCTTAGAAAGAAATTCAGAAGCGGTGTAGCACCCTGAATATTTCTAAAATCTGGCCTCATATACAGTGTTGACAATTCCGTTTGCAGACGATCTTTTTCTAAGCCTGGATATTGTTGGATAGTTGCGGTCAATTGTTTCGAAGGAAATTATTTAGAATAAATTTCGGAATGGGATGATGAAAGCAAAGAAGATGCTACCAAATGACCTGTGAATTTAAACCGGCTTTTCGCACTGACAGTAATTACATCGCATACTTCTATTGCCGCAATTCGGCGACTGTCTTCCGTGTCATCTTTCCGTCTTCGTTTTGATTCGGAATTGGAAGGATATGCTCCCACCTCTTCAATTATCATGTTTACATTTTTCCTCACTTTGCCAACGCTATCTTCAAATGACTGTATGGCTTGTTCTACAAACTGAGGTTCAGTCTGTCTTGTTTGCAGCTGATTGTACAAAATATCAACATGGGACATTAGATGGTGGAAAAAGGTAAGACAGAAATTGAAGGTCTGGTTGTGCAGCATTCTTTCTATAGAGGAAGCTTGATTTATGACAGCCGGCTGAGTGAACTCTTCCTGTATTTCTATCATGCATTCTAGGAGATCTTCCCGATGCTCATAAACCACGTTGACTGTCCGACTGTTAAAATTCCAACAGGTGGGTGCGGATCGCGGCACTCTTTTTTTCACTTTTTTGTCAAGGACGTCAAGTCTTTGAGGAGAATGTGAAAAAAAAGCTGGGATTTCTTGCAGATTTGCAAAAAATATCCAAACTTGACTATTTTGTGAGCATGCTTGTTGCATTATTAAATTTATTTTATGGGCATAACAGTGCAAGAAATCAGCTGCAGGATACACGTTTTTAATCTTTTGCTGTACCCCTCCATGTTTCCCACTCATTACGTTAGCCCCGTTATAATACTGCGCAATTAATTTTTGTGGTTCAATAACTGGTTGAATTTCCGTTAAGATGGTTTGCGCCAAACTTTCCGCGTCATGTCCTGGTGGTAAGATTAATTTCCAAAACCTTTCCACTGGTACTCCATCTTTAACATAACGAAGGACTAAAACCATTTGTGATTTTGCGGCAGTGTCCGTTGTTTCATCTGCCATTATTGCAACATAACAAGCTTCTTTAATTTCCTTGGACAATTCTTCATGAATAACTGCTAACATGCTATCCAGCAATTCATTTTGAATTGTTTTTGAAGTGCCTTTGAATTGCGACGAGCCCTGTAAATGTTCTTTCAAAGTTTGATCTAAATCTGCGGTAAAACCAATCAAACCCCGAAATATACCACGGTTTGTTGAATCTTCCGATTCGTCATGTCCTCGCATCGCTAACTCAAATGCGCCACAGAATTTTACACAATTAATTATTTTAGATAGAACATATCTATTCTTAGAAACATTTTCATTGTTCTTCTGAATTTTAGCCCAATACGCAGAATCCAGTTGTGTTTGAATATTTAATGTCCCTAACAGAGACAAATCTGTTTGATTGTTCAAATGAGTTTTAGAATTTTCATGCTTTATTTTTTCTGGCAAATGAACTAAATCCTTCACTTCGGTTTTTGTCCATGAATTTTCTCCTCCAAACAGAAGGCATGGGAAACAGAAAAGAGCGTTTTCATGAGCACAACCACAAATCCAATCGTTTCTATTATAAATTTCGGTATTGAAATGCCTAATATATGATTTTCCTCGACTTTTTCGAGAAATTTCAATATTCAAATTTGGTGTAGGACGTCCTAATTCTTTAACATGCAATTTCTCTTCATCTGTTAATTTCGAAAATGGTTGATGGATAAGCTTTTTCACTTCATTCATTTTAAAGAAAAATTACACTTTGAAGCACTGACAAAACCGACAAAACACACTACACACAGCACTGTAACACAATCTACTTCGACACTGGAACTGTACTTACATATGTACTGAAAGTAAGCTGAGTGCCCAGTGTACGCCTTCTCCTAAAATAGGTCATAAGGAGATGGGGGTAGTGGCGGGATTTTTGTACACTATTGGGAGGGTTAGCGGCGTCACTTGCAGCTCTAATGCTGTCTTACGGGGTGGCGAAGAAAACCAGTTTTATGCCAGCGATTACCATACGTTGAGGTCAAGAGGTTGGTTGAGGTCCAGGAATTGCCGAGCACAGATCCGAAAAGTACACTACAGACAAAATTCTCTAACAGTTCAAGGCTCCTACAGAAAGTAAAATCTCGAATCGAAGGAGAATGAATTGGAAAAATGAATGAAACGAAGTAGAGTACACATAAAGGCATGTTTTACATTTTTTTTATTTTACAAGTCCATATAATTGGCGGTTCTGCAGCTCTGCAGTTCTTATTGTAGAGCCGCCTCTGAGACGGACTGAACATAAGCGAAATATATATTTAATAAGTCTGTACCATTAAGAGTTTAGTAAAGTAGCCACGTTCAATTAGTAGGCTAGCGGTGTCAAAGAGGACGAAAGTTTTGTAGTTTCAATAATTCTAATTATGTCGCTGTCCATTGTCGTCGTCAAGTCTTTTGAAGGCCGCTCCATTGTCGTCGTCAAGTCTTTTGAAGGCCGCTCAAATACTTCACGCGAAGTGTATAAACCAGAGTTGCAAATTTTAGCAGTGTGTCTTGTTCTAGTTCACAGTGAAAATTAATTATATTACATTTCAGTGTATAATAAAAATGTGGAGGCCGTGGAAGCAAGTGAAGTGTCGGAACCGATACCCATGAACGTCAATAACGACGATGGTAATAATAATAATAATAATAATAATAATAATAATAATAATAATAATAATAATAATAATAATAATAATAATAATAATATATCAGAGTTAAATAACAATTCAAATTCAAAAGCTAGACCAAAATTATATAAGCAGTGTCAAACGTTTGTGCGCAATGCTCACACGTATGTTCTGAAAAACAATTTAGGTCAAGGAAAAATTTCGGAGACATCTAAAATTCTTAAATTAAATAGAAATACTGTAAGTAAAATTGTAAAAAAGGGACCTAAGACACCTAAAAAGCGTGGACACAAAGTCACAAAATTTAATAAAGTAGATGGTTTTACGTGTGATTACATTCGCCGTGAAATATAGTTCTTACAATAAGGGCCAATCCTTAACAATAAAAGAATTATTACAAAAAGTCAAACTTTCCGGTTTTCCTTATGGAGAAACATTTAATTATTTCTTTAAATAATTAATTTAAAATAAATAATCTAAATAATATAAATAATCTTCAAATTAACTCATGCTTTGAGCAATTAAGCCTAGCCCATATCCATGTTATATTAATATATAGCAGTAACAAACAAGACGTGACAACGTCGCATTTTCATTTTATTATCGGTGCATGCAATAAAGACCTACAAATCTTAAAAGGAATGCCGCTGCCTAATAATTAAACGAGGCAACTTTATTTATTGTGTTTATAGGGCCTACTCCAATTTTCTTTTTGTTAATGTGTAGGGCTCTTTTTGTTAACAAAGAGGAAAGTCAGAACTTGCATCACACAAAATTTGTCATTATTGCGTCAAATGTAAGAACAGTTTTATTCTGCAAAAGCCTCTGCCTAGTTGCGAGACACGTGTGAGACAATATTTGTTTCAAATTATATTAGACTACACGATGTGTCCATCACGCGAAAAGAAGTGTAGCGAGCTGTGGCTCCTGCTGTTTCTAATAACAATGTTAACCGTAAGTATCTTATCGTTTCAATGAATGTGGTGAGTTATGATCATGAGTAACTTTCTATTAGTGTCATTCTTTAATTTTTAATGTTGCATGCTAAGAGCTTATTTGAATCGGGGAATACTAAAACGTTCTAAGTCATCCAACTTGTTTTTTGGAAAACTAAAAAAAAAAAAACTGTTTCTTTACTTTCAGGGCTTGTTTAAAAATATTAAAAAATTACATTTTAATATATGACCTAAACTTGAGCTAAATCATGACCAAAATCGTTTTTTTTTCTTCTATAAACCTAAAAAAAATTCAAATTAGGGTGTCTGACATAGAACCTTTTAGTTTACTTTTAGGAAAATTAATAAGAAATTGAAAAATTATTAATGGAATATTTATTTTGTATAAACTGTTTTGTGTACGAACAAAAGTGTCAACTAAAACCACATTTTAGCAAAATGTATGAGAAAAAAATAAAATTGGGGTGTGTGATTTAGAATATTTTAGTTTACTTGAGGGAAAATTAATAAGAAATTGAAAAATTGTTAATGGAATATTTATTTTGTCTAAACTATTTTGTGTACAAACAATAGTGTGAACTAAAACTCATATTTTAACGAAGTGTACTGGATAGAAACGTATTTTAGGCCAATTTTTATTACTTTAATCAACTTCTTGCTCCTAGCGCCGCTATCTACGCCTCCAGTGGGCAAGTTTAACAGCTCTTTATAAAAGTCCGTGTACTCTAGAGGTACATATGGCAATAGTGATCTAATGTCTTATACTTTTTTGGATTTTTATGTACTTTAGCTGTCTCGTACGCTAATCGCACTGGAAAAGATGGTCGAGAGTCATTGTTGTGCAATAGCTTGTACGTGATTACTAATAACCCATCAATGTGGCTTCTTGTGACTATGGTACCTTTAACAGCTGTGTCACCATCATAAGTATAGTCGGAGGCACCGATTTTGGCAGATGACCTCGATGACATTTCCAGTAGGCGAGCCAATATTGTTTCTGTAAGCTGCGAGAATGAGATGCGATAACATTCTGAGTCGTTCATATTTTCATAACAGCAGCTCATATCAATTATCCTTATTATGAAACACACCACGGTACAGTCCTACTCAAAGAATACCTTTAATAAATGTAAATGACTTCCGTTCGCAATGATTTTACAATACGTCTCCTACATTTTCTAAATTAAATTAATTCTTAATTAAAAGGAAAATTCTACCCTTACCAGATCAATATACAATATTTGTTCAGTAATAATCTAGGGATCGTCTACTGGAGGTGCGACAATTCAAGTTAATAACATTACGATTCTTCATAATAATCAAAATATAATTTGGTTAATTGCGTAAAATTGCATGCTGCGGAAGATAGATTTATATAAGAGTATAATAAATAGGATTGTAATGGATATTAAAAGGCCAATAATTTCTTCACACGCACATTGTGAATAGAACAGAGAAGAAAGCATTTTAAAATATTCGAAATCGTACAAATATCGGAGAAACCAATTTTCCCTGCACAAATTGCACCAATTGAAAAATATAATTACCATTCACAATAAATACTGTATTTTATGGATTCTAAAAAGTTGTTTATTAATCTAGAGGTATTGGCTGATGACTATATTAATTCCAGCACAACATTCATTCAGAATATGTAGAAATTACACTTTGGATTTTACTAAATGTATAGGCCTACTATCAAAAGGTGTTACAAACCCCCTTAAATACTCTACATGTGTTACCTGTGCGATATCCGATGTTTAATTTTTTTAAAATATAATTCATAATACTGAAACTGCCATATTGAATTCGCACAAATTGTATTATTCGTAATTTTCGTCTCGAAAACCCCTAAGATATCTAATTTAATTTTTCACCCATTTTTGTCCCACTCCACCACTTTAGGGACAAAGTCGGACTAAATAATACCTTATTCGTATTCTGTGATCGCAAAGATCCCCAGATATCGACTTTCATCAGATCGGATGACATGAGATTTCTCACTCCCTTCTGCCTTTTCGTCAGTACCTTAGGATATGGAATTTAAAAATCTAAGAATGTTTAACCAATATTGTAGAGAGTAACCTTCACTTTAAATTTTACGTCTCTAGTTAAATATAGTTTAGTGAATTTTTAAAATCGTCGACTTCTTTCTCTCTCCTCTCTGCTCGGAAGTAAAAAAAAAGTTATTTCAAGGGAGTAGCCTACATGAAATTGAATTTTTTTACTTTTCTTATACATTTTAGAAACAATTCTGAGATATGAGATGAATAGTCTAACCCAATTTTATGAGTGAATCTTTGTGTTGAATTTAAAGGCTGCACGTCTGCTGGTTAAACAAAATAAATCGGTATAATTATTTTGACCATTACTGCCTCCCATTTTCCATCCCTTAATGTTCGTATTTCATAAAACTCAGTCTTATCTATTGACTAAGGATTAACATATTTCCATATACATATATATTTCCATATATATAACAGATTATATTTCCATTTCGTACAATATTCTGGTCACGAGACATAATCATATACTTTGTCTTTTCGGGATTTACCACCAAACCTATCGCTTTATTTGCTTCAAGTAAAATTTCCGTGTTTTCCCTAATCGTTTGTGGAGTTTTTCCTAACATATTCACGTCATCCGCATAGACAAAAAGCTGATGTAACCCGTTCAATTCCAAACCCTCTGTGTTATCCTGAACTTTCCTAATGGCATATTCTAGAGCGAAGTTAAAAAGTAAAGGTGATAGTGCATCTTCTTGCTTTAGCCCGCAATGAATTGGAAAAGCATCAGATAGAAACTGGCCTATACGGACTCTGCTGTAAGTTTCATTGAGACACATTTTAATTAATCGAACAAGTTTCTTGGGAATACCAAAGACACATATAGACTACTGTAATATTTGTTTAGTTTTTGGAGGTGACTGTCCAGAGTGCACAAATACTCGGGCGTGCATGTTTACTCTTATGTCCTACCCATTCCACTGCGACAGAGATAACAACCTATCTTGCAGCGGTGAGAACTCGCTCTCCATATCGCATTAAGAAAATCCATCTGCCAAAATCCCTGGCGCGACCTATACATACAATGCATTACAGAACTTATACCAAATTGTACTTCGTTTCTTTTTCTGTACCTGTCGCCCTTTTGTTTCCTCGGATACATATGTTTTCTTGTAAAACTCTTGCCACCAGTCTTTAAAATTTTTAATATCACACATTTCAACTTCTACTACTGTAAACTTTCTAGATAAACTTGAAGTTATAATAATTTTGGTCAACTGATGCATGCTGTAAAATCTATCATGTTTTCTCATGGTCCTTTTGAGAATTGCGAAATCCCTATCGCAGGGCAAAAAAGAATGCCCTCTGATAGGATAGAATTGTTCAATTTTCTCAAATCTCTCCGAATCTGTGAAAGTAAAAAATACACTATTAAAAGCATGGCTTTTATTTTGGCCTCCACAGTTGTCACAGTAAACATGAACTTCTTTTATGTCATTTAGGACAGAGCTAAGATATTCGAAAACGAAATAACACACCTCATTAGGGCCTTTTTTTTGCGATGCCTTCATTATAAATGTACAAAGTTGCATGGTTTTTCTTGACATAATGAATGCAGAATGAATTGACATTTAGCTGTCTCAGATAAAAAGTGCCTTGTACAGGGACAACTGGCAGTGAAATGTTCTGCATATAATCGAATGCAATGGCAAGAACATGATGTTGATCTTTAGATTTGTCAGAACATACCTCAGACTGAAGCCGTGAATAAAACTTTTTTGATTGATTAATTCTCCTTATATTTTCTTCATCCATTTTCAATCTCTTATTAACACTGAAATCTTATAAAACAAACTCAGCTGTTACCGTTTCAATTTACCGGGAGCACAGTCTAGCCAATACAAACGAAAAACTTCTGAGTCAATATGGCCAATGGAAACAAAATGGTTCTGTGTCACTGACTCAGAACGTTTTTGTTTTCACTACGCAATACAGAACTCTTACATCACCATACAAAGAGACTTGACTTAGAATATTTTTGCATACATAGTTGTATTTACCTTCAAAGAATGACTTCCCGCCAATAAATCAATTTCGTAAAAATAGTGACTTAGAACGTTTTAGTATTCCCTGATTCATTTGTAGTTTTAATAATTACAGTTTTCAAAAAGTCCCTGTGTTAATACCATTTTCAAACGATTTTTTCTAAATAATTGTTGATTTTTTTTTTTTTAAATTTTCGCCAGCACCTTTCCTATATTTTACTCCTACTAGTTACATACGTCGTCTCTCTTAAAATCACTTAGTGAGCATTGAATTACAAGATTTTATTTTAGGTAAGATTAGCTGTAAGGTAATTAAATTTGTGACGAAGCCAAAAATTATGTATTTTTCTTTTGCCGAATACATTCATCCGTCTTTAGGTGCTTTGGTTTGGTTGCATTGAGTATAGCTTGTCATTTAATATCTGAACTATATTTAGTGAAACTAATAAAACATAGGTCTACAGCTGTTATAAAACAAAGTTTTGTGTGTATTTTACTTTTTACTTATTAACATAGGCTTAATAGTAACTCAATTTACAATAATACTTACTTCATCATTGTCATTTCCTACAACGTGCAAGACACACCCCTTTGTTTTGACTAAACAAAATATGGCGGATTAATGTTCAATTGTCTTAAACTAGAAGGCGTTGTAGCCTCTCTATAATATATAACTCTTTAGTTTTTATTTCAGGCGCTTATGTTTATAATGTAGTCGACTTGGTTGGCAAGTTGGTATAGCGCTGGCCTTCTATGCCCAAGGTTGCGGGTTCGATCCCGGGCCAGGTCGATGGCATTTAAGTGTGCTTAAATGTGACAGGCTCATGTCAGTAGATTTACTGGCATGTAAAAGAACTCCTGCGGGACAAAATTCCGGCACATCCGGCGACGCTGATATAACCTCTGCAGTTGCGAGCGTCGTTAAATAAAACATAACATTTATAATGTACGCTGATGTCGCTATCAATTTGAAAATAAAGGACCAATGAGCATTGACTCTTCGCGCGTCATCAGCCAATTAGCCATTTGATTGGCTAATGAAAAATGAGATAACCTATTGAGTATATAGAAGCCTTGATTTAAAATAATATATGATTTTATTTAATTATATTTAATATTATTTAATGTGTTAGGAGTAAGTACGCATTAATTTAATCAATAGGGCATGTGTATGCAGTATTTATATAGTTTATCGTAATCGTTGTTTTGTGATATACGTGAAATGGTGGTGTAGTCTTGTGGTGTATACACAGTGTAAGAGGTATAAGCAGTGGTGAAGCTTTAGGGTAGGCAGGGTAAGCTGAGGTTTCCCAACCATTTTCGAAGAAGGGAGAAAATGAATTTATTTATAATTTAGTTAATTAAAAACAGGAACGTTATGTTTAACTTTTAGCTACGTAAAGCACGGCCTAGATCATTACTTCCGATAGTAGCAACGAGCTAGAAGTAAGAATATAGAGTGGCGTTCACGTGTGTATCAGCGCTCTTGGTGGTACTAGCTTGAACTACCGGCCGCCATGTTTTAATTGGTTAGCTCGCTTTAGAAGAAGGAGACGTATAAGCACGTGAAGATTCTTAAATCTCGTACTTAAGATGCCTCTTGTGTGCTCTGCTTATAACTGTAGCAACCGAAGCGATAAAACAAATCATATTTCAAGTAAATAGCCATAATTTGGTATTACTATACATATAACAACAGTTATTGTTAGAAAGATTCTGTAACGTGTTCATTGTTTTACAGATTCCCACTGCAAAATGATTTCTTAACTAAGGAGTCGGTTTCACAAATGAAGAGAGAGAAATGGCTTCCCACAATACATAGTGTTTTGTGTTCCGCACAGTTCGATACTAAATACATTTATTTTGTAAACGAGAGGAAATGTTTGTTGCCTATGCAATACCAACTATATTCGATTTTTCATCTCATTTAAAAAGAAAAGAGACTTCTAGGCCTCCACCGAAGAAGCTTTCTCTTCTGTGGCAGAGGAAAATTCAGTAGAACACCACCAGCTACCAGAATACAGGCTGTATAACGTACTGGCATGAATACGATTTCAAGTAGCCTATGTCTGCCCGACGAAACTGAAGCTTACGTGTCTTCCACTGAAAGCGTGTTCGATCTCGCCTGCATTTTCATAATGTCATCATTACTAATTTACAAAAAATAATGTGTATTTAGACATTTCAATATGCTCATTACTTACGTTTCACTCTATCGACGATTCGTTGCAATCGAAAAGAAGAAAACACGCGAACTCCAGTTAGCTAAGATGCGTGGAATAAAATGTTGCTGCATGGGTTTACTGATGACTATTAAAAATAAAAAAGTGTTAGTAAAATGGGATATATGAGTTATTGCGATATAAAATAAGATTCACAAGATACAACTATCCTGGACTACCCTTTCCGTCTCATCGTATAGGAACTACGCCCACTTCTGTACTTGTTCCACATCATAAAGCTTCAATGTCAATGTATAGAATAAAATGTTGCCTGGGTTTCCTTCCCACCGGTAAAAATGGAATATATGAATTGTTGCAACTTATCGCTTATCAGCCTTCCGATGTCTATATGAACTCGCAACGCATTGTAAGACGCGCTTGCCTGTCAGGACTTGGTAATAAAACTTCATTGTCTCTCACACCGAGGACTTAGTTCCTGCACCGTACCCTCATCTCTAGTCCTGTTCGAAACCCGAGGGCGACGGACACGACATAACTTCATTGGTGGCAGCGGTGGGGTCTGCTAGCGACAAGTCGCGGGTTCGACTGAAGAGCGGTCTTCGACGAGACACTCTGTAGGAGAGGCGCCACTCCTGCAGTACTTCTGAGAGCCTGTGCGACGGCTACACTGTGAAGAACTCTGTAGCTTTAACCGAGGTTCCTGGTTACCTTTTACCAGCAGGTAAGCCCAGGATAATCTGTTGTTCATCTTTCAATTGGCAGATTAACCTTGCAAAATTTGGTATTCACTGTGGCTCAGGGAAATTTGTATCCCGATTTAAGTAGTATGGCGCATAACGAACCATCAGATAATTCCGATATTGAGGATGAGGTTGGAGACGAAGGAAATTGTAGTTATCTTTCAGTCACCCAAGCAATTAAGATAATTTCGAAACGTTTTGATGGAAATAAGTCAGAATTAAGAGAGTTTATCTCAAGTGTTGAGACCGCGATCGAAATCGTAGCATCTCACCAAATACAGTTGTTTTTAAAATTTGTAGAATCTAAAATCACTGGTGAAGCTAAAATTAAATTACTATCCAGGTCGGAACGAAACAGTTGGGAACAAGTTAAAGCAATACTCGAAGAAAACTATGCTACTAGACGCACCATTGATTTCTTCGCATGCAAACTATTCAACAGTAAACAGGATACGAATGAAGGCGTTGCGAACTGGGGTAGTCGGATCGATGCCATGCCAGAAGCAATGACGAGATTGTTGCCCTCTTGCCATCACAAAGGCGCGATCGCGTTCTTGAAGTACATATCTAAAGCTTGCTTCCTTCAAGGCCTACACGATGAGCGAATACAAACCGTTGTGCGTGCAAGAGACGAGAAAATGCTTCTCCCTAACGCGGTTGAAATTGTTTTGGGAGAAGAAAGCGCGATACTACCCGGCCGCTTTAAGAAACAGTCCATCCCTCAAGTACGGAATTCGAACCCCAGACCTCAGGGTAATCAAATGAGTAACGTGAATAAAGTAACAGGGTATCAAGGTAACTTTAAAAAGAAGAAAAGTGTCCCACGAGTGAACATGGTGTATTTCAATTGCCAGAAAGAAGGGCATTTGGCTAAGGAGTGCAAGGGCGCTCTTAGGTGTGGCAGGTGCTCAAGACCGGGCCACATGGCTTGTGACTGTAGGATCAGTCAGGGTCAGGGAAACAGATCGTAGGAGAATCCGAGCAACCCGTGTTCTCTATGCATCTAAGTGAAGGTTGCAATATGTATGAGAGGGGGGGCCCGTACCCAGCGGAAAGAGCCGCAATAAGGGTAAACCAAGCGGAAAGAGCCGCAATGAAAGCGCAGTGAGCGTAATAAGTGAAGAGAATAATGTGCACAAAATTAGAGTTGAGGATAGGCCTATCGAAATTGAGGATAATTGTCAAGTTGTTGGTCAGCGAGGACTGACAAGTCAGATGGGTCTGACGTTTCATAATTCAGTTATAGAACTGGATTCCAGAGAGTTAAAGAATGGGAAAACCTTGATAGACACAAGATCGGAAGTGTCATCGGTCAGAGAGAAATCACTAACCAATCCCTCTAGAATTAAATTCAGTAATGCTTCATTACAAGGTGTAACAGGAGATTTACTGTATGTGAAAGATGAAATAGTACTGCCAGTGTGCCATGAGTTGATTTGCTATGAACATGTATTTCTTGTCGTGGACGAGTTACCACACAAGTTAGACATGATACTAGGTCAGGATTTTCTTATCAAATACAATGTTCAGTTGACATTCAAAACGGATGGATTAATTGTTAAAATCCCAGCAAGATGCGAATCGATAGTAGAGATTCCATTGAAAGAAAAGGGCGATGTGTTTATATTAAAGCAAGAGATCCACCCAGGTGTATATGTAGGTGATACGTTAACGACTATACGCGAGAATAAAGCTATGGTTTGTGTTCTAAATACTAACGAGGATGACATTGAGTTGAGTGACATTGACCTACAGTACGAGAGACCCCCAACTCAATATACTTGTGCGCTATCAGTGCAGAGAGATAACGACGCAGAGCGTAGACATAAGTTATTGGACACTCAGCTGAGACTAGGGCATATTACGGAAGGTCAGGATAGCGTACGCAGCATATTTCACCAGTTCATCGATGTTTTCTATTTGCCAGGCGACAAACTAACCGAAACCAGGGCGCGGTTCATACGATCCCGACACCTGATGTTCCCCCAGAAAGAGCGATACATGTAAAGAGCTATAGAATACCTCAAGTGCATTATGTAGAAGTTAACGAACAATTCGAAAAAAATGCTAGAAGACGGTATAATAGTCCCGAGTTCGTCACCCTGGAACTGCCCTATATTGATTGTGCCTAAGAAATTAGACGCGTCAGGAAAACGAAAGTGGAGGATCTGCGTGGACTTCCGTAGACTCAATGATATTACTATAGGCGACTCGTATCCACTCCCAAATATTCAGGACATACTTGACAGATTAGGCAGGTCTAGGTATTTCACTGCCCTCGATTGTGCGAGCGGATATCTGCAGATACCTATTGCAAAAACAGACCGTATGAAAACTGCATTTAGTACGTCACAAGGTCATTATGAATATAATCGTATGCCGTTCGGGCTTAAAGCAGCGCCGGCGACATTTTAGAGGCTAAAGAACAATGTGTTCGCAGGTCTAATTGGAATTAAAGCATTAATTTACTTAGATGACGTCGTTTTGTTTTCTGAAACAGTAGACGATCACAATGCAAAATTAAGAGTTGTCTTTGAGAGAATGCGTAAATACAATCTCAAATTCCAACCGGAC
The DNA here is from genome assembly GCF_040183065.1 of Periplaneta americana. Classification (NCBI taxonomy): domain Eukaryota; kingdom Metazoa; phylum Arthropoda; class Insecta; order Blattodea; family Blattidae; genus Periplaneta; species Periplaneta americana. The sequence continues at coordinate 119,803,319 of NC_091120.1, forward strand.
AAGTGCGATTTTTTGAAGGAAGAACTAGCTTATTTAGGACATATAGTATCAGGAGATGGAGTGAGACCAGATCCGAAGAAGATAGAGGCAGTGGTTCGATTCTCTGCACCCACGAACCCATCTGAAGTAAAGTCATATCTAGGTTTGTGTGGATATTACAGAAGATTTATTCCTAACTTCAGTGCTAAGGCTAGACCTCTAACAGAACTCCTAAAAAAGGAAAATGCATTCAGATGAGGCGAAGAGCAGCAGAAAGCATTTGACACTTTGAAACTGCATTTAGTCAACCCACCGGTTTTGAAACATCCAGACTTCACAAGGCCTTTTGTTTTAACTACAGACGCGAACCAAAATGCAATTGGTTGCATTCTGAGCCAAGGGAAAATTGGACAAGACCTACCGATCGCTTATGCAAGCCGCACATTAAATAAAGCAGAAAGAAATTACTCAACTTTAGAGCGCAAATTGCTTGCCATTGTTTGGGGATGCAAACATTTTAGACCCTATTTGCTAGGTCGACAGTTTTCGATAGTAACAGACCACAGGCCCCTTACTTGGATTTTCAATGTCAAGGATCCCAGTTCAAGGTTATTGAGATGGCGTCTTCTTTTGGAAGAATACCAGTACGGAATCCATTACAAGGCAGGAAGCAAGAATACTAACGCGGACGCGTTGAGTAGAGACCCTAACCTCTGAGCATTAATCTCACCGGATGAACTAACCCAGGATCGAAAATAAGCCATAATCCGAGATATGCATGTTTGTCCAGTAGGCGGACACCAAGTAATTGCTAGGACGACGGAAAGAATAAAATTATACGTTCAGTGGCCCTCCATGAGCCAAGAGATTGAAAATTTGATTCGAAACTGTGACACATGTCAAAGAAATAAAGCCACACGACCTTTAACTAAACAGGAATTGAAAATCACACATACGCAAGACGAACCTTGGATTAAGATAGCATTAGATATTGTTGGTCCATTCGCCGTGTATGAACATGGCAATAGATATATTCTAACATGTCAAGACAATCTTACAAAGTACCTAATTGCTATACCGATTCCGAATCAAGAAGCTAGTACAGTAGCGGAAGCAGTTGTGACAAAATTGTGCTTAGTGCATGGCATCCCACAGAATTATACTTACGGATTGCGGTGCTAATTTTGTAAGTCAGCTTTTCAAACATATGTGCAAACTTTTCAAAATTAACAAGATTACAACGTCAGCATACCACCCCGAAGCTAATGGTTCGCTTGAAAGGTCACCCAAGGTTTTAGTAGAACACTTACGTTGTTTTTGTTTAGACAAACAAACCGAATGAGAAAAATGGATTCCATTTGCGACTTTCGTTTACAATACAACTCCCCACTCTGTGACACGGTTCACACCCTTCGAGTTAATGTATGGAAGAGTAGCTAATGTTCCTGGTGAATTGCAAAAAGGCCCAATATCACCGTTATATAATTACGACGATTTGATTGCAAACACAAAACATAAACTTAAGGTTAGTCACGAAATTGCGAAAGAGAATTTAATCAAAGCTCAGGTGGAACAAAAGGAGAAATTCGATAAGCACAGAGCTCATCCCGTTCAATTTCATGAAGGAATGAAAGTACTTTTGAGTATCGAGTCATTGAAGGTAGGGACGTCAAGGAAGTTGACGTCACCATGAACAGGACCATTTAAGATAACTAAAGTAAATGAGAATGGCACACTCGCACTACAAAACCTTAGTAAACATGGAAAACAAAAACAAATTGTTCATGCTAATAGAGTGAAACCTTATTTTTCCTCTTTACAGCATGAGGATTGAAACTACGTATAGTCGGTGCATCCTCTTACTCATCCATTGTATTGTTTGTTCCGATTACAATCACACAACCCTGAATGACCTCAATGGAATATATTTCGGTGCATGGGGCTGTTGATGGACTGCATCGCGAAATATGGTGTTGGAAATGTGTGGACCACAGACGGAGTCATTATTGTGAAGATCGGTGAAGCAAAAATGAGAGTGACATGTGAAGACGATATTCCAAGGCACTAGAGTGTGTGTATGCGTGTGCGTGTGCTTGTGCTCATTTAGTAATTACGTAAGTAAAGTGTAATAATTTACATTTAGTCTAAAACTTCTCTCCTTTCTTTTGTCTGCCTTTACTAAATTTTATTCTCTTCTAAGTTATATCATATTCTAAATTACTAAAGTCTAAACCACTTATTCATACTTGTTAGTGCCAGTAGTGTTTATTCATCTTTATTTATTTGAACTTAATTGTAGCTAAGTTATTAATTAATAGGAAATCTTTACTTGTAGCAACTTCATATTTTTATATAACATTTTTTTTTCTTTCCTTTAAGTTGGATACCCTGATTCTTGACAGTAATAATCCGGTTGTCTCTGACAGAACATTATACAATGACCTTCACTCACTCCATTCCCCTATACCTGCTAACCAGAACCCTCTCTCTCACCCTGAAGCATTCAACATTTTAACAACAGCATTTTCCAAGAAATCTTCATTCCTTCACGTAGCCCATATTAACGCTCAGAGTTTGGTTGCACACTTTGACGAAATTCAATCCATATTCTCGAATCAGAATTTGCATGCTCTTCTCATCTCTGAATCTTGGCTAAAGCCTACATTATCCTCAGCGACACTACACCTAGATGGTTATACGCTATTGAGAAATGATCGTTTAAATAAACAAGGGGGCGGCGTTGCTGCATATGTTAGATCAGATCTCAATCCCAGAATAATATACACATCTCCTGGCGAGTATGCCGGAAAACCTGAAATGCTATTTGTAGAAGTCTCGACAAGCTTTCAGAAATGTCTTATTTGTGTAATTTACCAACCCCCGAAGATTAACGATATTGCAGAGATCGAGAGATCGTTGTTGGAATTCATCACAGATTATGAACACGTCTTAATAATGGGTGATCTTAACACAAATTTGTTAGCCTCTGATTCGAACTACACTAGACATCTATTGACCATGTTCCAGGCTCTTGATCTAGCAGTCCTTCCCCTTGAACCCACCCACCATACCCAATCTTCCGAATCCCTATTAGACTTAATTATTACGAAGAATGCAGACAAAGTACAAAAACATGGACAATGTGCTGCTTCGGGAATTTCGTACCATGATATTATTTATCTAGTATATTCCTTGAAGTGTCCCAAGCCCACGCCTAAACTCATAAGGTACCGTGACTTGAAACGTGTTGATGAAACCCAACTACTTGAAGACGCAATGAAGATTCCCTGGGACTCAATATGGACCTTACATACTGTTGACGAGAAACTTGTTAAACTAAATGAATACATTATAAATTTATATGACAAGCATGCTCCTATCAAATCTAAACGCGTAAAAAGGACACCAGCACCATGGATGACTGCTGACATACGTAGTATGATTATGGACAGAAACGCTGCATACAAAACGTTTAAACATGACAAGACAGAAATCTCTTATAATTATTATAAACTCTTACGTAACAGAACTACTCAAGCCATTAGAAACGCAAAACTGAGACATTTTCATAACATCTTGAAGGGGGGAGCTGACCCTTCCAATCTGTGGAGAAACCTACGGACAATTGGTTTAGGAAATCCCAGGACTCAGGTAGACAGTGTGCCAGTTTCTCTTGACGAACTAAATGACCATTTTGCAACTGTACAGTCAATAACCTTGGATACGGTCGACAAACAGCAGACAGTTAACGAATTACAAATGACTCCAATTCCGGATAGAGAAATATTTTACTTCACTTATGTCACAGAAACTGAAGTAAGAGCGACAATAAAACGTATTACTTCTAAAGCTGAAGGTGTGGATAATATTAGTATAATATTATTGAAGAAAATATTGGACATAATACTGCCGACATTAACACATATATTCAACGCCTCACTCATAACTTCTACCTACCCGAACCTCTGGAAGAAAGCCTTTATCCGTCCGATCCCTAAAATGAAAACCCCATTATGTGCAAATGATTTCCGTCCAATTAGTATCCTACCTGCCCTATCAAAAGCTCTGGAACGTATTGTTCACAAACAACTAATGAACTATCTAACCGAACATGCCTTACTGGACGAATACCAATCCGGGTTCAGAAATGGACATAGTACGACTACAGCACTACTAAAAGTGAATGAGGATATACGTGAAGCCACGGATGAACGTAAATTAACATTACTGACATTACTTGACTTCAGTAAGGCATTTGATACAGTTGACACGGACCTTCTATTATGTAAATTAAGACTTCTGAATCTTTCTGAAAGTTCTGTTACTTGGTTTGAATCCTACCTTCGCGACCGTCAACAATGTGTCATTGCATGCGATTATTCTTCAAAATGGTGTGTCGTGAAATCTGGAATTCAACAAGGATCAGTTCTCGGACCTTTACTCTTCATGATCTATATTAATGACGTGACTAATATGATAAAACACTGCAAATACCATATGTATGCTGACGACTTGCAAATTTATTTGCATTTCCACCCTGACGAGACTAGTGACGCAGTAAACAAAATAAACGAAGACTTGAATTCGATTTCACTGTGGGCACACAAATTTGGATTAAGGTTAAATCCAGAGAAATCGCAAGCAATCGTAATGGGGCATAATCGTCTACGAAGCACTCTTGATAGCAGTACTATACCACATATAATATTGAATGGGATTATTGTTAAATACAGTGAAACCGTTAAAAATCTTGGCATTTTTATGGATAGCGATCTAAATTGGAATACTCAAGTAACACACATTTGCAAAAAAATATTTTCTCAACTTCACTCCTTGTTTCATATGAAAGAATTTCTACCACTTAGTCTAAAAAAGAATCTTATTCAGACGCTTGTAATGCCCCATTTTGATTATTGCGATTCCTTGCTAACTAATGTAAGTTCACGCTTAGCTGAGAGACTACAACGTGTTCATAATGTGTGCATACGATTCATCTGCAATACTCGTAAATTTGACCATATAACACCTTCCCTCCAGTTACTTTCATGGGTGCGTCTGAAGGAACGAAGAACAATACATTCACTGTCTCTTCTGTTTAGAATCATGCATACTTCTACTCCGAAATATCTGTTATCGCGCTTTCAATTTCTTACAACTCTTCGAAACCGACATCAAGCACTTCTTTCTATCCCTCATCATAGAACGTCTTTATACTCATCTTCCTATACTGTAGAAATACCTCGCCTCTGGAATTCGTTACCTAATGATGTCAGGGACTGCCGGACTTTATCACAATTCAAAATTAAATTGGAAAATTTTGTCTTAGTTAATGTTTTTTAGGTATTGCTAGAAGTATTGATTTGTGTTTTTTTTTCTTTTTAACCTAGATTAAAATTGCAAGTTTCTTGTTTATGTTAGTTAATTAGTTAGGATGGAATTAATTATGATACTTAATCACTCATTTAAAGTTTGTGTGACTGCAACCTGTATATTTTTGTGTGGCTTTACTTTGTTTATAGTGTTTTTTTTTTCTCTCTCTTTATTTCTTGAGCAGCTTTACTTTGTATATTATAGTGTATTTATTTCTGTTTATTTATATTATTGTATTTGTATTCCTGGTGTTGTGGAAGAGAAGGCCTGATGGCCTTAACTACACCAGAATAAATAAATAAATAAATAAATAAATAAATAAATAAATACAATTGTACGCATCCCACTATAAATTGATAACCTATGTAAACATGGAACCAGCAAGAGAATCACTGAGACAGGTCAAAAAACGATGTTCAGTCAGTGTCGCGATTTTGTAACGGAATTAAGAATCAAACTTGGTACGGTTACACTGATCGTCTCGCGTTCCGTTCGTATATTGATAATCGTATTAGATACGTAGAACGTTTGAAATATATAGTAGCTGATTACACTGTCGAAGAGTCAAGCTCTAATAGGCAAAAAAGTGGCATACTAAATTTCATAGGTCACATAAGTAAAATACTTTTCGGAACATTCGACAAGGATGACGCCGCCTATTATACAAATAAGATTTCAGAATTAGAACAGTATCACTAAAGATCGGATGACTGTCATTAAATCCGCCGTAAGTTCATTCAACTCTACGATCCGTTTACGAGTTTTAAAAGATGGACTCGCAAAATTAACGTCTCATGTGAATAAAGTCATTAGTTCATTGTACGATGAAACGCAAACACTTGCTATGATATCAGAGCACGTACTTCAAATAGAAAGGGTTATAAGTGAATGTAAGGAAATGTTTGAGTTGATTATAGATGCGTTAATTCATGCGCAGGATGGAGCCATACAGCCACAAATTATTACTGCAATGCAAATTAAAAACATAATGAAGGATGAGCAATCGATTACGGGCTTAGATTATCCTGTCAATTTCCCGTCTCAAGAACTGATAAAAATTATTACCCCTCAAATTTACATGCAAAGTAAATTCCATGTTTACATCCTAAAAATTCCTCTTTTAATTCCGCAAAAGTTTCAATTGTATCACATTGTCCCCTTCCCGGCACCTGCTCACTTGTTGAACAAGTCGACGACGAAGCACCTCTACATTGAATCGCCAAGAGAATTCATCATAACAGACAACCTGCATCAGCGGTTCGCGAAGATGACGCGGTACCAGGTGGAAAGGTGTTACCAGCTCAACGAGATGAAATTTGTGTGCAAAGATGCCTTCCCAATTACGTTCTACAAGTCAGGAGAGGATTGTGAAGCAACGTTGCTGTATCCTTCGACTACGGAGACTCCGAGTTCCTGTTCGCAGCGCATGATAGAAATCAGAAGCACACTGTGGATAAAGCTGTTTGGAAATGAGTGGCTGCACGTGACTCCGCAACCAGAGATCTTCACGATCTTATGTAGTGAGAGCCAATCATCTAAGTCACTTACCTTAGAGGGCAGAGGTCGCCTTCAGATGCAGCCTGGATGCAAAGGATATTCCGTGCATTCCGTCATTTTTGCCTATGCAGCTATCACATCTAACGTCACTTTCCCTGATGTAATCCCGAATACTCCTATCGACCTTGATTGTTGCCTAACCGCAAGTCAACAAACCTTTCTCGAGAAAATTAAATTAAACCTTCCTATTAGCAATGTCCTATCACACACTGATGAATTGCAAGTAACTGCACATAAGATAGAGGAGGTCAACGAGCTCATCAACGATGAAAAATGGCCACTGGAACATTCACAAAAGCTACAATATACGTCATGGATAACTACAATTGCTGTCGTCATAATTGCACTGCTTATCACTATTAGCTGCAGTTGTTATTGCTGCAAATGCTGCAGAAGACTTGGATCGTCGCTGTGGAACAATTGCCAGCACTCAGATTGTATGAAGACAACGAAACACTGCTTTCTACAACAAACTATTCACACGGGTAATGTCCACTACCACCGTGGGAGCACGATATCCCTACCTATCACAGCTAAGGAAGTCAACACTTAAGGCCCCGGAACTTCGCTGATGGCGTCCGACGACAACGGATTGGAAGAAGTCGATTCTGTAGCACATCGTACGCGTTCTCATCGAACTAAGAATTCTAGATCAACATGGCTTTAAGGTAAAACATAAAAAATTAAATTGTCTAAATCATACTTTCGCGTGTAACAATGAGGTGTCAGTGTAAAAAAAAGAGAACATAGTAATGACAATAAGTTTGTGTGTCAGTGATTTAATTATTCGGAAACAAAAAAATATATATAATCAAAGTGAATCTTGCAAATCAAGATTTCAGGTATAACTCCCTGTAAAGTTGATTTGAATAATTTCGAGGGAAAAATTGTTCCGGAGCCGGGTATCGAACCCGGGACCTTTGGTTTAACGTACCAACGCTCTACCACTGAGCTACTCGGGAACTCTAACCGACACCGATCCCGGGTTCGATACCCGGCTCCGGAACAATTTTTCCCTCGAAATTATTCAAATCTACTTTACAGGGAGTTATACCTGAAATCTTGATTTGCATAATACACGTCACTGTTCGTTAACAGAAAACCACAATTTAAGTCACACGGAGTTAGTGTGCACTCGAAGTTGGTTGCTTGACGGTTGTCAGCCCACTTTGAGGTCTGTAGATATAGAGGGAAAAATTGTATCGGTGTCGGTTAGAGTTCCCGAGTAGCTCAGTGGTAGAGCGTTGGTACGTCAAACCAAAGGTCCCGGGTTCGATACCCGGCTCCGGAACAATTTTTTCCTCGAAATTATTCAAAGTGAATCTTATTTAAGTCTGGACATGGACATGTTAAGGACAATGAAAGGAATCCAGTTTTAATGAATATCAGTTCTCGAGTAATTTTGTGTTAAGTGTAACAGAACTTTTTCTTGTTTTGTTGTTGTTTTTATTTTTCAGATATTCTTATGTGTATTATTATATGTAAAAGAAATGGACAATGAAACTATGAACTCAAGACTACAAACATAATGTCCATCAAGAACAATATGTTTGTTCTCAAGGAGGGAGGTGTAATGATAATTAACATATTTTACAGGTATTATTGCAGTTGTGTAAATGAACTCATCATTTCATCAGACTATGTACAGACATCGAAAGGCTGTATTGTGAAATCTCAAAATTTATGTTCCAATTATTTTGTTTTCTGAGTCCGTTTTGCTTCATTTAAATTGTAACGCTAGATTGAAAATCCTTGCTTCATTTAATCGATTCGGTCCATTTATAAAACCATAACGTCGGTCGGCGATCAAAACCTCGTAACTCCATTTACAAGTAAAATCGGTTTTTTGCCATAAACTGGCAACAAATAACATTTCCCATGTTCTATTAAAGCATTGTGACTCCAAATCTTACAGAAGCCATCTACTGACCAATTACAAAGACCTCGTATCTCCTTAGCATTTAATCTCAGACTCAAAACCTCGGATCTCCAGCAGACTGGAATCACGAGGTTTCCACTGCTCTTAATCTCAGACTCAAAAGCTCGGAACTCCATTGGGTGGGATATTACGAGGTTTTAAATACCATGCTGATTGATCATTTGCAGACTGAAACTGACATACGAGGCATTGCGACTGATGCTACGTTAAAAATATTGTACTCTGTCTAGTGATCAGTATGACAATAATCTGCTGCAAACTTCGGTGTTACAGAAGACAACAGTTCAGAAATTGTGCCTGCACTGTATGGAAATAATACGCAGAAAAAATGGAACTGAAATAGCGTTTTATTAGGCCTAAAAGATGAATAAATAAATATGTAATTAAATAATAAATTAAGGAATGAATGAGTAAATAAATAATTAAATGTTCTAATTACATTCTTTTTATTTAGAACAAGATAAATATTAAACATCATTATTATGGTTCCGCTGTAAACTTCGGATTTACAGAACATAACACTTTAGAAATTAGTCTGCACTCTGTGGAGGTATTGCAAAAACTCCTGTTACAGGCACCAGAATATCCAATACCTCCGTTCAACTCAGTAGTAATACTAAGGCTGATAAGAGCAGTGAAGAGGAATCCACTGACAGTAGTTCTGATGAACACTATATGCCAAAAATAATAGCTTTTAGAACGAAGGTGAATCAGAAAACGAAAATGGAGGGGAGATAAATGGACGATTTGAATGACACTTGAAATTAATTGTTGCTGCACTGGTACAGTATACATTATTTTGTTATGGTTTGTTGAAATGGTAATGAAACAATATTATTTTTTTTTCATTTACTATTAGCAATAAAGTGGCAGAACTTAATACATAAGAAATCAGGATGCGGCTAATGGAAACTGACAGTCAACAAGAAACAACGAATGAAAGAACTAGATCACATGGAGCTGGCGAAAGATGAGGCAGAAAAATGGAGATATGAAGTAGAAAGATGCATTCGTGTAATGCAAAAAGTAGGTTTTGTAAAATAATTTCAGAAAATCAACAAAAGACAATTTTCGATAATTTCTGGACTAATCTGTCATGGGAGGAAAAAAGATGTTTGTAATAGGGCTTGTAGATTGTATTCCAGTTCAGCGTCGAAGGAGAGATTCAAAAGAATCAAATCGATTTTATACTATGCCCAATTATTTTTCATTGGCAGTAAAAGACAGAAAGTCTGCAAGTCCATGTTTCTTAACACGTTTTCCATAGGGGAATGTGTCTGTAAGAAATGGGACCTAAGCTAACTCTAAATCTACCATCAAACCAAAGAGCTGTTAATAGTAAAAAAAAGGTAATGACTTAAGAATGAATAGTTCTCTACTTTTTCTGAGCTGCCTAAATTGGAGTTCTATCATTATCAAACTACTTCCAGAAAAATATATTTTGAACCAAATTGGCAGAGTAAAGCTGCCCTCTACAAATAATATGAGACATTTTATACATAAAAAAATTACAGTCCTCAATAAATATATTTATGTAGGTATGTGATTGGGGAACAAAATTTAAGACTATTTTCACCTTAAAAAAAACAACACTGTCATTTGTGCTACTTTCGTGATGCAGGAAATGTTGATGATGAAAAATATTAGTATCATATTCTTATAAAATATGAAGCAAGAAAGTCTAAGGAAGCAGACAAAAAAAAGACACTAAAAGAGTACTGACTATTTACTTGCAGGATGTACTTCTGTGCTTATCTCTCCATGACTCAGCTCTGTACCATTAAGACGAAACTGAAACTGCATAACTTTACGCTGTTTGATTCACAATGAAAAGATGTATTTTGTTATCGATGGCATGAGCTGAAGATAGACTAAATTCTTATTAATTTACCAGTATAATAGTGAGTTTTATTTACAAAAAAGTACCTGAAGATGAAGTAATTTTGTATAGTGATGAATGTACTTAACAAAACAGAAATAGTATTTTGGCAAATGATTTAATCGCCTTAACCATGAGAATTGTTCGGGAGTTTCTTGAGATAGGTTGCAATCAAACGAAGTGTGATTCTGTTCACTCTACAATAGAAAGAAAATTAAGCAACTGGTAAATTTACACACCTACAGTGTATGTTGAAGCATGCAAACTGCCAGACAAAAAATTAGCCATACATCATGTAATATCTTCACCATGACTTCTTCAAAGTATGTAGTAAAGTTTCGAGGCACTTCTCCATTGGACTTATTTCAAAAGCAGGAGACCCAACTGTCGCCGACAATTCGGGAATAATTATTGAATACAAATTGAACTTGAATTGTGCATGGGACATTATTTCTAAAAGGATGCCAAAGAACAGAGAAAATGTGTCTTTACCACAGCTTTATGCAAATTCTCACCTACTTGCAGTAAATAAATAAATTTATGCCCCATGATTTCAATGTATTCTACGACTTCCTACAAAACGTCAGCAGACACTTTCTTCCAGTTTAGTGGAAAGTATATAATTTTGTATAAGTCCCAACACAACGAACAACAGAAATATTTATAAAATTGGGAAATTAAAAATTAAAATTGTCTTTACAGCGTTTATGTTAATTTTTTAACAGTTTGTATAATGGTTATCTGTAAAGTTTGTATTCATTTTTATTGTCGTTAAATTTGTTATAAGATATACAAACATGCCTGTATTCCACTTAAGTGTAGTCACTTACTAATTTGGCATCCATGTAGTTGTGAAAAACTATTGAGATCACTTAAAAGAACATAGAGTATACGAAAGAAGTATGTTCATTTAGTAAAAACCACGTAAATCCAAAGTCCTAACCAGTAACAAAAACCCGTAACTCCACCACACACAAATGTATATAATTTACAATATATACTGTTATCGTACATTTAATGTATCACATTTCGGTTGCTAAATTCAAAACCACATCGATTTTGCTTTAAAAACATGGTCACAGCAACATTATTTCTTTCTCCTGTAAAATTTTCAATTTTGGAGTTACGAGGTTTTGATCGCCAGAAGTAACGATCACATACCAGAATACTGTTCAATCCTGACCCCCAAGGTCAAGGAAGATGATGGTCAAAAGGTTACATGAGCTTGGTCAGCGACCTATCGCTTATCAGCCTTCCGATGTCTATATAAACTCGCAACGCATTGTAAGACGCGCTTGCCTGTCGGCACTTGGTAATAAAACTTCATTGTCTCTCACACCGAGGACTTAGTTCCTGCACCGCACCCTCATCTCTAGTCCTGTTCGAAACCCGAGGGCGACGGACACGACAATGGAACAAGTTATATACAATCCTTTCAGCCTCATTCTATAGGAACCATGCCCACTTGTATCCACATCTTTATTCAATGTTAACGTAAGATGTATGGAATAAACTGTTGCTGCATGGGTTTCCTGACAGCTGTTAAAATAAAGAAATGTTAGTAAATTGGAGTATATGGATTAATGCGATATAAAATAAGATTTACAAGATGCAATATATTCTATAAGTCACTTTCCGTATTATCTTATAGGAACCACGCCCACTTGTTGACCAGTTAATACATGGCGGATATAGGTTCAAAAGTTTCAAAGATGGTGACGCGATCGCCACTCTATATTCTTACTTCTTGCTCGTTGGTTCGTAGAAACTATTGTGAGCGGGGAAGTGGGCAGCTGGGTATGCGTGCGCAGGCTAAGCTGACAGAATTCAGCCACAGCAGCCACAGAGCGCTCCTAGATCTGTCCTGGGGTGAGGGGGAAAGGACGCATTATATACACACTGCTCCAGTAAGCCGACTTATCCGAGCTTGTAGCTGGCTTATGCTTGACGTTTCAATAGAGCGAATGCATTTCCATTTTAATAACTAATCCAGCTGCTTTTATTTTAGTGTTTTAGTGTTGTGAATTATATTTATTTAACTGTGATCTACTTTTTATTATATTGACAATGTTATTTCAACATTTAATGCAGTGTACTTAGCAAACAAAAATGGAAGGCGCTGTAGATATTAACCACGACTCATTCGATTCAGTTGACTTAAAAAAAAATAATTCTATAAATAATCTAACTTTTGAACAAAAAGTGGATCTAAAAGGACAAATAGCCAGACCAAAATTAGATATTTCACAGAAAGATGGTAAATATATCAGAACGTTCCAAGAAAAGTGGTACTTGAAATATAGCTATTAGTATTAGTATTTATTTATTTAACCTGGTAGAGATAAGGCCGTCAGGCCTTCTCTGCCCCTCTACCAGGAGATTCTAACTACAATATGAACAATAAAATTACAATTAGTACAAAATTTACAATTACAACTAGAAATAACATTACAATTAGTATTAAATTTACAATTACAATTATAATAAAATCAAAGTACGAAAAGATTACCTGAATAATTAAATCTAGATAATTTGTCATAGAGAAACAAAGAATATTTTATTTTTACTGAATTACAAATTAAATAGGTGGTTGGCAGGAAATAAAACAGAGGACATATCACTGTTATTATTGTTAATGTTCGGTGAAGAAGATTCATGGTGTAAAGGAGGTCAGATAGCACTGAAAAATTTTGAACTCAATGCTTCTAAGCATGCCACAAGTAAGCAGCATATAAAAAAATTCTGAGGCGTTTCATATATTAGAAAGATACAGAATCGATCATTACATTTCAGAAAGTGCCCGTCTTGAAGCTGATAGACACAACAACAATGTTTTGCGTAATCGAAAAATTATAGGCCGCCTAAATAGTACAAAGAACAAGCTTTCAGGAGTCACGATGAGAGCGTAGATTCTCGAACGCAGCCAGCAAGCTATCAATATTTATCTCATCCCTGGAAAACGACAAGTCCTCAGTGCCCCCAATACTAAAAAACGAAGTAGAAACAGCCGTGAAGAGACTAAAATCCGAAAAATCACCAGGAGACGAAGGAATTCTCAACGAATACCTAAAACTCGGGCCAAACGAGCTAATAACCTACTTAACGAACCTCTTCAACAAAATACTGAACACCGGAGAAATACGAGAACAATGGAACAAAAACACAATAATCCTGATCCACAAGAAAGGTCCTAGAGACGACATGAACAATTATCGACCCATTAGTTTGATGTCCACAATCTACAAACTCTTCTCAACAATCCTCTTACGCAGAATAACCCTAACTCTGGAAGAAAACCAACCAGTCGAGCAAGCAGGTTTCCGTTCTGGTTACTCTACAATGGACCATCTCCAAGCACTCTCGCAATTGATTGAAAAAGCAGAAGAATTTAACCTCAGCCTGTACTTAGCCTTCATTGACTACTCAAAGGCATTTGACTCAATTGAACATATACCCATCATGACAGCACTGAAACGACATGGTGTGGAGACGAAATATATAAGAATATTAACAAAAATATACGCCAACAGCACAGGAAAAATCAGACTAGACAAGGAAGGAAAAGAATTCAGACTTGAAAGAGGAGTTAGACAGGTAGACCCTATGCCCCCTAAAATGTTCAACAGTCTTCTCGAAGAAGTGTTCAGAAAGAGAAAGCTCAATGACGGAATAACTATTGACGTGAAGAAACTCTCTAATATACGGTTTGCGGACGACATTGTACTCCTAGCCACGTCAGCCAAAAAAACTGGAAGCAATGATAGTGGAGCTACAGAACCTCAGCACGGAAGTAGGACTACAAATAAACCCACAGAAAACAAAAGTTATGACTAACAACTCCAAAATACCAATAACAGTAGGAAGCAGACAACTGGACTACGTGACTGAATACATCTACCTCGGCCAACTAATGTCCTTTCACAACAGACGACAGAACGAGATTCAAAGAAGACTCGGAAACGCATGGAAGAGATTTTGGAGCCTCAGTTTCATTCTGACAAACAAGACAATTTAAAATTAAGAAGCAGAGTCATGAACAGCTGCATCCTTCCAGTTCTCCTATACGGAGCACAGACATGGTCTCTAACGGAAAGAGAGCGGGACATGCTGAGAAAGTGCCAACGGAAAACGGAGAGGAAAATGCTGAACATCACACTCAGACACAGACTACGTAACGAAGACATAAGAAGTCAAACACGCCTCAAAGACGCAGCAGAGACGGATGACAAGCTGAAGAAGAAATGGGCAGGACACGTGATGCGACTCAACGAGAACCGGTGGACACACTATTTACGACATGGGACCCAAGGATTGGCAAACGGAACGCTGGAAGCCAGAAGACAAGATGGGCAGACGAACTTAGAGCAAGATTCGGCCATCTATAGTCAAGAACAGCGAAAGACCGACAACAATGGAAATAAATCACAAAGTGACTTGCAATCTAAATAGTGACGAGTGAACAGTGGACCCTTCAGATATAACATTATAAAAGTGACCATCATTCCCGGAGTGGCTAACAGGGAACTGTTTGACAAGCCACCCTGCATAGTCAGGAGGCCATTGCCCTTCATGGGATTTCGTGGCTAATTCTAATTATAATTCTAAATTCTATGAGGAACTGGAACAGACTTTTGATCAGTTACCTAGATATCGCATGAAAATTTTATTGGGGGATTTCAATGCTAAAGTAGGACGGGAGGATATTTTTAAACCGACTACTGGAAAAGAGAGCCTAAACATATCTAGTAATGACAATGGAGTTAGGTTAGTCAACTTTGCCACATCAAAAAAATTAACTGTTAAAAGTACAACATTCCCCTATAAGGATATACATAAATTTACTTGGACTTCTCCAGATGGATTGACACATAACTAGATAGATAAAAGAAGACATATTAGTATAGTAGACATTGGAACCTTCTGGGGGGCAGACTGTAATTCTGACCATTATTTGGTAATTGGAGAACTAAGAGAAAGAGTATCAGTAGCCAAGCGAGTAGAGCAACTAGTTAATATTACTGAATTCAATATTTTGATATTAAAGGACGAGGAAACTAAGCAACATTATCAGGTCGAAATTTCAAATAGGTTTGCCGTATTAGCAAGTTCCGACGAAGTTGAGGAAGAGTTAGATGTTAATAGCATGTGGGAAAATATCTGAGATAATATCAAAATTGCAGCTGAACAGAGCATAGGTTATTATGAAACTAAGAAAAAGAAACCGTGGTTTGATGAAGATTGTTGCATGGTAGTAGAAAGAAGAAAACAAGCAAAATTGAAATTCTTACAGGATCCAGTTGAGGCGAAAGAGATAATTATTTCAATAAAATGCTGGAAGCAAATCGTACGCATAGGATTAAAAGGAGGGATTACTTGAAGGAAAAACTGAATGAGGTAGAAACAAATAGTAAAAATAAAAACATTAGAGATTTATATAAGGGCATAAAGGAATTCAAGAATGGATATCAGGCAAGGGTAAACGTGATCAAGGTTGAGAATGGTGACTTGCTTGCAGACGCTCATTCAATCTTGAACAGATGGAAAAACTATTTTGGACAACTACTGAATATACATAGGCCAAATAGAAATGATCTGGACGAAATTGAAATACAAACTGCTGAGCCATTTATACCCGAACCCACACTTTCTGAAATCGAAATTGCGATAGAAAATCTAAAAAATTATAAGTTTCCAGGTATCGATCAAATTCCAGCAGAATTAATACAAAAGGGTGGAAGTGCATTATCTAACGAAATTTATAAGCTTGTACTTGCTATTTAGGAAAAGGAAATTGTACCAGAACAATGTAAGGAGTCCATAATCGTATATATCTTTAAGAAGGGGGATAAGACTAACTGTAGTAACTTTCGAGGAATATCATTTTTGTTGACGTCTTACAAAATTTTGTCCAATATTCTTTTGAGAAGATTAACTCCATATGTAGATGAAATTATTGGGGATCATCAGTGTGCGTTTAGGCGTAATAGATCAACTATTGACCGGATATTTTGGATTCGACAAATAATGGAGAAAAAATGGGAGTATAAGGGTACAGTGCATCAGTTATTCATAGATTTCAAAAAGGCATATGACTCGGTTAAGAGAGAAGTTTTATATGATATTCTTATTGAATTTGGTATTCCCAAAAACTAGTTCGATTAATTAAAATGTGTCTCAGTGAAACGTACAGCAGAGTTTGTATAGGTTAGTTTCTGTCAGATGCGTTTCCAATTCACTGTGGGTTAAAGCAAGGTGCTGCACTATCACCTTTGCCATTAGGAAAGTCCAGGATAACAGAGAGGGTTTGGAATTGAACGGGTTACATCAGCTTCTTGTCTATGCGGATGACGTGAATATGTTAGGAGAAAATCCACAAACGATTAGGAAAAACACGGGAATTTTACTGGAAGCAAGTAAAGAGATACGTTTGGAAGTAAATCCCCAAAAGACAAAGTATATATATGATTATGTCTCGTGACGAGAATATTGTACGAAATGGAAATATACAAATTGGAAATTTATCTTTTGAAGAGGCGGAGAAGTTCAAATATCTGGGAGCAACAGTAACAAATATAAATAATACTCGGGAGGAAATTAAACACAGAATAAATATGGGAAATGCCTGTTATTATTCGGTTGAGAAACTTTTATGATCCAGTCTGCTGTCGAAAAATCTGAAAGTTAGAATTTATAAAGCAGTTATATTACCGGTTGTTCTGTATGGTTGTGAAACTTGGACTCTCACTTTGAGAGAAGAACATAGGCTAAGGGTGTTTGAGAATAAGGTGCTTAGGAAAATATTTGGGGCTAAGAGGGATGATGTTACAGGAGAATGGAGAAAGTTACACAACACAGAACTGCATGCATTGTATTCTTCACCTGACATAATAAGGAACATTAAATCCAGACGTTTGAGATGGGCAGGGCATGTAGCACGTATGGGCGAATCCAGAAATGCGTATAGAGTGTTAGCTGAGAGGCCGGAGGGAAAAAGGCCTTTAGGGAGGCCGAGATGTAGATGGGAAGATAATATTAAAATGGATTTGAGGGAGGTGGGATATGATGGTAGAGACTGGATTGATCTTGCTCAGGATAGGGACTAATGGCGGGCTTATGTGAGGGAGGAAATGAACCTCCGGGTTCCTTAAAAGCCAGTAAGTAAGTAACCATTACTTTCGTGGTTATTAGATGTGTGCATGAACAATGCTTGTGTTCTCATTCAGTCGATCATATGGAAAGTCTTTGGATGCACTCGCCTGCGCCCACGAAATAACTCAAGCCTAAAATTTGACACTTCTCCGAAGAGTGGAAGACGAGTTCGTTCCTTCGATACCATCCAAGAACAACGGAGGAAGGATCACTGTGGGAAATATAGCCCAACAACAAAGACGGCGATACAAGAGTTGTGGCAATGTAAAAGCATGTCAGAGATGCACCATATCATGAGTAGAACTAAGGACTTATATCATGTATTTTTAGTAGGTTATTTTACGACGCTCTATCAACATCCCAGATTATTTAGTGTCTGAATGAAATGAAAGTGATAATGCCGGTGAAATGAGTCCGGAGGCCAGCACCGATAGTTACCCAGCATGTTCTCATATTGGGTTGAGGGAAAAACCCGGAAAAACCTCAAATACGTAACTGCCCCGACCGGGATTCGAACCCGGGCAACCTGGTTTCGCGGCCAGACGCGATAACCACAGATGTGGACCTTATGTCATGTGCCATAATTTATTGTGTGTTTCAAATTATTTATTTCTTCCAGTACAAGGTTTCCTTTCAGATGTGTGAATGTAAAATACATGTGAATGTGAATGTAACTCTCAGGGAAATTATTCAATACATATTAAAAAAAAAATCATATGTGTTTTTAATATGGTAATGATTTGTTTATACATTGCTCTTAAATTTAACAAGTTGCATACTACGCAAAAGCATAAATAAAACAAGAAATCATCGAAACATTATAATGAACAATTCTCGTGGAAGTGCCTAGTGGGTCGTTATCAACTCACCACATAAATTTTTACCGAAGTAACTAAATCAGTATTTTCATAGTTCCTCATGTTTAGAACATTCCTCTGACTCACTTAATACGATATGTGAAACAAAAATAAAAAATAAAAAAATAATAATAATCTGGGGATAAATGGGTTTCATTGAGAAACTGCTATAAAATTTCGCCGATTAGGTAATCTTCTTTGAGGAAAACATTGACAGTACATCCTTCTTGCCTCACTTAAATTACGACTATTTTCTTCATAAATGAATAACAGTCATATGATATTCCTAAACTGTGAATGACATTGTAAGTTGTCTATCGAATACCGCAATTTCCCATAACTATGGTCCAGGCACCCAACTATGGTCCAAAACGCATGATGTACTACTTAGTCCCCCAAGAGTTCGGTGTTTGCCATTTAAGGCGCCACTGGGATGGAATTATGTTCCCCATAGATGCTTCCATCTACCATTATACGTGGCAATGATATGGATGTTTACCAAGGTCAGTGTGCATCGTTCTATTGAATGTGTGAAGACGCAAAATCTTTCAGTTTGTGTTTGTCTGTTTTATTAAGCTCTCCTCTGTAGAACTGGTATGTTATAGATATATGATTCTTTGTACAATTAAACCTGGCTATATAGTGTGGCAGAGGTTAAGGCCTCTGCGTGGAAAATGTTTAACCTCAAGGCTAAAAGTCAGTCCTTAATCTATGTACCACAATTTTTCGTGGACCATAGTTGTATTTCATTTTGAAATATTTGTTTCAATAAAATGTGATCAATGTGATTATTTACTTCTGGAAATACGGTATCTCAGTATATCCTAAAACACCATATAACATTATAGTCCAGTAAATAAAGAAAGAGGCGGGACTATCACGAATTATGGTCCAATAAAACGAAAACTCCAGGGTAGAAGGAAAACAACCGTTCCTGTAAGTGACTACGAGAGCGATGAAATTGAATTGGATACAGATTATGATGTTTCTGGTGTTCTCTCCATATTTACAGACAGTGAGTCAGACATGGAAAAGAAGACGCAATCTGTTAAATTAATGCTAAAGGCACATAGTTATATGGTAGATACTTACAAGGAGGAATTGTGTCCAGGGAAAGTTGTGGAAGTGTTGGAGCTATTGTTTCATGTATATTAAGAAGCGGGAATTACTGAGGTGGCGAGAATTGGAAGACATTTTATTCTATAGAAAGGAAAATATAATAAAACAAATTGAAGACCCCAAATGCGTCTGGAAAAAGAGAGATCTATTTTCAATTTCAGAATTACAAGAGAAGTGGAGATTCAAAGGATCGAAATAAGCCTAATGAATGTATGTAGTTCTCAGCACGATAAATAAACATTATCAATGAATTTATTTGAATAATAATTAGCTAAGAATGTGTTAGTTTATTTTGATACCGTACTTTTGTTCTTTAATATAGCCTACACTCACCTGCAAAAAAAAAAAAAAAAAAAAAAAAAACGGGCCAACTATATTTGAATCGGTGGTGAGTTGGAAAAGGGGTCAAGTTCATCATTTTTCAAAATGGCGTTTATTGGCGATACCTGACTGCTATGTCTGTACGCATCGTTTGGTATAACAAGGGGTTATGTCCCGTCCACAGAGGTGTGCGTTAGATTAGTATTGAGTTGGAGAAGGGGTCATGTCCGGAGATGACCCTTTTTCGAAGTATTCCATGGTAAGATACTAGGTGTCGCACGTGTCACGGAATTGTGTAGGCCTATAGTCAGAACTTCCATTTTGTTTTAAACTGTATTTGGCGTCTGTTGTGTTAAGTTCAGTGAGTGAAACTTCTCTGGTGCAGAGTTTATTAGTCGATAACAATGAGTAGTGACAATGATACATCCAGCAGTAGTGGAAATGTGTTACGGCGAAAAAGTTGACGTCGCGATGTGACAAACTATTCACCGTACAAGAAGAAAATTGCGCAAGTTAAAGGACAACCTTTCACAATATCTAGGGGGAAACATATACCACCTCGCAATACTGGGTCTGACTGTTCGTAAGTACTTGTTTATGCTATTGACGAATAACACTAGCGGATTGTTTACTTTATTAGTTATTACACGTACCACTTATCCACTAGAGATTATGTTTGTGTACGTGTCGTGTTTTACTTCCAGGTGTCAAATGAGATGGTTTGATGCATTTTCCAGTGAACAAAGAACGCAGATAATTAGCAGAATCAATGAATGTGACAACAAAAATGATCAAGACTCGTATTTACAATGCCTCATTCAATATCACGCTGTTGAAAGACACAGAAGCCGGAATAAAACAACGGAATCTACCCCAAAACCCAAGACATATTCGTATGAATATTATGTGAAGGTGAGCGGTGAAACAGTGAAAGTATGTAAAACAGCACACACAAACTTACATAGTATAGATGTCGATTCATTTTCCGGGCTGAGAGGCCGTGGTCTATTGGTTGGTTTTATATCAGACCAATAGACCAATAGACCACGGCCTCTCAGCACGGAAAATGAATCTACATCTATAGACTCCGGCCGTGAAAGCCTACACTGCAAGATTAAACTTACATAGTGTTTCAATAAAACGAATGGAGCATTTGCAAAAGCTGTTGGTTCAAGATAAATTGCCGAAAGATCAACGAGGTAGAAGTGCCAGTTCCCGACATGTCATACCAGGAGACATTTTCCTTTCAATCCATGAATTCGTAAAGTCGATTCCTGTGCATGAAGTTCATTACAGTGACACAAAGAAGTACTATTTTTCAAGCAATTTGAACATGAAAATTCTGCACAACATGTTTATCACGAAAAATTCTCAGAGTGGGGTGAAATATGACTTCTTTGTGAGGTACATGCATGAAAATTTCGACATCGGGTTTGGGCAACCGCAAGTTGATGTTTGTAGTTACTGTGAAGAAAGAAAGACAAAATTGCGGAATCCTGCATTACGTGATGCAGTGAAAAGTGTTGCTGCTGGTGAACTGAGTATTCATAATCGTAGAGCAAAGAAATTCTACTACAAAATGCAGGAAGTTCAGCAATTGTGCAAAGAAAGAGACGATGTGGCAGGCTTTGTCTTTGATTATATGTCAAATCTTCCGCTACCACACATTCCTGTCCAGCTGTGGGTGTACGAATTTTGTGTTCATAATTTGAAATCGGGGGAAGCATACTCTTATTCCTACCATGAGGGTCTTGCTGAAAAAGGACCAAATGAAGCATGTACTTGTTTGTTGCACTGCATCATGGAAAACCTCCTTCTGATGTGAAGCAGTTGTATTTGTTTGCTAATAACTGCCCTGGCCAAAACAGGAATCATACCGTTCTTAGATTCTTGCTAACAATGACGCACCTTATTCCAGAGATACATTATTGCTTTCCCGTGCATGGTCACTCATTCAATGCATGTGATTGCGACTTTAGCGTCGCAAAAAGGAAAATAAAACGAGAGGACAGGATATATGCTCCAGAGGAGTATGAAACTTTGATGCGTTCATCGCGTTAGAAGAACAACTTCAGAGTCATAAACCTGGAAAAAGAAGATATTCTGAACTTCAAGTCGTGGTGGCCAAACCACTACAAAAGGAATGTTACCTCAGTGTGCTCTTATGGTAGCAAAACAAAAGTGAAGTTTCAGATATCTATGTATAGCCACTTCACTTTCCGTTGCGATTGTCCCGGAATCATTAAAGCCAGGACATCCATTGATGACCTCTCTACAGTGCAGTTTTCACTGCTCAAAGGAGGATGTAATGCAGATATTCTAGATTAACAAGCATATAGTGAACCTGTTACAATAAACAGGAAGAATCTAGATGATGTAAAGAAAATTCTGCAATACATACCTGACGAGCACAAACCATTTTATGACACTATGTGCCAGTGACCAGCAAAGGATGGAGAAGAAAAAGATGGCTGAAATATACCTACCATTGTCTGCATTTGTGACTGTATTTTGGGTACATTGTGAATAAATGTGTATGCACAAAACACTCTTTCATTGATACCTAACGTACGAAACATATAACCTTGCATAACATGATCATTCCCCTGCAAACAGATGTCTAGTGGCCTCATCAATGTCATCAGGTTCGAAAAGGAGTCATCTCCAGTACGTTTAAACTGGATTACTGACCACACTCAATGTCTAAATTAACTTGTAATAATGTATATTGTTTCACCCTGGAACTCATTGCTTCGTAGCAACTCCACGACACCATGCTTAAACTCTTTGTCTAGTAAAACAGTTTTTTGTCTCTCCTGAACAATTTACTTTTCAGGACATGACCCCTTTTCCAACTCAACCATTCATTTTCTTTAAATTTTTTTAAAATTGTAGGATTTTTTAAATAATTGTAGGTGTGCTGAGGTTCATTTAGTTATTCATTTATTTTGTGATACGTAAAATGTAATACTGAATACGTAATAGCGAACAATGATCTGAAAAGAAGATCGTTTTTCTTGTAATATTGTGTGTAAACTTCTAGGACTCAATTCGAGCTAAGCTGAAGATATCTACAGACTGATAAGTTCTTTTGAGGCAGTATTGGAGTACTTCATTGTATACAAATGCCACTAAGTCCTACCGATTCAGCAAAAGTGGTTACATTGATAGAAGGTGGGAATAGTCAGCGTCATGTGACTGCAGTTCTTGGGATTCCTCCATCGAGCGTAAAACGGGTGTACCATCGCTTTAGAGAGACAGGATGTTATTCCAGGAGACCCGGTTCACGGAGAAAACGAGTAACTTCGGCTCATGACAACCATTTTATTGTCCTAAACACATTAAGAAATCGCCATTCCACAGCTATTGAGACCAGAAGAGCCTTCCAGAAAATAAGACAAGTCAACGTGAGTGAGAGAACTGTAAGAGGACGACTGGATGAATGTGGACTGATTCCAGAAACCAGCTAAAGGCCCAGATTTGCTCCAGCATCATCATGTTCAACGACTACGTTTTGCTCACAATCATGCTAATTGGAACCTGGGGGAGTGGCGACGAATGCTCTTCAGAGATGAATCGAGATTTAGTTTACAGATGGACGTGAAAGAGTGTGGAGAAGAGAAGGAGAATGTTTATCTTCATGTACCTTCAGTTCACGTGTGAGTTTCCAAGGTGGATCAGCAATGGTATGGGATGGCATTTCGTATGAAGCTCACACAGAACTTGTTTTCATTAATGGAGGTGCTTTGACTGCTCCAAGATACATCGAAGAAGGTCTAATTTAACATGTGGTACCATATGCCCCACTTATTAGTGAAAAGTTCCTGTTAGTGCATCACAATGCACGCGCTCTTGCTGAAAGAATCGTGGATGAGTTCCTTCACGACGTTGGATTGAATAGAATGGCATGGCCAGCAAGAAGTCCTGATGTAAACCCTATTGAACGTGTGTGGGACTGCTAGGAAAGCAAGTTAGAAGTCGCCGAACTCCTCCCAGCGACTTAGAGCAGCTCCGAAATGTTGTAAGTAAAGAATGGAATAGAATCGACGAGACTGACATCCAAAATCTGATCGAAGGGTTAAATCGGCGAATGGTAACAGTCATACAGTCACGAGGAGGTAATACCCTCATGCTGAAAAAATCGTGGATGAGTTCCTTCACGACGTTGGATTGAATAGAATGGCATGGCCAGCAAGAAGTCCTGATATAAACCCTATTGAACGTGTGTGGGACTGCTAGGGAAGCAAGTTAGAAGTCGCCGAACTCCTCCCAGCGACTTAGAGCAGCTCCGAAATGTTGTAAGTAAAGAATGGAATAGAATCGACCAGACTGACATCCAAAATCTGATCGAAGGTTTAAATCGGCGAATGGTAACAGTCATACAGTCACGGGGAGGTAATACCAACTATTACCAACATCTGGGTGGCCACAAAATCAGTTGAACATGTGGAAGAAAATTTTGATATAATTTGTAAGTTTTTACACCTTTTAATTATATCCATTGTTTGGCGTTGAAAATAATAGCGCAAATGATAATGAATAAGTTTTTTTTTTCAGGGAAGCAATGTTTTCTTCATTTCATAAAGGATTTTCTTATTCTCACCTCATAAAAAATTGAGGAACTTAAGGTGGCCCGGTTTTTTTGCCTGTGAGTGTAGTTGTTCATTTTTGCAGAAAAATGACTTTCAGATTTCACTAGTTTATTGAGTGTTTATGTAATGTATACTAATAAAAAGACTTCATGTACGTTTCATTAATTTTTAATAAATTAGAAACTCAATGTATTGATTTACGAATAATTACAGTTCCAGCTATAGTCCATTCATGCTTTCAAGCATGAATACATGAGTAGACCATAGTTGGGCAACTCAGAATGCAACTATGTATCAATGCTTATTATTTTTTTTAACACTTGTAATTAAATAATTCCAAACACATATGTCAATATTTATTTAATATAAACTTACAAGTCCGAAGCCAAAATTTCACTTAATCTGGATGAATAGTACTGAATATACAAAGAAAAATGTGACAAATGTGCACCATAATTAGGGGAAACTACGGTACCCTGTACTGAACTGCCATCCGCTCGCCAGTAGAGCTATGGACAGGAAGCTTGAACTCAACTGACTCGTACTTACGTCTGTGCAGTTTACTGCGTGCTGAACATTGCCACGTCTCTCACGCCAGAATATTAACAAATTTAAGCCTGAATTTTTATTTAATTTCACGAAAACGTAATAGAACACACAAATATTTATTTAAACTAATATTAACTCTTTGCTAGATGTATCTACTGATGTAATTTTTTTCGTAATTTTAGTAACGCTATAAGCAGTATAAACCAAACAAATGAAGGAAAGAAATATTTTTTTTCTGGGAAAACTATCGAGTTTTGACCTATGTTGCATGGACATTTTTCGATCCTGCAGACCGTCCCCGACGACTGTGAAAAGGATGGCACTTATACCTCCTACACCCTATATAGCCATACAAATAGCGTTTACATACGGTAGTTTATTTTAATCGGACTTCTATGTTAAAGTGAAACCGTCGTGTGCTCTTTTGCTGCATACAAATGTACAAATAGTGTTTATATAGTTAATTTTCAGTGGGGTACTTGAAATCATGTTAGCCTATATTCTAATTCTGCACACAACTGGACGAATAGTGTTTATATAGTTTATTTTATTTGTACTACTATGTAAAACTCCGTAAGTGGAATCATAGTGCATTCTTGTGCTGCATATATCTGTACGAATCGACGTAAGAAGGATTCGGGAATATTTTTTCACAAGGAAGTTGATTAAATACATTGTATTACAATATTGCAAAACGACTGAAAACCATTTGTACATTTTTATTGTGAGCGTTTTGTAAGAATAAGCGCAAATTTAATGTTTCTATTTTCATTGCAAAATCCTGAGCTTCTCAGTAAATGGTTATCTACTGTAAATTAGCGACAAATATATAGCATAGGCTTTGTTCAGTTCATTGAATTTCTGCAATTTTAATTGTAAAAAGTTACCGAAAAGATGATGCAGTTTCATCAGTTTTTAATTTTCCAATCTAGCTCATAAAAGTAATCATAAAAGATGATCTAAAAATCATACTCTAGTTAGAATTTTAACACACGCACACACACACGCACGCACGCACGCACGTCATAACTAAAATGTTCATAAGTTAATGTTTTTGTACGTGATGAAATCTATATCCAAATTCAGCATTATTACCATCTCTAATAGTATATCAATATGGTACAAGCACAGTCTAGTATATAATATACAGTCACGAAGCTTGAGTTGTTGAGAATACTAGAACAATAGACTCTGCCGGTACTATTTCGCATTGTCTGTGATGAGGGGATAGTCGCGACAGTCGCGATGCAAGTGGTTAGCAACTATCTATGGATGCATATTCCCTACGTATTGAGCTTCGTGACTGTATGTACTAGATTGTGGTACAAGGTTGGGAAGTGCTTTTACAAAATTGAGGAATAGTTTGAAAAAGAAACGGAGCGAGTTTTTCAATTTCAGAGATTTTGTAATGCACTTCACAAACATGTATTGTACAACATTTTCTTGCAGGATCGCATTTTTTAAATTGCAAATACAATATATTTTGCACTGAAAATTTATAGCAATATTATTCTAAAGTCTTCGCAAAACTGCACACAACGGTAACTAAATAACAATAAGCGCACTGTAAAGGGTTTATTTTAGTATAGTTCTATGTTATGATATAGACAGCGCATTTTCGTTCCCAAACTTACAGCGTATCGAGTAGTTTCTTCTGGTAGCTACATCTATTACGTCACGTGGATCCGTAAGCAAGGTCGAATTGTAAGCAGGTACGCGTGGGGTCATTAAATAATAATGATGCAATGTAATATAAATATGCCCCTGTAACATTATGATGTAGAAAGAACATTCTCTTAGTTTAAACAAATTTTGTGATGTTCGTAAAAGATTTGCATATCCTAACCTCAGAATATACGTTTTCGTTAACTGCAACGGGATAGGTTTTGATAAACGAATTATTTGTATATATTGTGTAAAACATAAATATTGATAATTGTATATTGATTTTTGTTATTATTTTGTCCCTGTAACGTCATGTAACGTAGGAAGAACATTTTCTTAGCTTAAACAAATTTTTACTGGCAGTTATAGTAAAAGATATGAATTTCATAATCTCAGAATATATATGTTTTTGTTCACCGTAACGAAGTTGACTTCGTTAAATGAATTAATTGAATATATTATATATAAAGTATTTACAGTTAATGTGTATCATGTTTACTGTTATGTTCTATAATATATATATATTATATTATAAATTTATATATTATACATTTCAAACCAATTGTCGAAAAAAGTGAAAAGAAGTCATGAAGAGTTAGGCCTAAGTCTAAAAGTGACAAACCGTTGAGCCGAGCTCGACGTCTCAAAAGATCTAATTGCCTGTTACACCACCGACAGCGTTTGCATTCCTGCCATACTACTGACAACGTCATATTTTTCCTTTATTTTTCCGATATAAATTCCTATTGGCCGATTAGGCTTTGACGTATCTGAGAGAGAGGGAAGGCGAGCTTTCGTGCTGATTATCAAAACACGGAACCATCACTTAGGAACACATCATCGTGTAGTGAGGGAGACTTGGGAACTTGTCGTTATGTAGAAAGGTTGACTTACGAACTCGTAGTCTTGTAGAAAGTGGTTGACTAGGAATTCATTATCGTGTAGTGAGGTTGACGCAGGAATTCATCGTCCGTAGGTTTCACTCACCAACTTAGCTGGCTAGAGGTAACGTTCTTTAGAGATATTATTAAACCAGCAAACAACTAGGCCACAGACAAAATCATCGTTTTATATAGTTCCTAATGTTGCAGGAATACGTAACTTTGAATTTATTGATCGCTGCATAATGTGTTACATTTTGTTACGATAGTTTGTGGAGTTGATGCAAAGTGGATTCGCTGGGGATTACATACCGGTTCGCGTGTGTATAGATTACGCGAAGTTTGTGGTTGTAATTTACATCGTGTTGGGATACGATAGTTTTGAGATTAGGCGAAGATAGTTTTGAGATTAGGCTAAGACGATTCGCAGTATATTGACTCGCGTGTGTATAGGATACGCGGAGGTCGTGGTATTATGTACGTCGTATTGGGGTTTAATGGTAATTTTGAGTACAGTGCCGATGAGCGCGAGCTATTGAGTATCGTAACGAAGTATGTAAAGCTGCAGAAGTCAATTGGTCTGTCTATACCTGGGAGTAATATCGAATTCCAAATTGATTATTCGTTTGTATACGATTGCTGATGTATTGTCTCTCTCTCTCTCCCTCTCTGCGATATTTTGGTTAGTCTATAGTACAGAGATCTTAATGTAAATGGAAATTGTAGTTTTATATCTTAAGTATATATTGTCTCATGTTTGACTGAGCGTGTGTGGCTGCTCCATTACAGAATGTTTTCTTGTAAGTTGTTATGAAGCTTATTAGTCAGATATAAGTTATAACTTGGAATGTATAATTGGGCGTTAAGGACGAACGCATTAAAGTTGCTGGACGTTAACGTGCCACATAGTTTCAGATTACCTTGTCATATCATTTTGTTTATTTAACTTCATTAATTAATGTAGGCCTATCACAAATTCATCAATTCATTGCTCTATTGTTATTTATTGTTAATTATGTTCTTTGTTATAAATTTGCATGTCTTATTTCGATGTCTTCCACTGCGCCCACCACGAAAACCCAATGCTTATGAACATCTGGCGAGGTTCACCGCTAACACACCGCAACATATGGCGAGGACGCCTCCAGGGCTGGGAAAAATACTGACATCCAAGTATTTCAAATACAAATAAAAAATACTTCAAATGATTGAGGAGCGTTTTTGCAAAAGTCGATAGATGCAGAAATCAAGATTTTACAGAAATTACACTAAGTAATAGGATCTATCGAGTTTTGAAAAAAACCTGGAAGGTTTGGTAGTCTCTACATACGGTATGAATGAAGTTTTAGTAAATCTAATTTCATAGATCGATTCCGGATGTAGAAAACATACGATATCCATATGTAATTCACTTTCTAAAATTTCTGCATCTATCGACTTTTGCAAAAACTCTCCTCAATTGTATTTGAAATACAAATACAAAATACTTTAAAAAAATTAACCAAAATGCATTTGTATTTCAAATACTCGATACAATATATAAAGAAATAAGAATATTACTGAAAATCTGAAATATTATAGTAACATTAAAAGTATTTTTATCTGGAACTTTTATATAAACACTGTAGCTGAACATTCTTCCTTTTCCCAGCAATGAAATTATGCTATATCTGAATAATTACTGCTCCCTTTCAAAATAACAGTTTCTCAAAAAGTTCATCAGATGAGGATCCCTTTGCTGGTGAATGAATAAATCCTGCAAAACAGAACAGTCTTTCTACAGGCGCAGAAAAACACAAACTTGTATTATATTTATAAAAGCTTGTTTCACTGTTGGTAATTCTCTGGAGTGCACAGGGTTGTACCTTTGCCATTGAAGAATTGTATGAGCTCATACTCCGCAGCAGACAAGTTCTTTTCTTTTTGCTTTTCACAGTCTGTTTTACTTGAGTTGAAAACATAAAAATTGTTTTCATCGTCTTCATCGTCTGAACTGACCAAAGATGTAGCAGAAAACTGCTCAGCTGATTTCACACATATATTCTGTGTCCTCTTCTTATCACTTAGTGAGGAAATGTCAGGTAGCCATCTCATCTTCAATGATGGGTGGAGCAAGCTGCCAAAATAGCTCAATTTTCTTCTGGGATCAGATCAAACATCACTTTATATCTTGATGAAAGTGAGCTTATTAGGATTGGAGTTACTTGGAATAGATGGCGTACATTACTAGGTAACAGAATATATACTATTTTTTTAAGGGAAATTAATGTGGATAAAAGTTGGCCGTAATAGCACGTCTTCTCATTTGCATTAAATTAAGGACTACGGCAATGGGTTTCTGAACTGCACAATATTCTTCAAGGTACTGAAACTCAACATCTTTGAAGGTTGGCAATCCCAGTTTTTCACATATACTGTTTATATCATGTATGAATTGCAATATTTGAGAGATTGAGTCATAAAGAGAATTCCATCGAGTTGGGCAAGCAAACTTTAATGAATATTTCAAGACATCTGATATAATTTCTGAGTATTTGAGTCTCCTAGACGCAATCCATAATGCTAAACATTTAGCAAGTGTTGGCTGATGGATCCTTGATGCTGTTGGAGATTTCTTCATAGTATTAAGGAAATCAGTTGTGGCAAGAAAACTAAGTGTATGGCTAGCACAACTGAAATGGGTAGGCAAATAAGGCAAAAATTCATTGTTCAAATCGAAATCCAAAACTTGAAGAACAAGAAAAAGAAAAAGTATTTTGAGTATTTGAAATACAAAATACATCAATTTTATGTATTTAAATAGAAAATACAAAATACTTTCGAAAATCCTTACAAATTACAAAATACAAAATACAAATGTATTTCAAATACGTATTTGAAATACATGTATTTCAAATATTGCCCAGCCCTGGACGCCTCACCATAAAGAATTATCCTTTGATGTGGATTGAATTCGGCGTAGTTCAGTGGTCAGAGCGCTTGGTACGTAGAACCAAGGACCCGGGTTCGATTCCCGGCGCCGGAGCGAATTTTTCTCCTAAAATATTAAGTATCAACATTACAGATACATTCTGTAGGACAAATTAATATATCTATAATATTCTTTCAGCTAGCAGTGCATAATAACTGCGGATTCCCGGCCAACAAGTCACTCAGCTGAGTGCGCTCCTAATACAATGGCAGTTGACATTGGATACACGTCAACATATACCCATATATGCCTAACTTGGAGTCAGGTCACAAAGGGAAACATCGAAGGAGAAGGGTTCGATCCGATACTGTGGATTGAATTCGGCGTAGCTCAGTGGTCAGAGCGCTTGGTACGTAGAACCAAGGACCCGGGTTCGATCCCCGGCGCCGGAGCGAATTTTTCTCCTAAAATATTAATTTTAAGCGTAAAGAATTAGGTAAGGACGAATTAGACCAAGGACCCTAGGTTATCAACGTCCATCTATTAAAAATATAAAATACAAGCTGATTTATTATTATTATTATTATTATTGTTATTATTATTATTATTATTATTATTATTATTATTATTATTATCATCATTATTATAGTTGCCAGGAAGTCAAAAGGAGGATAACAATGGACATGGAAGCTTTTAATAGAAAAAGGAGCATATTCTGCGGACCTCTGGAAAAAGAACTAAGGAAGAGACTTGCGAAGAGCTTCGTATGGAATGTGGCATTGTATGGGGCAGAAACATGGACATTACGATGAAGTAAAGAGAAGCGAAATGTGGATATGGAAAAGAATGGAATGTGTGAAGTGTACAGACAGAATAAGAAATTAAGCTGTGTTGGAAAGAGTGGGTGAAGAAAGAATGATGCTGAAAATGATCAGGTAGAGGAAAAGGAATTGATTGGGTAACTGGCTGAGAAGAAACTTCCTACTGAAGGATGCACTGGAAGGAATGGTGAACGGGAGAAGAGTTTGAGGTAGAAGAAGATATCAGATGATAGACGACATTAAGATATATGGATCATATGAGGAAACAAAGAAGAAACCAGAAAATAGGAAAGACTGGAGAGGCCTGGATTTGCAGTGAAGGACAGACCACTAAATGAAATTGTTAATAATATGGTGCCGGGGGGTATTAAGGCCCCGCAATAATAATAATAATAATAATAATAATAATAATAATAATAATATAATGTAATAATAATAATAATAATAATAATAATAATAATAATAGTAATAATAGTAATTGATCTGAATGAAGGGAGGATAGAGCAACTGTGAATAGTTCAATGGTTGAGTTAGATTTTTCCATTGCTAATTTTAAAAAATTGTAGCACAACATTTCGAAGAGTGAATCTCTCATCGTCGTCAAGTGAAAACCTACTGTGGGGCTCGTCGGAAGCAGATTCTTCTATTCTCTACAAAGGATTGAACTTTGCTCTGTCCAAACCAGTCACCAATCTTGATTTAGCCTGTGCAGCTTAGGCTGCAACGTCAAAATTCTCTGGTCCACTTGCTTCCGAGTACAGATGGAAAATAAGACCCATGCTTGAGAAATCGAAACCTCCTACACCCAATTTATCCCTCGCAAAACGTAGAGCCCTACATACCCTCAAAACTAATCCTGAAATCAAGATCCTACCTGCGGACAAGGCAACTGCACCGTTGTACTTAATACTGCCGACTACCAGGAAAAAAGTCTTCAATTTCCTTCAGAGTGAGACCTATAGGAATATACACAAAGATCCTACCACTAGGGTGGAAAACAAAATTAAGAAGCTATTGAACAAAAACAAATCTTCTCTTCCTCCCAACATCACAAGAAAATTAACCCATATCACAGGAAACCGCCACACCTATATGGTCTTCCCAAGGTCCATAAGCAGATTTTAGCACTCAGATCCATAGTCAGTTCTATAGGCTTTCCCTGTCACACACTGGCCGGCTTCCTAGCCAAGACTCTTTCACACCTCGCCGGGAAGACGTCCTATTTCGTTAAAAATTCCAGACATTTTGTTGACATCGTAAGGGATATCTGTGTAGGCAGTGACGACATCCTCGTCAGCTTTGACGTAGTAAACTTGTTCACAAATGTTCCAGTAGATGAAGCACTCTCCATTGTAAAAAGAAAGCTAGAATCTGACAACAACATCTCTTCTTCCACACTACTTTCCATAGAATCTACAATAGAACTATTGGAAATCTATCTTAAGACGACCTATTTTAAATTCAACAACACGGTTTTCTAACAGAACGAAAGCATGGCTATAGGTTCCCCCCTCTCCCCTCTCATAAATATCTATATGGAACATTTCGAGGAAATGGCCTTATCTACTGCTAGCCATAAACCTACATTGTGGCTACGATATGTGGATGACACTTTCATAATCTGGTTTCATGGTGCCCAGCTACTAGATGAGTTTTTAAAACATCTGAACTCACTACCCGTTTTATCCAGTTGACGATGGAAGTGGAACAGAACAAGTGCATTCCATTTCTAGATGTGCTGGTCACGAGATACCACGAGAAATTGGCTACCAGAGTCTACCGAAAGTCCACACACACGGGGAGGTACCTTCGTTTTGAGTCCAATCATCCTATACACATAAAAAGAGGTATCATATCCACCCTCCACAACAGGGCTACCTCCATCCGTAGTAAAGAATCCGACCTGCAAGATGAAGTACAGTCTCTCACCAACATCTTTGTATCCAATGGTTACCCCTACAAATTCATCAATAGAACCATCAACAATAACCGGAAAAACAAGGATATTATTAATTTTCTTGTCCCCCTAGCCTTGAGTACCATTGTAATTCCATATGTCAAGGGCACTTCCGAAAAATTCAAGAAAATTTCTAAGAAATATAATATCAGAACGGTTTTCGAATCAGAGAATACACTTCGCCAAGTCCTGTCCAACAACAAACCGAAGTCAGATCCTGCCGACACCACAGACTGCATTTACAACATTCCTTGTGAATGCGGTCGTGTGTACGTAGGGAAGACTAGCAGACTCCAGTCCACTAGAATCAACGTACAAAAGTACAACTTTAAACAATGCCTCATAGACAAATCCAGAATAGCCCAACATAGCATTGAATCTTGGTCACAGAGTAAAGTGGGAAAAGACCTCCATCTTACAAACCAAACGTTCTCTGGTTCAGAGGAATTATAAGGCAGCCGCACATACGAGTTTTTCGGATAGCACTATTAGCCAACCCAGTCTCATTCTTCCGGACATATGGCTACCTATAGTCAAACAGGAAATCAAGAAAATTCAAGAAAAATGTATACAGTAACATAACTAGTAGTTTGTTTCCCGGCACCACTAGATGGCAAAGGCAGGTTAATTGATCCCACTTAGTTATTGCTCTCTTCCACCACTAGATGGCAGTAGTAGTTTGTTTACCCGCTCATTAGTTTACTGTATTTCCTATTATTTCATCATTTCACTATTTCACTCTTGATCATTAATGCCTATTATTCCTTGTCTTTGGTGTTATTATTCTATATATTAGTTTAGTTACAATCACGGAATTCTTCTTTTTACTCTTCTTTTCATTCTCTATATTTCATGTTACAACCGTTTATGACATCGTGTGTTGCGTCTTCATATTTCGCACCGAGCTGGCGGTCGTCGATCAGTCAGACAGGCTAGCTGTTTGTTTGTAACGATCCCCCACAGTAGGTTTTCACCTGACGACGAACAGAGAGCCACTCTTCGAAACGTTTTGCTACAATTCTTTAAAATTAGCAATGGAAAAGTCCAAACAACTCAGCTATTGAATAATAATAATAATAATAATAATAATAATAATAATAATAATAATAATAATAATAATAATAATAATAAATATTATTACTGGTAGTAGCAGTGGTACCGTAGTAATAGTAATGGAAGTAGTAATAGCAGCAGCAGTAGTTGTATTAGTAGTAATAGTGGCTGATCTTGTTTGTGTTATTGTTACTGGGTACCAGTATGTGTTATACTTTTGTATGCCGAAAAAATATTAGTGAAGGTATGTATTTACTGCAGTAACTTATACGGAGATCAGGGTATTAGTTAACTTATTGAAAACTATCTTCAGGCTGAATTTGCACTGTCAAGTTCATAACATTATAGCAATGTGTTTCTACTCGTACCGTACTTATCTTGTTGTCTCGCCTTTGAAATTGAACCTAACATTGCTCATAAATTAACACTGGACGTTTATTTAAGATGCAATTTAGTAATTCAACTTAATAAGTACGCAAAATGTAATATACGGATTGATTTATATAGAACTGACACATTTCTTGCTTTAATTATTCCGTTGGGAATTCATTCAATGACCAAATTTTAGCACCAAATTAAGCAGAATGTTCTGGAGTTTCGATTCCTTGTCACTAGATGCGCAGATGTTTGTTTTATTCCTATTGTTGGCAGCACTGACCCAATGTTAGCACCAAATTAAGCACAATGTTCTGGAGTTTCGATTCCTTGTCACTAGATGCGCAGATGTTTATGTTTTATTCCCATTGTTGGCAGCACTAGATGCGCAGATGTTTATGTTTTATTCCTATTGTTGGCAGCACTAGATGCTCAGATGTTTATGTTTTATTCCTATTGTTGGCAGCTGTTTTCGACATTTTGTGTCAACGTGAAAATGCAGTACACATTAAATCAACGACTCTTCCTTGTGAAGCAATAATGGATTACGAATTCAATTACAGCTACTCAAAGGGCATACCAGAGAGAATTTGGTGTTCGCAATCCTCCCAAAAGAAACACAATACTGGGACTGGTAAACAAATTGGAAACAACTGGATCTCTGGTGAGTGAAAAGGGCAAGCATCGTTCATCTAGGCTTCCCACGGTTGTTGTTGACGTAAGAGCACGACTGGAGCAGTTACCCAAAAAATTATTAAGACGTTTGTTTCAGGAGACAGGGTACACCTACTCAATGTGTCAGAGAGCTGCGAAAAGTTTCTTTGACGACCGAATAATTTCCAGGAATCTGTGGCCACCGAGATCTCCGGATTTGACAACGCCGGACTTCATTCTGTGGGGTTACTTAAAAGACAAGGTTTACGCGACACGTCCCCAGATATTGGACGATCTGAAGCACAACATCACACAGGGGATTCAAGCTATTGGTAACAGAGTCCTCCAACGAGTGGCCAGTAACATGGAACGACGTGTTGAGTTGTGCCTTATGCAGGATGGAGAATATTTTCAACATTTGCTATAGAGGTAAATAATCTCCCAAAATTCCTCTATATTTTAGGTATAATCAGTTGTCGCTAGTACAATTGGTTTTGAAACAATTAATGAAAGAAATGTGTCAGTTCTATATAAATCACTCTGTATATAGAAATGGTTGGACCGTAGCGGCGGCCATCTTTGTTTCTGCTTTATGGTCTGACCAGAGCGGGTAGAAGAGAAAGTGACGTTACTTCCTCTAGTTCAGTGGTTCGTCGCCGAGTGGCGCTAGCCCTCTTTTCCGTGTCCAGTTTCAGGATCGCTATTCAAATGAATACAAAAGGTTTTTAAAACTAACCCATTAGATAAGAATGTATTGTAGAGTACTTAGTTACAATATTTTACTTCTTTAAAAATGTAATATTACTACATTAACAAATTGTGAGATATATAACACAACCCTGAATATTAAATATAATAATTAACCTAAAAATGGAACATTGTGCCGGCTTCAGCCAGAAATACGCAAAAAAAAAGTACAGCATCGCAAAGTTTAACATTTTTATGACATTACTAGCCGTACTCGTGCGCTCCGCTACACCCGTTAGAAATAAATATAAAGTAATTACATAATTAAAATAGGACATTTGATCCAGGGAACATTCGTGTTTGATAGAAGGATAAATCCTTTAATATGTTACTTAATTTAAATTGCATCCAAATAATTAAAATGCGATCATTTTGGTCCAGAGACCACTCATTGGTGCAATGACAATTCCTTTAACATGTTTCTAATTTTTATTACATGCAACCATAGTTTAATGAAGATTGACATCATTTAGATTTAATGTGTATACTTTATTTTACTTGTTATAGGTTTCCATTGAATTATGGTAATAACTTAATTTTAAGCCTTGTTTTCTACGTATTCAGTAAATGGCGTTTGGCCCACTATGGTTCTGAACCCTTCAAATAACTTAAATTATATTATATAATATTACATTACATATATTATATTATATTATATTATATTATATTATATTATATTATATTATATTATATTATATTATATTATATTACATTACATTATATTATATCGGAAGTTACTGTAATAACATTATAGCATTATGTCCATCTAGAGAAACTACACTTTCCAATGGTGAAATAATAATTAATTATACAAATCGGTTAATTTAGCTTCCGATATTACCTCACACAAACACAGAAACATTCTCTGTAGGCTATCTTTCATAGCTTTCCATTGTTGCTGTCCAAGGCCCCTTATAGACGAAGTCATTTGTTTTTTATTTCATTATACGACCTTACATGGCAGTTATTTTAATTTTAAAACTCATTTATCTCATTAAATATCAGTCCTATCAAAATTTTTCAAGGAATAAAACTTATCGCAAATTATTTTTAGAGAAACGTTTGTTATGTAACATTTTTCACAAATATCAATAATAAGCGAGATATTTCGATTTATCTAATTCAGGCCCCCTTATAACCCCCTCTTAAATGTATTTTGAATGCCATATAGCGTAAAATCTAAGTTACAACGAACATAATTTATATTCCAATTTTCATCGAAATCCGTTCATCCATTATCGCGTGAAAAGGTAACAAACATACAGACAGACAGACATACAAACAAAAATTTCAAAAAAGCGATTTTCGGTTTCAGGGTGGTTAATTATATTTGTTAGGACCAATTATTTTTGGAAAATCGAAAATTACCAGAAAAATTTCGGCTACAGATTTATTATTAGTATAGATAAAGTACGCATTGACATAAAATTATAGTGTTTATACACAAGAAAGAATGTAATATAATGAAGGAGATACTTTACTTTCACCAAGAGTTTTTATCTACTATTTAGTCATTAGTTGCAGTTGTATCTGGTTTATACGTAATATATACATTTCTGAAAAAGCTCGTAAAAGATTCTCCCTTCTAAAAAGACTAGCAGGAAAGAAATGGGGATGCTCTAGGAATACTTTGAACACTACATACAAAATGTTTATACAGCCAGTGCTGACATACTGCGGAGAAATTTTGATTACTTCACCTTTCATAAACGACATAGAATATGTTCAAAACCAAGCTCTTAGACTCATTACTGGTGGAATCAAAACAACTCCAATAGATTCTATGAGATTCCTCACTAACATTAACAGCATAAAAATGACAATAGAAGAAAAAGCACTGATTCAATATGAAAAACTTATCAGATTACCAGGAAACAATTGGCATTCATACAGTCCTCTCTGTAGATTGAAAACTCAAAAAAGTTTCATATCCATTGTTCAAGAATTAAAACAGAAAATCAATATCCCGAATTTAAAAGAAAACTTACAAATTAAACCAAACCCTTTAACTCTATTAAATATAGAATATAATCTAAATTTAACAGAAGAAATACTGAAATCAGAAGTAAACACTGAAATACTGACACAATTGTCTTTAGAGACAATTAATATTGGTACCCTTCACAAAACTGGCTTCATTTATACACCGACGGATCCTTGATCTCCAGAGAACAAGGTGCCGGTGCAGGTGTTACGTGCTGTCTCTTCTCACTTTATAGATCTCTTGGGTATGGAACAACAAGTTTTGATGGAGAAATCATTGCAATAAGGGAAAGTCTCAGGAATCTTCTATGCCACATCAATAAATTTAAGAATGCATTTATATTGTCAGACTCCAAAGCAGCTATTCTATCAATAGTCTCTAAACACACACCTTCATCTCAAACAGCAGAAATAACTAAAATGCTCTCTCAATTAATATCACTCAATAAAAGATTTGTATTCCAATGGATACCATCCCATTGTGGAATCCTGGGAAATGAGAATGCGGATGCTTTAGCAAAGAAGGGCAGCACTGCTACTTACAGACCTGTTACTAAATCTACGTATTACTCTGTGAAAAGATTTATTAAATCTACATACTTTGACTTCAACAAGCAAAATTTAATAACACAATCCCAAGGGAAAAAATGGATCTCTCTGCATCAAAATCCACAGTTAATTCCCGATTTACCACGAAAATCGTCTATAGCTGCATTTAGATTGGCAACAGGCCATGATTGTTTGGCCAAACACCTGCATAGAATTGGAATATATCAGTCCCCTAACTGTCCATTGTGCAACTCAAACCAAGAAATGGATTCGGAACATCTCAAAATCTGTGCTTCAGTGGCTGGTCATGATAATATCTTTGAAAAATATTGGAGTGCAAGAGGTCAAATGACTTCATTGTCAAATGCCTGGTATTAGAAAACAACAACAACAATACGTAATTCAGGAGAACAAAAAATATTATTGCAACTTAGACTCATAAATTAAGCTTCGATATTATATCTATGCTAATGTAAGTTTTGATCTTTTGAAATACCTAGTTTATTTTGCGTTTTGTAAAATTGAAACAATTTGATAGCACTGTATTAAGTAGTTGTATGCTACTTATTGGAGAATATTAAATTAACGACTTTTCCATGAGATCTATTACCTTCTCATATGCTGGATTAGAAATCTCTTATGATGTGGAAACGTAATAAACAAATGTAATAAAATTGTAAACCAGATTAAGTTCTAGCCTAGATGCAAAGTAGAATTTTATTATACTGTACTTTTGTTGCCGAAATAACTTTTACGTTAAATACGACTAGAGTGCTATCAGAATATAAATCTGCTATCCCACAAGAATTAATATATTTCGCTAGTTCTCTGAATATTGTCACTCTAAATAATTCAAGGGTTCTTTCTTAGGCAAACGTGTTCTTTGTATTGTCAATTATGTGTCATATATTTTCTAAAATCGTGTAATGCTGGAATCCTTTGTACAGGGCAGACGAGCGAGTCTTTGAGTTCAGCGTATCTGCAAGGTCGTTCATTCACCTTTGAATTCTTTTGTATTTTCACTTTCCTCGAATACATCATAGTTTATGACTGTAAAAATGTATCGATTTTGAAAAACTCACACTAAACAGCTGAAATGCTGGTCTGGAGTTCATTCACTGGAAGGAATTACGGTCAATGTAACTAGACATAATTTTGGGCATGCAGGTGTGGAGTAATGGCATATAAATGCATACAAGGGCATGATTAGTGTGGTGTAGTTTCTGCTGCGGGGGATTTTTATGTGGTAATGTTGGCTACATTGTTCCTTTTTTTTTGTTGTGAACGCATCCCCATTTTCGCCTCCTCTGATTGGAGGAACAAGGGAGTGGGGCAGCTGTTTGCTGGAGGAGCTAGGAGCGGCCTCGAGAAATAGGACTCGGGTTCGAAGCGAGTCAGAGAGAGGACCTCTAGTCTCCAACCTCCACGGGAGGATTCGTCGGTTGTTTGTACTTCGCCAACGCCGGGTTTGAGTCGACCCGCCTGATTGAATTGGAACGACTCTGGTTATGCGTGGGACGCATCACCGATAGAACATCGTTTTCATATTGCAGTTACATAGACCCGGTGGCGGTCTGCTTCATCTCTAATAGAGCATTGGCCAGCTCTGTTAATTATATTCTACACAGCGTGGGATCGCCGACATCCTTTCGATGACAGTGAAGTTTCTTCGAGTCTATCGTGATGTTAATGGTGATAATTTCTGAGTCGGTGACGAGGTATTCTACACGAACCTGCACCGGCAATCAGCTAAAGGTTGGAGTGTTGAACTTTATGGGATTTCTCAGAGTCCGTGTGCTATGGAGCACTGTACTTTATGTGGGGGGTTTGATCACTCGTAGTGTATAGTACCATATTTTCACTTCTCATTCCATGTTAGTTATTAGTCCTCTCTCTCTCTCTCGGCAATTTATGCCGTTATCAGACTTTAGTATTTAAAATTCTTTTATTACCCCCACTTCCTGCTTGGGGGTATTCTTACGTTTTCACAGTTCTTAATTTGTATAATATTTGTAGCATCTTTCTCTCTACTTGTTTGTTGTTTATTAAATTGTTATGTTTATGATGGCTTGTGTTATAAGTACTATTGTTAGAGGCAACCAAAAACCTTAAACCATACGATCCTCTTTATTTTTCCTTCCTGGGTTTTCCCCAGGCACGCCAACACGACATTAGCTAAGGTGTTCTTCTGATTTTCGCGTGTCGCATCCAATTATTTTTTACTTGGATATTTAACGATGCTGTATCAACTGCTGGGTTATTTAGCGTCAATGGAATTGGTCATATCCAGATAGTATTTGGTAAGGGTACATTGTTATGAGAAAGGATTAATGTCCTCTTTGTTGGATATTTCTCTTCTTTTCTTTTTTTAAGATATCGAGACAAGTTTGGGAAAATATGTGTTATGGCATACGGTTTTGGTCGCCAGTTCTTGCGTGGAAGTCCTACCTCTTTACTGGCAATAATAAATTTATCGGCTCTTACAATCAAAAGTCGCCCTCCGTAGAGCAGTTGGTATAGCGCTGGCTCTCTATGCTCAAGGTTGCGGATTCGATCCCGGCGGAGATCGATGGCATTTAAATGTGTTTAAATGCGACAGGCTCATGTCAGTAGATTTACTGGCATGTAAAAAAAACTCCTGCAGGACAAAATTCCGACACACCGGCGAAGCTGATATAACCTCTGCAGTTGCGAGCGTCGTTAAATAAATCATAATTTTAAAAAATCACAATCAAAACCGCAGAAAAATGGATATCACAGATACAAAAACGAGCATACAATTTTCTGCGTTCGTGGAATTGCTCTACACCACTTCTGAAAAATAGTCTAGTCTATGGATGGATAAAAGAAACGTCTCTTCTTTACAGATTATACAGTATAATTGGATTTACTTCAAGAACAAAACAATTAGGCTCATTACTACTCGCTCATATAAACGGCACAATAAAAATCACCCGAACACCACAAGAAATATCTTCTTAATTCCATAGCAGAATGAGTTCTACCCAACGAGTTAGAAAGAGAAAGATATAGAGTGGTCATTGCGCCGCCATGTTTGAAGAAAATTGAACGACCGTCGGTAATGAACTTATGCGCCCAAAACAAAGTGGGCGTGGTGATAACTGACATTAGAATCGTCAGCTGTCTAAATTTCGTTTGCATAAATCAGTTAAACTGAAGTGGAAAAACCTAGTATTTCGTCAAATACGTGCTAGGAACTTAATCTAAACTTATGTACGCTAAATTTAAAACACTTGAGCTATTCCTAGAAGGAATGCTTAAAAGAATAACCTAAGCAAAATTGTCATGTAGTATGAAAAGAAGTCCTAGCAAATATACTGAAGAAAATGTTAATATTCCTAGGTTCTTTTAAATGCGACCTGCAAGATTGCCTATAAAATGAACGAGTATGATTCGGATGATTTTATTAAATTGTTTTCCCAGTCTCTACACGTTGCAAAACTATTTACTATACCATAAGATATAGAATGAAAGTAGGTCCTGTCTGTAGTAAACAACCTTTACCTCCAAGCTTGTAACATGGGTGAAACATGACAAAACACGCTTTCAGTTTTTTGTTACAGTAAAGTATAATTATTATCGAAATGTGAACGTGAGGCCAACAGCCGGCTGGTCTGTCTGAGCCTTTCAAGGGCTGTGGCACCACAGATAATTATTAGTGTATAATTGAGCACCCACGTACAATAATGGGGTAAGTAGTTACAAAATATATTCATACTTACCCCATTATTGCACGTGGGTGCTCAATTATGTTCTTTCATGTCCTTCCAGTCAAAATACTAACAACAATACGACCTACTCCAGAGTTTTGCGTTTGCCTGTGGTAAACAAAAATTGATATTATAATACAGTGAGCTTATCGGCATCTCCAAAATGAAACTAATAAACGCTAACCAAGCAAAAAACATAAACGCGTATACCAATACAAAAACCAAAATATTGAAAACCAATGCCAATATTTGGTTCAACCAACAATGTTTAAAACACAAAGTCACTCCGAAATATGCAACCATCACTAAAAATAGATTTTACACACAACCAGCACAGAAAACCAATAACCAATATCAGAAACTACGAATCAAAAATGAAATCAAATTCTTACACAAAAAGAAAAACTACTTGAATAAGAAACTTTACAACCTACATTTGCAATTAGCAAAATCTTTCGGAAACGTTTGGGACACTATCTATAAAAACAGTCAAGAGAAAATTAACAGAGTAATCCAACAGAAATACGAAACACTACAGAAAAAAAACCAAATATTAAGATAAGCACAGGTGGTAAACAAAAATTGATATTATTATACTACTTCTTATAAGCTACAGCTCATCGTCTTCTTGTATAAGCAGTAAGGACAGAAGGAGCAGAAATAAAGGATGCCGGTGTCGAAATACAGTTTTAATATTGTATAGCTATTTGTTTTTCACTGGGTCTGAAACGGAATTGTATTGGTTTTATCCGTATTTAGTTTAAGTACATTACCAGTGAACCATTTATTTTGTTTATGCCGGGCGTTGTTACACATTTATGCATGAAAAAAAATGCTGCTAATTAACAAAGCTATGGACTTAACTTCATAAAATTTACATGAAATATGATATATCAGTTGTCTTTTTCCTTTCGACATTGCAGTTATATGCAGCACACACAACAGGCATGTTTTTCCTTCGTATTTTTGTACTTCTTACCTCCGTTATACAACATTGTAAGCAGACGAATTTTTACAAAGGTGGGCGCTTAGCTCAGATCTGCCGTGTTTCGCGGTGGCACCGCAAAGAGCGCTGTACAGGACAACATGGCCACTCTATAGTCTTCTCTTTCTAACTCGTTGGTTCTACTTGCTCTGTCCATAGTATTAAGAGGAAAACTGCAATCTTAGAACGATCGCCACTCCAATGTTTCGCTCAGTTGCCGTGGCGACACTAGAGGGTTTAAAAGTCCCATTAGACCCTTGCCGAGTTACCACACTTTCTATTCTAAACGCTCTAGTCTGACTATTGGAGATGGTCTTGATGAACAGTTGCACAATGCGACTTTATAGAGAATGAATATGTGAAGAGAAATGTAATTCTAATGTAGTGATAATGTATTCAAATGAAGTAAGACTAATTCCGAATACGTACGTGAGTGTGAAGATTAATTTTAACGCCATGATGAAGTTGTTTTAATTAAAAACCTAATTAAATATTACGTTATTCAACTTTAATTCTGGTCCAAAGGATCACTAGTAATTTCTTCAACTTCATTCTGACACACATTATGTTAAAACTTGCAGTGCAACTAGCATTAAAACTGAATTTTAAAGCCTTTGTCGACGACCTTGTCACGTCATGGAGTAGGCAGCCAACAGGGCCGGTTTTAGTGTGCCGTGAGTGCCAGCACACAGGCGGTCAATTTCTTAGGGCTGCCGGAAGAATAAATTTCATTTAATGTACAGTGGACTCTCCTACAGTAAGTTCGACAGAACAGAATTGAAAGTTCAGTCCAATGAGGGTAGTGGGTGTAGCAGGTGAAATGAATACAAATTCTTATTGGTTATCCATTAACGAATACAGTACTGTACTTGCATTTCCAGCCC
The DNA here is from genome assembly GCF_040183065.1 of Periplaneta americana. Classification (NCBI taxonomy): domain Eukaryota; kingdom Metazoa; phylum Arthropoda; class Insecta; order Blattodea; family Blattidae; genus Periplaneta; species Periplaneta americana. The sequence continues at coordinate 119,847,826 of NC_091120.1, forward strand.
GCCCCGAGACTTGTGTATGCGCTTCTATTACCACAGTGGGGTTCGACAGTTCCGTCTCACAAACGGCACAAATCTCAAATACAAAAAGAAGAGTTCATTAATTTAAAATCAGTGATCAATATGGCTGTCCTAATCAATAAAATATTCTGTTTTCCTTCAATAAAAGTATCACTACAAGACACAGAACAAATTCCCATTCAAATGGGAAACCCATTTCTTAGTGATCGTATAGGGGCGTGTCTAATTCTCCTATGTAAACAGTCGAACTATAGGATGTCGACCTTGATTTCTGTCGAACTTAAGAGCTTCCACTGTAATTATGTTTTATTTAACGAAGCTCACAACTTTAAAATAATTATTAATAATTTAGTGTTATACGAATTTTACAAAGAAAGAACGTGAACTAATGCGCGCTAATTTCATATCAATTATTTCTGATTCCATTGTTGACGGAACAATCTTAAAGTGTGTGTGTGTTTTTTTTCTCTGTACAAATTACACGCTTTGACCGATATGTGCCAAAGTTTCCACATTTAACCTTCATAACCAAGAGAAAAACATAGGCTACATTATAATCGGACAAATGGACGTTAAATGAATTAAGAAGATAAGAAAATAAAAGAAAATATCATCAAATATTAATGTACAATATTAAATGCAATCTTCTATAGTCAATTGTTCTTTATTATTGTCTATTGTATCACGGCCGACTTGATGCTAGCTTCCTTCTTTGTATACGGCCTTGACAATAGTAATCTTATTCTGAGCATCAAGTCGGCCGTGGTCGTATTCAACATCGACTTTCATGAGGCCATGGATAAAGTAACACGACATAAAATAACATTGTTGATACATGATGAAGGCCAAAATCTAGACAATTCATACAATAAGTATCTTTGTGCAGTCCAGAACCATACTATAATTTTCTCGAGATAGTTGTAGATAGTGAACAGACTGTTTTATCAACTGAATTCTTGAATTCTTTGAAACTACAAGGATGACCAACACATAATTTAATACTTAATATTGAATCACCAATAGTACTAATGCAAAATATTGACGTAGCAAAATTATGCAATGAAACAGGAATTAGTGTGAAAAAACTCATGTCAAAAGTAATATAAGTGACAGTATTAACTGGAAAAACGAAAGGAGATGTTCTCATCCCACATATTCCTATGATAGCCAGTAACATACCATTCGATTTTAAGTAACTGCCTTTTCAGTGTAACTGGCATTCGTAATGACCGTAGTAAAATAAAGCTCAAGGATAGTCGCTCAAATTTGCAGACATTCACTTAAAAACTTAGTGTTTTTAATATTGTCAATAATTACGTAAATTGCTTTCGAGTGAGTACATGGTGGAAACATAATAGAGGTGTGGGACAAGCTGTGCGTGTTTTCGTTCAGTCTGCGCATGACGTCACCTTTACTGCAGGCCGCACTCGAATGACACAGTCAGTCAACATAACAGATTGTTGATGGTTAGATCTGCGTCCATAGATTTAAATGAATAAATAAAACTCATGGTTTGTGTATTCAGTAAATATTGACAGTATAGGCTATAATAGGGTCTACCTTGAAGTGATAACATTATAAAATAGTGAACAATAAATTAAATTCAAGAGTCAAGAAATAATGTAATATGGTAGTGCAACGTTAATAATTGCCTTCTGTAATATACACGTACTTTTATAATAATTATAATACATTATGCTACAAATAAGCACAAAATTAGGCCTATATATCACACAAATTATATTACACATGAATTCAAGTACAATAGGAACTACCTTGAAATGATAACGTAATAAAATTATGATATGGCAGTGTGTCATTAATAATATTGCCTTCTGTAATATACACGTGGTTTTATAATAATTACAATACAATGTGTAATAAATATATACATACTTAGATTATACAGTTATTTATAACATACATTATTTTGTACATGAATTCAAATACTTTTGAACCTTCATTAACATATGTATATGAATTTCTTGGAATAATTTGTCATTATAGTAAACAAATATTTTTATATATTTAGGCTATTGGAGACATAATATAGTTTACTACATTATTTAACTTACTATTCCACACTCGACGTAATATAATTTCATCATTATAAATCCCACTCTGTTAAGTAAATACTTATTCTTATGCAATCTTTTTCATTTTCTTTATAATATTTCTCTTTGAAATTCCAGACATTTTTATTATTTTATTAATTTCTTTAATTCTAATAAATGTTCTTGTTCTAATCAATGTCGTAATTACTTCTGGCGGAAGAGGAGAACTGATTTCTGCTTCGTTTTTTATGGCAGAATTAACCAAATTTACAGTCTTTTTTATTATAAATTTCTCATGAGAACAGAATCTCCGTGCACATCTGAGAATATACTGTCAACAAGCATGGCAACCAATTGCAGATCTTTAGAAGGGAGAATTAAGTTTCCACGGGACACTGTAGTAATCCAGTCTTTTTGATTAGCAGAAGTTGACAATTTTGTGGGAATTCCAAGATTCGGGTATTGCTCCATATGTTTTGATGCAGCATACCCTGCAATATATTTTAATCCTTCCTGGAATATCCGCTGTCTTGCAGAGATTTCATATATTTTTTCTGGGAGGCCTATATTTTCTTCAGGATCTCGATCGTTGGTAAATTTAACCGGTTTCAGAATGCCTTTAAGAAATTCTGCCGTTGCACATAGTTCTTTCTGCAGATTATCATTGACTTCTGATTGGCTTGTACTAGGACCCACTATTAATGCCTCTTCTTCCGAAAGCAAATCGGAGGTGTTTTTGTTCTCACAAAACTGAGATAATGGATTTCGACCTAGTATGTACCACTTCAGTCTATGTTTAAAATCTAAAGCAGAGGGATGATCGTTTGTTCCACCCATGCTTCTAATTTCCGAAAGAAAGTTTTCTACCAGATCTTGGTTAAGTTTTCTTGTGATGATGCATTCAATTTTGTACTTGTACCTCATTGCCTCATACAAAAATGTTAATGATTTATTATTTATTAGAATCCCCTCCTGAAAAGGTAATTTCCTGTTTGCTTCTCCTACTTTAACTGTGGTCATGAAGTCATTTATTTCTGAGAGTATAATATTCTGATCTTGAAGGTTTATTCCGTAACTATGCAGCCCACGGTGGGTACAGAATTTAGAAACGGTATTAAATAAATAAAACCAATCATTAGTTAATTTTATTGCCTTTGAAGTTTCTTTCCATTCATTTGATTTCAACAGCTCGTTTTCACCACACCATTTCAAAGCCTTTGCAACTCTGTTGGAAAATAATTGTGCTGCCAAACTAACTTTTGTCTTTGGGTACCACGGACACTTAGTGTAACGGAGTTAACTTGTAAGCTAATTTTGTATCAGTGGCCGAGGATGCACTAAGCTCTAGAAATACACACGCTTTTATTCTGCCTCAGTAACTCAATTTGAAAGTCCATTGTTAAATACCTACTCATCGGGTTCTCGTGTCACATTTATCGAGGCTTGTAGAATCTCTCTCACAATATTCCGACTTACTCTCTTATTTTGTCGCTCCATTCTAGTTGACGCATTTGCTGAATGTTTGCCGCCAGGTATATTTATTGTAGGTATAGCATCAGGTTTAAGTTTCCGTGCACGAACTGGTGAATAGCCTAGCAGTCTCTGCTGCATTGTTTTATCAAAGTCATCATCTTTAAAATGCTGTGAGCATATACGTGCTGAAAAGACATAGATATTATAATAATTGAGTGTTACATTTAGCGTCAGTTCTTATAAATAAGCATAGTATGGTTTTAGGCTATACTGAAAACTTAATATCCTTTATTGACATTGTTATGAATCCGATAAGTTGAGAAGTTTCAATATATTTATGATTTGTTTCAGTCTATAACTTAGTATCTGTTAGCTGAACCAACTCACAATTATATTGAAACATACTATTCTATCAATATCAAGATATAAAGAATATGAACTTATGTGATTTTGGTAGATGGTCTTGGCGTTTGCAACAATTCTCCCATTTTTCACGAAGATTTTTATCTTTCGGGAATGAAAAAAATTTAATATCACTGCCTCTGGTTTTCCTATAATGATTACTGCAACCGTACACTGCACAATGACTCATTATGTATTGTAATTAATGTCTAGTTAGGTTTATTAAAGAAAATGTACTCAACGCAATGAGCTGCGATCGCTGTCTGCAGTAAAGATGACTTCACACGCCTCGGCCGCTATCGCAACAGCATGCGCAGTCCCACACCTTTACTATGTTTCCGCCATGAGTGAGTACACCTAAACTTTCTATTTATCGTCGTTGTTCCTGCAATAACTTCTATGGGACATAGGCTATTTATCGATTTTCAGATTTTTGCTCTATTAAGTAACTTAAATAGTGATACAGTAAATAATAAAATCTCCTATAGGGTTCACAATCAGGATGGACCAAGTCCTTCTGGAATAATTTTGAGAAATTGAGTCTTAAAGTTCCTGGCTCATGCTTAGCACCCTTCACCTTCCATAGGAAATGCTTTTCTCTGTGGAGTAACAAATGAGTTATGGACTTGGTTTGTTATGGCATGAATAAATCTAAGTTTTCTTCATCCGAGATTGTATTAATCCACAAACTGATCACTGGTTGGTCCACTCTGGTTGTGAGCTCCTCATTTCTTTCTTTCGAAAATGTAATAATTCACAATCTCCTATGTATCACTGCCTTAGAATGAATAAATGCGTTTTTTTCTTCCTACTGTAAAATTTTATATTTTCCACATAGGAGTTATTGCAACGACGATATACACATTTATACAAAAGAGGAGGAAACTAATTGTATGCATACCAATGATACTTTTGTCATGCTCCTAATGTAGTGTGTGAATATACCTAAGCCTACTGAAAATAACACTATATTAATTATAAAATATCTCTCTCAAATATTCAAAATATTATTGTCCATGTCCAAAAATGTGTTATTGCGAAATTCTATCTGTGTAATCATGTTGCCAGTGTAGTACGTTAAGCGTTGTGGAAAGAACAGTTACTTCATTTCTACAACATATGTCTCTCAGAATATTATTATTTATGTTGAACAATGACTTCTTGCGAAATTATACTGTATCTGCATTCTATATATAAAATAAAAAATAATATAATTAATATGGTCTGAATTTGTGAGATATAATATTTGAAGTCATACTCAAAAAGCCAGGGAATGATATAAGCGGGCGTACAGCTATCAAGGGGTAAAAATCTTCCAATATAAATTGAATTATATACGTATATATTGATTCTTTGGTACAACTGATAAGACAGATAAATTTCGGCTCACCATGACACCCCAACGGATTCAGACCGGAAACAAGAGAATTCCCTAATTACAGTCAGCTGTCTCTGAAGTTCAAGTGGAAGCACACATAGACATGTAATAACGTGAAATGTGTGTCATCACAGCTTCAGATCAATGTATAGATCTTATAATTATTTTATCTATACGTCTGTACAACGTCACATTTGTGGTGGGAAGGAAAGGAGATGGCAGAAAGATTAATGCTATTTAATACGCTGACAGCCGCGACTAAGATAAGGAACTTGAAATTTAACTGTCACTGAGAGATAAAATGTAAGATCTATAGAACATTGAGTCAACACTAAGTGGGCGTATAGGGACCGAACGGTGTGTTTTTGTTTTGCTGAACTTCAAAACAATGCTAATTCATTTAAAGATTGTGTGACTGTAGCCTGCATATATTTTCGTTTGGTTTTACTTTGTTTATAGTTTGATTTTTATGTTATTTTATTTGTGTATCTGGCGGTGTGGAAGAGAAGGCCTAATGGCCTTAACTACACAGAATGAATGAATGAATAAATAAACAAAAACAAATAAATATATGAAATTAAAAAAGAGTTGAACGTCAGACACATGATGAAATGATTTATTTTCGGTGCCTGATCTACAACTGTTTTCAATTGAATTAACCTTGGCAGACATTTGGCTAAGGAGTTCATTAATTCATGCAATAAATGACGTTAAGTAAAGATTCATCTTTATGGACGAGAAAAAGTCTAGTAAAGACAATTCGGTTTGGTTGTCTATAGTTTGGCTTCAGAGATTTCCGAAACTTTAACATCCAGTTTAATTAAAAATAGAAGCAGAAAGAAAAACCCGGGCAACGCCGGGTGCTTTCAGCTAGTAAATTAGTAAGTGTTTATATTTAGCAGATTTTATTCTCACTTGAATTTACTATCAAAACAGAATGATGTGAAATGTGCACAATTCGAATATTCACGCAACGATAAAATCTCTAGTCGATTGTATATATTTTGATGTACCGAAGTACATATGATATTTCCATGCAGATATTCTGCGTCATCATATGATGAAAGAGTGATGGAACAGAGAAAAATTCTCTCCGGCGCCGGGATTTGAACCCGGGTTTTCAGCTCTACGTGCTGATGCTTTATCCACTAAGCCACGCCGGATACAACCCCGACGCCGGTTAGAATCGTCTCAGATTAAGCTCCATCTCTTGGGTTCCCTCTAGTGGCCGCCCTCTCCACTACGTCATAGATGTCTATGAACGCAGGACCGAAGTCCATACATGTGTTGAGGTGCACTCGAATGAGTGACTGGTTGGCACCTCAACACATGTATGGACTTCGGTCCTGCGTTCATAGACATCTATGACGTAGTGGAGAGGGCGGCCACTAGAGGGAACCCAAGAGATGGAGCTTAATCTGAGACGATTCTAACCGGCGTCGGGGTTGTATCCGGCGTGGCTTAGTGGATAAAGCATCAGCACATAGAGCTGAAAACCCGGGTTCAAATCCCGGCGCCGGAGAGAATTTTTCTCTGTTCCATCACTCTTTCATCATATGATGACGCAGAATATCTGCATGGAAATATCATATGTACTTCGGTACATCAAAATATATATGATATGCGTAATAAATCACTTTGTGGTTTAAGACGGCGCCCATACCGTCGGATCCCAGCCAACCAGTCACTCATTCGAGTGCACCTCAACACATGTATGGACTTCGGTCCTGCGTTCATAGACATCTATGACGTAGTGGAGAGGGCGGCCACTAGAGGGAACCCAAGAGATGGAGCTTAATCTGAGACGATTCTAACCGGCGTCGGGGTTCTATCCGGCGTGACTTAGTGGATAAAGCATCAGCACGTAGAGCTGAAAATCCGGGTTCAAATCCCGGCGCCGGAGAGAATTTTTCTCCGTTCCATCACTCTTTCATCATCTAGTCGATTGCTTTCAACATTTCCAGTCACTACATAAAATTTGTTAGTATATTTCATAGTGAACAGTGTGGAGAATAAAATATAACATGTACGTATTGAGTGTTATAAATGATTTACAAATTTATTTATTTTCATTTCATTTATATTCAGTGTAGATAAATTAAATTACTTAGGAATCCGCACAGAAAACCCTGAGATAGAAGTTTGAGTCATTAGGCTACAACGTTTTAATTCATTTGAACTGGCTATGCTAGATTAGACAAGAAGAAAAATTTGGATATTCTGAAAGAGTTAAATATTGACCCAATTTTATAGAAAATTCAAAATTATGGACAAAAATGGAAATCTCATATAGGGGAAGTCGAGGGAATATGGGCACCTTAATACTATTTCGGGTGCAATATCTCTCTATTTTTAATAATAATTAAGTTTATAGCTGGGATATGTTTCTTAATAATTTAGCTATATTATATAAGAATCCTGACTGCTTACTCCTAAACGTATGCAAGTAAAACTGGAAAATGCAAGTTAATGTGTTTTGCCCATATTCCCCCCGAGTGTGGGGGTAAAATGGGCATTAATGATGTGATTCGTAATCAACTGAAAGAAGTAAAAAAAAAAAAAAACTTAAAATACTTGAAAATATAACTGTATTAACTATATTATATATTGTATATGCAGTTTGTGATGGTTATTGCTTAACGCCTTTGGTAGATGATGTGACTCTTTGACTATGAATGACATTTGAATCAGTGGAAGGAATTATATGAATTGTAGGTTTGTCACCTGCTGCTGCAGTGCCAATGTAAGCATAATCAGGAATGACACTCATGTGCAGTGCAAAAGGGCCTGAATCTCGGAAGGCATTTACAGCCAGTCATACATTGACACATCTGTTTCATGCTTCTTTGTCAATAGAAGCAAACTCGATCTTCGTAAAAGGTCTCCTATGTTCCCTGAAGAAAACTGTAGCACCACTGTTGTAAGCTTTCTTCAAAGGACCAAACAGACTCCTATCTGCTGATTGGAACCAGGCTGTTGTTTGTGGAGGAAGACAAAACATCCATAATCCGTTTTCTACTGCAAAGTTTAGTGTCAGAATTACAGCTATGTGAATCACGTCCATCTACTATCAAAATTGCAGGTGCATGCTTACTGATGTTGAAATAAACAATGAAGTTCTTGATTATTGAGAAAAAATATACGAGGTGTGATCATTAAATTCCGAGATTGTGTCTGCTGTGGGCGAAGGGATCAAGTGAATGACACGCGTGCGCAGCAGTGACACTAGACGACCTTGAAAAGACGCGACACAAAGTTTCGAAGCGCTATCTTCATTGAGACCTGTGTTACACAAGGTTTTGTTAGCACATGCATCCGCGCACTTGCGAAATCACGATGGACTCGAAAATGGAGCAGAGAGCCAGCGTCAAATTCTTTGAGAAATCGGCAACCGTAACCTATGGAATATTGAAGCAAGCCTACGGGAATGAAGCAGTGAGTCAGGTGCGGTGTGTTTAGAGTGGCATTTGCGTTTCAGAAATAGAAGAAAATCGCTGAAGGACAACGAGAGGCCAGGTCGACCACACACGTGCAACACTGTCAAAAATGTCGAAGAAATTCGGCAAAATGTGCATAATGATCCTCACGTCCATTTTGAATATGAACGACCACAACTCTGGACAAAGAACAAATGGATGCCAGCTCACAGAGCTCTCGCAACACTCCAGTTTTGCACCCTAATAAGATGGTCGTCATTCCTCACCCCCATATTCACCAGATTTGGCCACCTGCGACTTTTTTGTTTCCGAAGATGAAATTCAAGCTAAAGGATCGCCGTTTTGGCACTGTGAAGGAGATCCAACGTGAATCGCAGAATATGCTTGTTAGACTTCAAGAACGTGACTTCCAGGAGACATTCCAAAAATGGCAGACACGTTGGGATCAGTTTATAGCTGCCCGAGTGGACTACTGAAGGGGATGGCAGCCAAATTTAAAAGAGGTCATTTTATTTCCACTAATGGGACAGGTCTCTGAATTTTTTGATAACACCTCGTATCTCCGTTGATGTAGGGAGACTGCTTGTGGAAGTATAATTTACTGACAGCAGGCAGCTGTTATTTCAGTCATTATTGTCCTCACTCCTTTTATAATGATACTTGGAGGAAAATAGTTCCCTGCTGCAATGAAGCAGGCCACAAGGGTAATGGCTTTTTCCTTTTCTTTAGGATAAATGCAATGCACCACTTTGTTTTCTTTGGGTGCAATGACATCTTTCGCTCTTGTAATCATTTGTAGGCCATTTTTATCAAGATTGAAGAGTCATTTTTATGAAGTGTAATGTTTGCCCATATTCCTCCGAATATTAGCGCCCATATTACCCCGACATGTAGGGTTTACTTTCAACAGTTGGCACTGCCGTGAACTATTCACAAAACAACGTCTGACGCAATAGAACGGCAGTTCAAGATGTTTATTCTGTATGTATACTATTAGATTTAAACTATTTTCTAAAGTTCATGTGTAATCTATTGCATATACATCTATTACATCTATTACAATTACATGGTCCTGTCCAAATATTACTTAATAATATCAGGATTAAGGAGGAAAGTTATACAAAGTTCCTAGGCATATACATTGACTCAAATCTAACATGGGAATATCATGTACAATTCTTGAATGAAAAATTGTCCAGATTATGTTATGTCTTTCGTATCTTAACCAAAATATCGCCCCTGAAGCTTCTATTGTCAAATGTACTATGGTTATGTACACTCAGTTATTGCATATGGGATAATAATTTGGGGCTCATCATCAAAATCCTTACAGATACTAAAATTACAGAAGAGAATAATAAAAATCATGAAACAAGTTCCAATATGGACTGAGAGCAGAGGAATTTTTAAAGAGCTCAATATACTACCGGTCCCCTGTATCTACGTACTAGAAACAGTCTGTTACATCCATCAGAATGCAAAACAGTTTATACCAAACTCTGAATGCCATGACTAGAACACTAGAACTTCCAGCAATATGCATTAAAATATCACAGGCTTACCAGAAGTCTTAACAGTATAGCTCATAATGGTTGTAAATTATACAACAAGCTCCCCTTACATATCAGGAAGTGTACCCAAAAAATTTTCAAGAAATCGGTAAAAAATATACTGTTGAAGCACATGCCACTGAGCATAAACGAGTACCTAAATTTGAATCTTGAACAGGAAATGTAATAATCTATTTATATACTGTTATTAATTGCTGTTGTTTTCCCTGTTTACTGCTCTTTACCTTCCTCTTCATGTACCTGGTAGAAGCATGCTGGTCATAAAACAAACTGCCAAGATTGTCATTATAATGAAATATACAATGTTAGAAAGTGATTATTACTATGTTGTAATTATAATTGTTGTCATTATTATTGTATTTGTTTACATTACTATTATACTATTGTATTAACATGTAATGTTATCTGACGATGCCATGAATCCTTGTATTCTGATGGCTAATAAATACATACACACATACACACATACATACATACATACATACATACATACATACATACATACATACATACATACATACATACATACATACATACCAGTGGCGTGCGCAACCTTTTGCATTAGGGTAGGCTCTTCATGTTTGCATGCTACATAGGTATACAACTTACAATATCTCGAACATATTGATAATTTGATATAATTTTAGTGAGTTCTGACATCAAACCAGAGCAGCAGCCAGAAGGAGAGTAAGAAAACAGAAACTTCCGGAAAATAATGATAAAATAAATTGGTAATTAAATAAATCATACCTTATTTACTTAAAGGTGAACTCCATTCTGCGTTCCTTTTTAGAAAACTCCTCCATGACATCGCTGTGGAATGTAGGGGATTTTCAGATTTCTTTCAGCTTTTTCTTCTCAATGCACATCAAGGCTAAACTGCTTAATCTTTCTTGCCCTTGAGTTGATCTTTGAAGTGATTTAATCCGCTTAAGGGCAGAAAATGACCTCTCAGCAGATGCAGATGTGCTTGGTATGGTCAAAACCAGTAGGGTCAATTTGTACAATTCGACAAATTCTGTGTGGAGTTGTTTTGATTTTAAATGTGTCACCAGTTCGTGAGGGTATTTTCCACGAAACTCTTCCATTGAATATAGGACTGTCAATTCATTTTTCAGACGAACTATATCAAACACTGCACTGTGCTTTACATTCAGCGCATCCAGGGTGGAATTAGCAAAATTTAATTTATACGACTGAAATTTGTTTGGATCAAGCAATGAAATAAATTCCAACTGAGGGAGATTTCCAAACCTATCTGTAATATGGTTTGTCACATTGTCTATTTTTTACAAAAATATTTTCCTGTATTTTATGACATCATTTTCCAGGCATTTTCTTTTTCGCGGCACTTCTTCACATTCGACTTCATTGCAAACATCACTCCATTATGCATCAAATCTGTATCTCTCATGTAGAACAATACGTTTTGTTTCATTAACCTTTTCTACACAATACAGAATATCCAAATGCTTCGTTTGAAGAATGTTGTACAGAATGTCAATGTATGCATAGATCTTTGATAACACATTTAGAAGAAATTTGGTCTCAAACTCTGAAAGGAAAGACAAATATCCACGCGCAAGAGCAACAGTTTCACTTTCCCAGTCTGATGAGTTGTTGAGTATATTTTTAAAAAAGTCCACCAGCTATTTACGGTTCTCCTTTACAATATTGACTATTCTGGAAGAGAAATTTCATCTTGTGGGTGCATTTCTTGGAATTATTCTGTTGGAATATTCAGTAAGAGCATGCGCGCGTTTTGTAGACTTGGAGAAGAAGCTACTTAGTCCATTCAATGTCTGAAAAAAAGATCCGGCACTCCTTAATACTCATAGCTGACTGAGATAAGACTAGATTTAGGACATGACTGAAACAATGAACAAATAGAGCTCTAGGATAAATGTCTTGAACTGTGGTTTTAAGTCCATTTATTTCTCCAGCCATCTCTGCCGCACCGTCATATGTTTGACCAACTAATTTGTCTCTAATATCATAAGATCCCACTATGTCCATTACATGATTAAATAAACCATTACAGGATCTATCTGCACTCACATCAACGAAGGAAATAAACGTTTTTTGAACCTGTGCTGTCTGGTCATGGACATACCTGAGAGTGGTGGATAGTTGTGATTTGTTGCTTACATCGGATGTTTCATCTAAAATAACTGCAACATGCTGGGCCATGGAAATGTCATTCTTAATAGATTCCATCAACACGCCACTGATAGCAGCTATCAGGTCATTTTGAATTCTGTTGATGTGCCCTTAAATGTTGTAGACGACTCTACATGTTCTCGAAGAGTAGTGTCGTAGCTGCTCAACAAATGTAAACATTCTATATAGTTGCCTTTGTTAAGTGAATCTTCACTTTCGCCATGCCCTCTGAACGGCAGTACTTGCATGGCTAAGAAGCACGTTGTGTCGATTAGGCTTTTCATTATTTCTCTGTTCTTCTTCACCATTTCATTGTGACGCGCCACATCCGATTTCAATTGTTGATCAAGTTGGGTGTCAATACGAACACTTCCAAAAACAAGAAAGCTGAACAACCGAACGCAAATGACATTGCGATCGTTCGTGTTTGACAATGGCATTGCTGAGATTATTTAAATTATTATAACCCTCTTTGTTCCACACACTTTGTTCGTTACAAATTAACGGTTAGCACGTCTAGCCGCGAAACCAGGTGGCCCGGGTTCGATTCCCGGTCGGGGCAAGTTACCTGGTTGAGGTTTTTTCCGGGGTTTTCCCTCAACCCAATATGAGCAAATGCTGGGTAACTTTCGGTGTTGGACCCCGGACTCTTTTCACCGGCATTATCACCTTCATCTCATTCAGACGCTAAATAACCTAAGCTGTTGATAAAGCGTCGTAAAATAACCTACTAAAAAAATCGTTACAAATTAATAAGCATGGCCAGCAAAATAATGACTGCATCCTGTTAGCTAATTAGTTTTCACATATTGGTTCACATTGAAATAACGTAAATATTCTCTACTCTTTTCTTTATGTAAAAACTTAAAGTTCGAAAGCGCCGGCACTGGTCTTCCCCCCACAGTTACAATTTCAACTTTTTCGTTCAATGATCTACAACCGAAAGTCCTTTTAAAAATCTGTTCAATTATACAGTGATCTTCTGCCATATTACAACAATATCGCACTAGTTTTACCTCACTTTGTTTAAATAAACTCTATAACACACTCACTTTACCAATAGAAGTTCAAATAAACACTATAATACAGTAATTTCATCACCAAAAGCGCTTTCATTAGCGCCTACCAGTCTAACGTACTACGGCAATGGGCAAGACACGTAAATCAGGGCGCATGCGCCAGCTGTTCTAATGTACTGATTATGAAGGGAAACACTACGCTCACTGCAGGGCCAGGGAGGCTCAGCAAGCCGAGCTGCCCAACTCTCCAGTGACGAAAGATGACGCGAGAGCGAGCACACAGCGGACAATAATTGAAATGCGACGTACAGTACCAACCAAAAGGAAATGAAAATAGGATGCCAAGCCAAAATTTGCTGAAATTAGATAAGGACTCTGCAGACTTTCTTAAATTAACAGTATTACTTTTAAATACAAATTTAATAAATTTCTTCCTGTCTGTCTGGGTAGGCGCAGCAGACCTAGCCTACCCAGAATGCACGCCACTGATACATACATACATACATACATACATACATACATACATACATACATACATACATACATACATACATACATACATACATACATACATATCTAAAATAAGTATTGTGAAATTTTAGTATACTTGAAGTCAATACTCGCGTTTTAGATAGCTGTTTTAACAATACGAGACAATACTGCACAGCGCGTTTCCCATAGCAACGATTACGATAGTCTCACTTTATACTAACCGTTATTAACGAAGAAACATAATTCGTTGCAAGAGTTTCGTCATGAAAACGTAACATTGCCCATATTCCCCACGTGCCCATATTCCCCACATGCCCATATTCCCCCGAATTCCCCTACTCAGGATGGCTAGGACAAGGATACCAAGCAAGCACTAAATTACCGCCCTTTTGGAACAAGATCTTTATGCCGTCCGCTGAAACGATGGAGTGAGACAATAACAGGCCACCAGGCTTAATGCGTGATAGGAAGAAGAAGATTACAGATTTGAAGATTCTGTCAAAAACTAATTGGTGCTTATTATCGCAAAAGGAAGAATGAAAGTGACAAGGAAAAGTAAAGATTACGAGTTTCCATGCTGAAATTCGTAAAGATAGATGAAGGTGATCCAACTGCATCAACATCAATCGGCTCGGAAAATTTTCCAGTCTGTAAGACGAAACGGATTTTGAAAAATCAGATACGAAGTTTAAAGTTTGTCTGAAGTTGTGCCGGGAAGAAGGGTCAGTGCCGAAATCAAGTTGTGGGGATAATTTACCGAGTAATAGTAATTGTGCTTAATTGCCGGCAGAATATAGCCTAATTTAGGGGATCCTAGTACCTGGCCACCTATTGTTAATAATCACTTATTAGAACTCATAGTTCAAATGGGACCTGTAATACTTCAAAACATAAACTTACCTAAAGATGCCAATGAAAGATCATTTCCCACGTCTCAATTTTTGAGACTGTTACTTAATGGCGAAAAAGTTCAAAGAACTTGGTTAATCTGTTCCGAAAAATTCAATAGTGTGTTTTGCTTTTGTTGCAAGCTGTTCGCTTTGAAGAAAAACGAATTAACAGATAGTCTGGGGTTTTCAGATTTGTCACGGCATGAAACGGAAGCAGAACATATGCAAAACTGTAAAAAGTGATATGAATTAAAAACTAGCCTTGAAAATAATTATACAATTGACAAAGAAAAACAACGATATTTTAAATCTGAAAAAAGAAGATTGCAAGCCATCATTGAAAGAATCGTTGAAATTGTACAGTTCTTAGCAGGACAGTCAGTGTTCAGCTTTCAGAGGTACAAAATAAATTATAAATTATATGAAACAAATAATGGGACATTTTTAAAGGCTATAGAAATATTGGCGAAAATTTATCATATTGTTTCACAGCATGTCAATGACATAACTCATTCCAAAACTGTTAAAAGTCTTATGCCTCATCATTTAGGCCATGCTTCTCAAAATGAAATATCGGTTTAGCAAGTGGCATTAAATAAAAAATTAACGAATTTTTAAGGAAAGCAAAATATTTTTCTGTAATTCTCAACTGCACGCCAGATGCCAGTCACACTGAACAAATATAATTTGTAGCAAGAATTGTAAATAATGGCACTTCTGATATTACAGTTCGAGAATTATTTCTTGGATTTTATCCTGTTTCATACACTTCAAGGGAATGTGTATGAAATTATCTCTTAAGTGAACTCTTGCTAGATTATGAGTTAGATATTCAAAATATGCGTGGAGAAGGGTACAATAATGGTACATATATGCATAGTGAGCACAATGGCCTATAGAATAAAATTAAGAATCTCAATCCTATAGTATTTTTTGTGTTCTGTGCATCTCATACTTTGAATCTAGTTGTAAACTAAACTGCCAATGTAACATTACAAAGAGTTCATTTTTTTAACATTATCGAAGAATTGTATATATTTTTCTCTGCATCCCCTTACAGGTGGGATATACTGGAAAGCAATATGATCAGGTTAACATTGAAGTCTATAAGTGATACAGGATGGGAGAGTAGAATGAAAGCAGTGCGACCTCTCAGAATGCAAATAAAATGAGTCTTGGGAAGTTAAATGACTTAATAGTTAATAATTCCAGAGACATGAAAACAAAGCACACAGCTCAGTGTTGTTTAGATGAGGTTGCATCTTTCAAGTTCATTTGATCAATTGTTATATGAAACGATGTTCAGTCAAAAATTGATATCGTAAGCAAAATATTGCAGAGCCCTCAATCCAACATAAATGAATCACTTAAAGGTTGAAGCGAGCTTGTTAAATTTCTAAGTGAAGCCAGATGTAACGAAGCACTTAATACATTATATTAGTCATGCCAAAGTTCTAGCCAAAAAAGTTAATGTGGTATCCCAATTTCCAGTTGTAAGGAGCAGAACTTAAGTTCGCCATTTTGATTATGAAAGTACTGACGAAGAAATAAAAGATCCAAAAGAATTGTTTAGAATACAATTTTATCTAATAATTGTTGACATTACATTATACACTTTAAATTAAAGCTTTGAATATCTGAATGATTGCAATAGTATATTTAAATTTCTTTGTGAAATCAGAGAAATGACAGAGGATAAAATTAAAAAAGATGTTTCCCTTCAACTTAATAAAAGAAGTGCAAATCTTAAAGATACTGATGGTCCTGAGCTCTTAAATGAGCTGGTAATATTCAGAACTTTGGACAATGGCAATGATGCCATTTCAGAAACTGATTCATTAAAAAACTACATTGCACAAAATAACTTGACATCATCATTTCCTAATCTGTTTATAGCTTTGACAATTTTTTTTCACATTACCTGTGAGTGTAGCATTAGATGAAAGGAATTTTCAAAACTCAAACTTATTAAAACATATTTAAATCAATGACTGAAAGGAAGTTTAATGATTTAGGATTTTTAGCTATAGAAAATGAGATGTGTGAAAAGTTAGACTTATCAGATGTTATTGATGAACTGGCAAATAAGAAAGAAAGAAAAAAAGAAAGAAAGAAAGAAAGAAAAAAAGAAAGAAAGAAAGAAAGAAAGAAAGAAAGAAAGAAAGAAAGAAAGAAAGAAAGAAAGAACGAACGAAAGAAGAGTGCTGTTCTAATGTACTGATTAACAGTTGCTTCTGTTTGGTACATTTTTTACATTTGCTATGTTTATAAACTTCAAATAAATACTGTATGTAAAAATGTTTAAGGATTATTTTTTGTCAAGTACATAGTTTCGCCACAAAAAACATACTAATAGGCTTCCGTGGGTTGGGTTAAACTGTGAATGTACTCGCGATGTGCATTGTTTAGGACGGCCAATTATATATAGCACGCAGGCTTTTAATAACCCCAAAACTGGCCCTGGCAGTCAACAACGTAATCTCAGGATAATGAATGGAGCTCGGGATCCAGTGTTGCGCTCGGAAGTGGGTTTGATTCCCTGAGGTTCTCCCCAACTATAAGACTAAAGTCAGATAACCATCTGGTAAATTCGCCAAATACTGTATTATCTTTCCATAAAAAATCTCACTGATGCTAGATAATCTCATGGTTGATACAGCATGATTAAATAATCTACTTCAAAATGCAGGAAGGAATAATGCTTGTTTCGACTTCACAGCTCACTCCACATTTTCTTTGGTCTGTCCTAGTTACCTGTCACAATGTTTAAATAGTAGTATTATTTTGGTAGTCTTATTCTCCATGTATCCTAAATGTTCCTTGCAGTTTAATATGTAATGGCCAAAATAACATACGTCTTGGCAATAAGTGTTCTACAATCGTATGCAGTATTAGTATTGTATGTAAAATACCAGACAAAAGACTTGTCAGCTTACTAAAAATTCTCCCAGCGTTGGTATGTTATACCGTAACAGAAGAAAATAGCCATACTTATTGTGTTTTTTAAATGGCAAGAATAAACATAACTGAATCCGTATTTCATGGCTGACTCTTCTGCCTTAATTTAAAGTTGAATAGTATTGTATTATAACTGTTTCTTTGAACATTAATACCCTGAATAATGACACAACTGTAAAATAGAGTTTCATGAATGCATGCAAAACACAAATAAAACATTACTGACCTCAGCAAAGACAAGCGTCTTCCTGATTAAGGAGAAATTAAATCTCTGAATATGTCCGAACTTTGCACCTGCTATATCAAATATAAGAACAAGGCCAGGAGATGTTCCTTCGTGTAAAAGACATCGATCCATCATCATAAAGAATATTCTAGCGGCATCAACAAAATCATATTTTGATGGATCACTATTCTTTAAGCTGTGGTATACAATGTGATCACCATTTGGATGTTTAGGAAGTTCTACATAGTTCCTGGAAATAAGTAAATCAAATTACTATTATTATGAGAAACATTATGTAATGTTATGGCAACTCATCGTAAAATAAAATATACTTTACACATTGTAACTTTCATTTGTGATATACCGGTATATTTTTATTTCAGTGGCTACAGGTATATAATCATTCTATTAACCTGCAATAGAATCCAAAATAAATAACTGGGGTCGACCTGGTTGGCGAGTTGGTATAGCGCTGGCCTTCTATGCTCAGGGTTGCGGGTTCGATCCCGGGCCAGGTCGATGGCATTTAAGTGTGCTTAAATGCGACAGCCTCATGTCAGTAGATATACTAGGATGTAAAGGAACTCCTGCGGGACAAAATTCCGGCACATCCGGCGACGCTGATATAACCTCTGCAGTTGCGAGCGTCGTTAAATAAACCATAACATTAACATTAAATGACTGGGTTTCCAAAATCTCAGGATCCCTTGATCTACTCTTACTTATATCGTTATTTTGAAATAATCTATTTTTATGGCTTAACAAAATGTACAAAAAACAAGTTACATATCACTGTTTTTTATATATTTACTTTTAATTTACATTTGCAAACGTTTTCACCCTCCAAAAGGGCATCATCAGGCATGAAATAATATACAAATATCTAAAATCAAATGTGTAGAAAGATGTACAAACATTTGTATTGTGTTAGTACGAGAATAATCTGTGTGCGTGAGACTGTCATATTGTAGTTGTACATATGAATATTAAAAGCAATAACTATTATATCGCGTGACATGAGTCATAATATCATAAATTATCTGAAAAAGATACAAATACATCTTATGTGCACATTGCAAGGAAATGTAAAACACTTGTGAATAAAATACGTGCTTGTGCAAAATTATGTTCAAAAGCCTTGTGCTTTTACGACGTAGATAAAACTAATGCTGTGTGACTTATGATAGAAACTGCCTTTGAAGACTATTAAATGTCACATTTTGACATATTGTGAGCTTGTAGGCAATGCTTGTTGTGAGAGTATACATGCTACAAAATCTTGTGTATGTATGAACATATTCATTCATTTACAAATGAATGCCAATTATTTAAAACATTATACATTACGAAGACAATGATAGTTGTGTGCCATATTATTTGCACAACGCAGCTGTATCACTAAATGTTGAGTCCAATTATTATTCGACATTGGTCAAATGTTGCATTTGGTGTACTGAATGGGTATTACGAAATCACGTAACTACCATCATATGCTCAAGTATTTTAATCTGTAACAAATATACAATGTTGTAATACGTAAAGTACTAAATTTTGATTGTTTTGATTTGTTTGTATGAGAGTTGTATGCTATCTATACTTACATATTGCCGATCAAGGCTATAGTGTAGATGTCAACTTGGGTGTTAATGTATAACTAACTCGGTGTTACGTACTACATATTATTCCCGCATCTTCGTAATGATATCTAAGTGTATGAAGTGGGGACTATATTTTGTTAGGTCAGAGAGCGTGTAATGGGTTATTATTATGGATCAGATTCTCATTTATTATTGTGTCACCTTCTAAAATTGTTTAGTTATATAAAATTCTTCGGCGCTATTTATTAAAATATTGTTGTAACATGATTTTATGGTTTTGATGGTGTCTTTACCATGACTTAACTCGTGTCCTGTATCTATTAAATGGGTAGCGTATTTTGATTTTCTCCTGTTATTTTTTAAGTCAGATATGTGTTCACCATACCTGACTTTAAAGTTTCTCCGTGTCTGCCCCACATGAATTGTACAGTAAAATCCCTTTATCTAGTTTTATGTGTCTTAATCGTTTATTGGATAACAGTAATAATGATGTTTGTCTATTCGAATATAATTATGGCTTTCAAAATACCAAATGATGATCGTAATGGCGAAATAGCTCGTAAGAAAATACGCGAGCATGTACAGTGTAAATATTGCTTACTTTTTTCGAAAAAAAGACTGTGGAAAAAAATTATTTAATTATATATAACTTCGATATACACTCTCTCAAGCGAAAGAATAAAATGGTGTAAACCACTGGACACCAATAGATCTGTTCGCATGACAACAAACAAAAGAATTACTGTCAATTGAGAAATCTCAAGACCACGTGCATGCGTTTACATAACTTTATTCTTTCGATGGACAGGCTTTAGTAATATTAAAGTCAAAACCCCACCAGTACCTCGCGATTACCGTTCTATCGTCATTTTACCTGCCCTGTCGAAAGCACTGGATCGAATTATTCACAATCAACTTCCTGATTATCTGAATGAGAACAATCTTCTGCATTCTTATCAATCTGGCTTCCGTGCAGAACATAGTACTGTTACTGCCGTTGTCAAAGTAACTGAAGACATTCTTGAAACAATGGATAAGAGTAAGGTAACTGTGATGACACTTCTAGACTTTACTGTTCCGTGAACATAGACTTGCTCCTCTGCAAACCAGTGGCGGCTCGTAGTCAAATGTCCAGGATAGGCAAAATTTACAAAACATAATGACATAATAATCTATACAGTGATCATCAACCGTCTACATTCCTGGCACTCACAACTCACAAATCAATGCTTATTTTTTATTATATATTATGCTATACTAAAAATGTTTCGCTTGCAGTACCTGTCCTTCATGCAAGCGCTTGGGGAACGTTCAGCTTAAGATTATCTTACTTTCATTTGTACATTAGGTCTATGCGCCGATCCTTCTTACGAGCATACCGCTTAATGATGTCATCATACTACGACTCCTGTTTTTCTAACGAAGCTCTCTTTCAATTGATTCTGTGGCTAAGACTGTCATTCTAAACTGTCCCATGGTACTCCAACCCATTTATGCCCAGGTGGGTCGTTTTCAACCCATTGATTAAAATTATTTTCCACGCGAATTAGTTTAGGCAACACAACGTATCTACTTTTCTTAGATGCACAAAGGTACAATGCACTTGTGGAACACGCGGGAAACCAACAGACCACGTCATTATTGCGCGGGAACTTGCCGAATAAATATGACGCAACTACCGTCTCCCTTGGAGAAATAAAAGTGAGTAAAAACTCTGTTCAATCCGTGAATTTTATTAACAGTCATTGTTTCCTGCCAAGAAGATTCAGGAGAATATGCATCTTGTATGTTTTTGTCAATATTTACGCTATTTGCTGTACAGTAGGGCTTAGAATTTAGTGTGGGTCGATAAGGACCCACTAAGCACTTATTCGAGAATTACCTTTCACATAGCTTTTCATTATGAAATCATTTTGTTTTCTTATTATTTTCCTTTGAGCGATGTTTTTACGAACAACTACCTCAATAGAAGTTTGTGTAAGAATTAGGAGTGCTTTTGGGAATGATAATTCTGATAGCACTTCTCTGAATATCTCAGGCTTATTACCGCTTTCATTTACAACATTGTTTTATTTGTGTAATTTTATATCTCACTGCTTGGGATGCACTCTGGATAGTCTTTGACGAACTAAATAGTTCATAATTCTCGGCACTAGCGGCACCTATGAGAGTCGAGTGTGAATAACAACCAGAATGACCCCGTTTTGTCTTTTTATTATCTTCATGAGGGTCCCCTACTGGTACCATCTGAAACTGAGACCCTTCATTACATTTTCCATAATCATAATTATTTCCTCTTTCAGACTCAGTGGTCTGACAGTAATCTAAATTCTAGAATAATTGGAGAGATCTGATTCTTCCGAAATACCAAAATATGGGGCAGATATATTCATTGGTCTGCCTGAGGATAACGGATGCAGATTCTGGAGATGAAGATTGCAAGGACTCCAACCGAGCTCAACTACAAGCCACAACAGAATTAGTGACAAAGCTACCAGACATTGTTCGGCACTGATATTAGAAAAAATTCCGATCTTATCAGCAATGAAATTGAGAATTCCCCCACCACCGACACGTAGAATAAAGCGAGAAAGAAATAAAGGTGAGCATCACGTCTATCGAATATGAAGTAGCCCCTTTACAAGAAGAGGAAATCAAAGTTCGTCTGCCTTATGTTTTCCGTAAATATAATTGCAATATGAGTAGAGTACATACTTCTGACCTACGTGGAAAAATGGCACATACCATTACTTTCGTGGTTATTAGATGTGTGCATAAACAATACTAGGCTTCTCAGTCAGTCGATCATATGGAAAGTCTTTCGATGCACTCGCCTTCGGCCACAAAATAACGCAAGCCTAAAATACGACATTTCTCCAAAGAGTGGAAGATGAGTTCGTACCTTCGATACCATCAAAGAACACCGGAGAAAGGATCACTGTGGGCACTATAATCCAACAACAAAGATGCCGATACAAGATTTGTGGCAATGTAAAAGCATGTCAGAGATGCACCATATCATGAGTAGAAATAAGGACTTATGTCATGTATTTTTAGTAGGTTATTTTACGACGCTGTACCAACACCTCATGTTATTTATTGTCTGAATGAGATAAAGGTGATAATGCCGGTGTCCGGGGTCCAGAACCGATAGTTACTCAGCATTTGCTCATATTGGGTTGAGGGAAAAACCCGGAAAAAACCTCAACCAGGTAACTTACTCCGACCGGGATTCGAACCCGGGCAACCTGGTTTCGCAGCCAGACGCGCTAACCGTTACTCCACAGGTATGGACCTTATGTCATGTACCATAATTTATTGTGTTTCAAATTATTTATTCTTCCAGTACAAGGTTTCATTTCAGATTGGTGAATGTAAAATACATGTGAATGTGAATGTAGCTCTCTGGGAAATTATAATTATTATTCAATAAATATTTTTAAAAAATCGTATGCGTTTTTAATATGGTAATGATTTGTTTATACATTACTTTTAAATTTAACAAGTTGCATACTACGCAAAAGCATAAATAAAACAAGAAATCGTCAAAACATTATAATGAACAAATTCTCGAGGAAGTGCCTAGTGGGTCGTTATCGATCCACCCCATGATTTTTTACCGAAGTAACTAAATCAGTATTTTCATAGTTCCTCATGCTTAGAACGTCCCTCTGACTCATTTAATATGATATGTGAAACAAAAATTTAAAAAAATAATAATCTGGGCATAAATGGGTTAAATAAGACTTCGCTCTGTTCAGGCAAGAGAAACTTCTCTCAACACTACAATTTGTTGCTGGTATTGTTGCAGCGCAAAACAGTCTGTAGGATTCCGGCAATACACTCTGTATATCACTTTTCACAAACATCTTGATACTGTCCGTTGCACTACGAGACATGAACTGAACGTTCAAATAGACAAATTCCAATTCATTTTTCAGTCGTGAAAAGTCGAAGTGAAGAGAATAATGACTTTTTAATGAATTTAACTCTTTAAAAGATAAATATTTTTTTGAATTCACTAAATCATGATGCATCTACCATGAGAAAGAATAATTCTAATTTCTGAATGTCTCTGAACCTAGTCTGAAGCTTAACTATAATGTTATATAAAATTTCATAGTATAGCTGCCTATAATGGGCTAGACTTAAGTAGAACTATCTCTTGTTATTTTCAGATCATTTGTACTGTTCAAAATGCTGAAATATTCTTTGCTCTTGCAGTAATTTCTCATGTCTTCTAATTTCTTTATTTGTCTCTGAATAGCTGAAAACAGTACTGTATGTCAAGTGATTTCTTCTGTAGTAGGTATATCAAAAAGAACTTCTGTCATTGAAAATATATCCATGTTGAATCTTTCGTACACTACTTTTAACACTTGAATATAAATAATTGATTAAATGGCGATCTTACTCGTGTTAATTATGTAAGCACGTGTGGCTTACAGCTGTTTCGGTGTTACTTAACACCATCCTCAGAGCCTACTAGATCTCGGCGCTATCTCAACTTCGCTGCCTGTTGTGTGGGTGTGTTCGTGTGATGAAGAGTTGTGTCTAATAGTGTGTGTGTTCTGAAATTGATCTGTGTGTTGAGAATTTGATTAGGGTGTATTTTAGTGTGTCTGTATATTTCATATTGTTCTAGTGTGTTGAGTTTTTGGTTTTTGGGTTGTATGTGTAGGATTTCCATGCTTGTATTTATGTTATTGTATGTTTGGTTAGCATTAGTTATGTGTTCGGCATATGTAGATGTATTGTGTCCTCTGGTTATTGCTTTAATGTGTTTTTTGTATCGAGTTTGGAATGATCTGCCTGTCTGTCCAATGTAAAAACTGTCGCAACTATTGCATATGAGTTTGTATACGCCTGTGTGGTTGTATTTATTTGTTTGTGTGTTGAGATGTCTTTGTAGTGTGTTTTTGTCCTGTATGCTATGTTGTATTTCTGTTGTCTGAATGAGGATGCGATCTTATGTGTGTTTTTGTTTTCGTATGTTAGTGTAATGTATTTCTTGTGTTCTTGTGTTTGTGTTGTGTTTTGTGTTTGTTGAGTTTTTGTTTTGTCTTCCTTATGATGTTGTCTATTATGTTTGGATTGTAACCATTTTCCTGTGCTATGTATTTGATTGTGTTTACTTCTTCATTGCAGTGTTGTTGGCTCATGGGTATGTTGAGTAATCTGTGTACCATTGTCCTGAATGCAGCATGTTTGTGTTGTGTGGAGTGATTAGATGTGTTGTGTATGTGTGTGGTGGTGGTGGTTGGTTTTCTGTATATTTTGAAGGTGTGTTTGTTGTCAACTTTTGTTATGGTGATGTCTAGGAAATTTACGGAGTTATTATTTTCAAGTTCCAGTGTGTATTGGAGTTTTGGGTGTAATTTGTTATGTATTGGTGTAGTTTGTATATTTGTCGTTTGTTTCCTTTGTATAGTATGAGTATGTCGTCTACGTATCTGTGTCAGTATATTATGTTGTCTGCATATTTTTTGTGTTCATTGTTGAGTATGTATGTTTGTTCTTTGTTGTGTAAAAATATCTCTGCTAGTATGCTAGATCCCATTAGCAAACCTTCTGTTTGGGTATAGTATTTGTTGTTGTGTGTGAAATAGTTTTGTTTTGTTATGATGTCTGTGATATGGATGATTTCTTCGATGTATTCTTGTGGTGTGTTATTGTCTGTGAGCATTTGTTTTAGTATCTGTAATGTGTCTTGTATCGGTATGTTAGTGTATAAGTTAGTGATATCGAAAGATGCTAGTGTTGCATTGTGTGGAATGTGTTGTTGTTCTGTTTTGTTAACTAGGTCTATAGTATTTTTTTGTTGTTGTCTGTTTTCTGAATTTTATGTTGTTTCTGATAATTTTGTCCATATATGTGGCTAGTTTGTGTGCTGGTGCCTGTTTGTAGTTGATTAGAGGTCTAATTGGTATGTTATCTTTATGTATCTTGGGTAGTGCATTGAGTATAGGTGCTGCTGGTTTGATGGGTTTGAGTTGTTGTTTCATATTGTGCGGTATTATATCTTTGCTTTTGTTGATTGTGCTTTTTATTGTGTTGTGGTATTGTGTGGTGGGATCTTTTTCAAGTTCTGTGATGTTGTTTTGTTTAAAGTATGTTTCTATTTTGCACATATGCGACCTAAAACTCTAAATGACACAATAAACCAATTGAACAGTGACTTGAACTCAATATCAAAATTCTTTGAGTCCAAATAAGTCGTAGGCAATTTTAATCGGGCAACAATGCCTCCTACGTATTTTAAAATCTGCTATTATAAATTCTGTAAAATTAAATTAATCTATAATCCCATTCAGTACCTCTGTTAAATATCTAGATGAGAACATAGATGAGGGGCTCAAGTGAAATGTCCAAGTCACACACACATGTAAGACCATCGTCTTCATTCTACAGTCATTAAATCGCCTGAAAAATTTTCTACCCTTTGAATTAAAGAATTATTCTCATATAAACATTGGTGATGCCACATTTTGAGTACTATGACATTCTACTAACAGATTTAAATTCTAATTTAGACCAAAGATTACAACGCGTTCATAATGCCTGCATACGTTTCATTTGTAACATCCGCAAATACGACCACTTTACACCTTACCTTGAAATGCTCCAATGGGTAAGATTACAAGACCGATGATAAATCCAGTAATTAATTTTCCTATATTGCATCATCAATACTTATTCGCCTAATTATCCCACAGTGAGTTTTAATTTCTTGTCCTCATATCACAGTCTGAGCACTCGTTCTAAAAATTACCCTTTATTATCTACTGTATGATTTGCCATAAAACATCTCACTATTCTTCCTCTTTCACAGCATCAGAAATTCGTTTCTGAAACTCCAGCTCCCTCAGGAACTGTCAAACGATATCGTGATTTAAAAGTAAATTATTCAAACACGTGACCAGTGCTAAGTCACATAACTCCCAGCATCATACTTAATTTTCCCGTACCTTATTTTTTCTTATCACGATTGTTTTATGTACTTTTATCATTGAAATTATAAATCTTCATTTTAATCCTACATATTGTTAGTACATAATTCTATTCACTATTTCTGAAAATATGTTTTCTTTCTTCCTCATTCATGTTTAATTCTCCCTTGTATGTATGTGTGTCTACGTAATATTCCTCCGTGATGCATAGTTATAATTTATGTCTGAACCTGTAATTTTTATAATTTGTGATACGAGGCATATCCAGAAAGTAAGTTTCCCTATAAAAAAAGAACACACACTTTCAGGAAAACATTTATTGGCAACAGGTACAGCAATGTTTCAGCTATTTTTCAACATAGCCACCATCAGAATTGAGACACTTGTCGTATCGTGGGATCAACTTTTGTATCCCTCTGTCGTAGAACTCTGCCGCCTGTGAATGGAACCAACGTGTGACAGACGTCTTCAACTCTTCGTCGTTGCCAAAACGCTCACCGGAGGACAGGAATTTCTTGAGGTGCAAGAAAACGTGAAAATCGCTGGGAGCAAGATCATGACTGTAGGGTGGATGATGAAACAACTCCCAGCCAAATTCCGTCAAAACAGCTGCTGTGCGCCGAGCCGTATGTGGACGAGCATTGTCATAGAGGAGCACAACACCTGCAGTAAGCATTCCACTCCTCTTGTTTTGAATGGCACGTCGCAATTTTAGCAGTGTTTCACAGTAACGGTCAGCGTTCACTGTTTCACCTCTTGGAAGGAAGTCAATGAGCAGAATGCCCTTCCTGTCCCAGAACACCGTGCACATCACTTTCCATACCGACAGCGTCTGTTTGAATTTCGTCCTGACCGGAGATCCACTATGCCGCCAATGCATTGACTGCTGCTTGGTTTCCGGGGTTAAGTGCGAAATCCAAGTCTCATCGCCCGTGACGATTCTGTCGAGGAACTGGTCGCCGTCATCGTGATACCGTTGCAGAAATGTCAGTTCTGCTCCTAAACGTTGCATTTTGTGTTCGGGTGTCAGGTTTTTCGGCACCCACCTGGCACACACTTTTTTGAACAGCAGGTGCTTAGTGACAATCTCATGCAACAAGGATCGCGATATCTGCGGAAAATGGCTGCTCAGATTCGTAATCGTGAAGCGACGGTTCTCCATGATGCACTGCCGCACCAGCTCAACACGATCATCAATTATGAGGGACGGTCGCCCACTGCGCTCTTCATCATGGACACTTTGACGACCTTCGGAAAACTGCCTACACCAGCGACGCACCATCTGCTTACTCGTGATGTTCGGCCCATAGACCTGACAGAGCTGCCGATGAATTTCAATTGGCGCAATGCTTTGTGCATTAAAGAACTTTATCACCGACCGAACCTCGCAGGCGGCGGAAGAAGGAATAAGAGCTTCAATTTCGGACCACTGCTGCCACGCTACTGGCACCAGGCGGGACCTGTCCGGCTGGTATATGATTGATACGTCATAAGTCTGTTATGCATGCGCAATTGACACGGCTAATTACTTTTACTTTCAAGGGGAAAAAATCGGGAAACTTACTTTCTGGATGCGCCTCGTATCTGTTAACTTACCACTTGCATATTCAGAGAATGTAACTTAAGTCTTACATTATTTTGTAATTATTATTTAGTATGTTTGCATTACTTTAGTCAAATTTTGATTGTATAAGTACATCAATGTTTGAATGTTCTTTAAATACACTGGTTAACAACCATTTTGTATCAGGTGTATGATACATTAATTCCTATCAATTTTTGGTTGTAGAATCCAAAACGGCCTTCGGAATTGCTGTATCACGTAAGGGTCTTGAGATATTTTATATGGACTTTAAAAATATTTTTACGTTGTTTCTGTTGTCACTTTTTCAGAGGTAGTGTATAATAAATAAGGACTATGTTGGGTAAACTCTTTATTTGGATGTATGTACGGTGGAAGAAGGTAGGCTATATTTATTGGGTAACAAATCATAAAATTGTTGAAATATTGTACTTTTAATGCAAAGCTCACAAATCATGACTTAACCCCAAGGTCCTCTTTAAAAACCATTGTTTACGGATTTCTGGGTAAAAGAGACGATAATTCTATAGTGACTGCTCTGCTAGATAACTAAAGTCACATTTACACTCACACCTTGACTTTTTCCCTGAAAACTGAGGTGCTTGTATTGACGAACAGGGTGAACACCCCACTATGGAGAGTCGTTACCAAGGTTACTAGAACCACTCATTGATGGGTGATCATTGTTGGTATCTTTTTAGAGAGACGAATAAGACACCATACAAAAGAAAAACCATCGTCATACCATTTTGCCGAAAGAAATTAATTTTAAACATTGTAACATTTGGATTACTGTGAATGAATTTAGTGACTTTGTTGGTTTATAATAATTTTTTTAAATGTTATTGAGAAATCTTTAGTGGGTTCTGAGTGTTACATTATGTTTATATTTCAAATAAGCCATGTCTGGCAATATCGTATTACTGTCTTTATGTTAGTGATGTATATCTAGGAAATGTGACGTGATAGAAAGAATTAAGACTTTTTAATAGTATTAAGTTTTTTTACTTGTTTCATATTCTAGCTGTAAGCAATGTATGAATACCATGAAATGTTAATAAATACAATACAATACAATAAAATCCCCAGTAGATATACGAAAAAATTTCAATTTGTTGACTTGTGATATTAGTCTCCAATTATCAACTTGTATTATTGCAAATTGTACCAGCTTAATTTGTTTCTGGCTAAGTGGAAGAGAAGATCTAATAGCTTTAACTTCGTCAGGTTAAATAATAATAATAATAATAATAATAATAATAATAATAATAATAATAATAATAATAATAATAACTATTATGTTGGGTCATTCATATTGTTCAAAGACTGGGTTGCAAAGAGTAGGAGTTTCCTTCTCTCTAACAAGGTACTTTCGCGAAGTGCCTGACTGATAATTGTATAAAGTCAAATACGATGGAAAGTTCAACTGTAATCGATGTATATGATATCAATTAAAGCTGCCCATTGTGATAATTATACAATGTTTATGAGCCTAGATAGATATTGGTATAATAATGAATACGAAAGGAAAGTTAGCTATAAATAATGATTACACAGGCCAAAAAAAAAAAAAAAAAAAAAAAAAAAAAAAAAAAAAAAAAAAAAAAAACTTTTTTCTTAGTGCTTTGGTTTTTAGACCTATTCTTCGGGTTATTTGATGCGCTGATTCAGAGAATGACATTGACTAGGCCGTATCAGCTCTAGTTTCTTAGATATTGTTGAATTTGTATAATTATATAGTATATATAATAATTCTCTTTTGTTACAAAATTATCTATAATAACGTCTAGGTGGTTTTCAAGGAACCAAGAAATTATTTTGATGGGTTATTTTTTATTACTCATATCACAGAAATGAATTGAAATAATCATATCCTGATCTATGAGCAATGAGATCTGTACCGTACTCGCATCTTCTACTATTCCACCCTTCCATGAGTTAGCACAGCCTTCAGAGAATGGATCTTATATGTCTGATACAGAACAAGGTGAAGAGAGTGGCGACAGCTACAGTAATTTTCAAACAGCTTCACATATGAACGCTTTGACCAGAACGAGTTGAGTGACCTGGTTAGGGACTAAATCTTTCTAAGTAGTCTTCTGAATTGATGGCCTCCAGACTGAAGGAAAAGAATGTACTTCAGCCTGGAATGAAAATTATATTTTTTCGAAGGATAGAAAAAAGATTTGCTGCCTTTTTTCCTTTTTACTGAAGACAAAATCATAGTATCCTATAGCGACTTCGGAAGTCTTCTGAAGAAAATTGGTGTATCAGAATATACTCCAAGTGAATGGCTCCTTTTAATCAACAGTTCAAAACGTAGTTTGAAATGTGTTCTTTTAAACAATTGCAACAAATACACCTCCATTCCAATCGGTCACTCCACCACGATGAAAAAAGAGTACAACGCCTTCTCTTTAGTTTTGGAAAAGATAAATTACCACGAGCATCGTGCAGATTTGAAGATTGTTCATTTTCTTCTTAGTCAACAAACTGGTTAGTTAGAATATCCTTACACTGGGATAGTAGGGCCAAAACATGTGAATTGGATAAAAAAGGATTGGCCTCCAAGGGAAGATATTGTGGTTGGAGAGTATATTGTTATAAATTTACCTTTAATAGCGCGAGACAGAATCATTCTGTCACCATTACACATAAAATATAAATTAAAGACTATGAATAAAAATGGTTCGTGTTTTGAATACATAGGGCATAAATTGCCTGCACTTACCACGGAAAATTAAAGCACAAATTTTCGATGGTCCACGATCAGGCAGCTCATAAATGACAAACATTTCATATACTAAATAATTAATGAAATCTAATCTTGTACCTGATCTTCATTTGTTCTTATTCTGAAAACTTCCTTGGCAACAAGAAAGCAGGCAACTAAACTTAAGAAGTAAAGGATATGCTCTTTCATTTTAACAGGCTTGGATGTAAATTAAGCATTAAAGTCCATATTCTGCACATTCACTTAGATCGTTTTCCAGAGAACCTTGGTGACTTAAATGAAGAACCAGTTGAAAGATTTCACCAATACATAAAACAATAGAAAGTAGATACCAAGGAAGACGGGATGCACACATGATGGCAGATTACTGTTGGAACATTATGCGGGATTATGCCAGTAGATTCCACTCTCGGAAGCCTTACTACAAAAGGAGCCTCTTCTGTGTCGAATGACTGGAATGTTTGTATCATAAACTCGTGCTTTTCGTTTCAAATCAATAAATTTAGTGTATTTCATATTTATTATAATTTTTAATATATTTATTTCATATTACAAAGAGATTAATTAAAACAGTGCCTAAAATATCTTGAATTTTGACGAGCAAAAGAATGAATAGAGGTATATGACATTTATACTGTATCTCAAGAACTAGAGCTGATAGGGAAAAACTGGTGCCATGTTTAGAATCAGCGAGTCGAATATACTCAGGAACAGGTCTAACATTGAAGGCACCAAAATATGTGTTGGCCAGTGTTGTTCTACTAATTTTAGCTCTCCTTACATTCATTTAAACAAGCTTGGGGGTGTTAATGTAGAAATCCGTTAAGCACAATTGTAAACGACAATAAGCACATTGGATGAATGATGCATTTCTGCAGTTGGGAGTTGAGCAACTCGAAACTTCAGTGTCCCAGATGACATTGGCATGAACTGCAAAGGCATCACATTCGACTGGAAAAGTAGCTTTCTTCCAGGCGTGTTTAATCATGTTAGTAAATATGGGGGCACTGAAGTAATTATGGAGTTAGTTAGTTAGTGGGGTTTAAAAAGGGCGCGTCAGCTACTATGGCTATTTGCGCCCTTATCTAAAATCCTTCACAAAACAGGACCACAATACAATAATCAGAATGCTTTAAAAAACGAGAAAGCGTTGTCACGGTTAAAACAAGGTTTACAAATGCAGTGTCAACAAGGTGATGCATAAAAATCATAAAAGTGAGCAATTCTCAGACCCTAACTAGATTTAAAAACAAATTATAAAATAATAAAACAAATTCCACCAGAAACAAATTATCTGGCGCATTTATAAAATACTCGGATATAAAGATCCGAATTGTCAAGTGTGTTAAAACATATATAAAACAACGAATGTCCATATCCGGAGGATAAGTAAAACGGGTCAATAAAAAACTAAATCATCCTGTCAAATCCTGTAATCAATAAAAATCTCAGAACTGCATTTGTACAATTAAAATCATTTCCAAGAGCGTCACGTAGAGTCAGCCGAATTCCATATTGTCGACGGACACGGTCATATTTTCTACACTGTAATAAAAAATGTTCCACCGTAAGTGGAACATGACATATATCACATTCTGGCTGAGGCTCTCCAAGTAGGAGATGGCCATATATCAGATGACAGTGGCCAATCCTCAACAAGGTGAGTAAAATTTCTTCGTGTCGTGACGCTCTTGTGGACGAATCCCAAACATGAACAGTATTCTTTATTCTTCGTAATTTATTTCCCTCTTGTGCAACTCATTCTCCTTCTCATTGCCACCATAACGTATGTTTCAGGTAATTTAGAGTATCTTGCCACCTCTCACGCCAATACACCTCAGACCCATTCATAGCACCGTACCTTGCTGCAGCATCCGCTGCCTCGTTACCAGGAATGCCAACTTGACCCGGAGTCCACACTACTCCAATCTCATAATCAGAGGTTAGGAGAGTGTGGAAAATTTCCTGGGTTCTCAACATAAGCGGATCATCAGAATTAAAACGCTTCAGGGACTGAATGGCGCTTAAAGAGTCGGAGCAGATAAGGAATCTGCCCCGGGTTTGTCTAATTAAAAACAATAAAGCTCTGTAAAAAATATATAGTTCTGGGGTAAAGACACTAGTGTACTGGGTCAGTTTATATTTAAATATCTGTCCATTTGGAACAAAGGAACAGCCAACACAATCATTTACTCGAGATCCGTCAGTAAAAACTAATGAATAATTTGGAAACTGTGATAAAAGTTCACTAAAACGCTGGTGTAAAATTCTTAAAACTTCGGCTCACACTTATATCAAACATGGGACGTCGCATAATCCACGGTGGAGTGGTCGTATATGTCAGTGTGCGAATTGTTGTCAGGTGAATGTCGAGCTCAGAGAGCGGTTCACGAAACCGCACACTTGCTGGACGTAGTCTTCGTGGATTTTCACTGTATCGGTCGTAAAGAGACAGATGGTAAAAGTAGTCGTAAGAATTGTACTCGGGTTGTGAGCGGAGCTTAACCGCATATGAGCACAACAAGACATTACGTCGCCGATACAGTGATTGTTCTCCCGCTTCGCAATAGGCTCTCTATCCGACTCGTTCGGAAGGCCCCTGTAGCGAGTCGTATCCCATGATGGTGGAGATTGTCTAAGAGACGTAACTTCGATTTATTTGCTGAGCCGTAAATAAAAGAGCCATAATCCAGCTTTGACTGGATTAGAGCACGATAAAATCGTAAAAGCACTATGCGTTCTGCACCCCAGCGAACCCCTGACGAAAGTCGTAAAATATTTAACGACTTTTCTCAATGCCTTCTCAAGTCACGTATATGCTCCTACCGCGTTAATTTATAATCAAAGATAAGGCCCAGAAGTCTCATAGTGTCTGTATATTGCAACTCCATTCCATTAAGACGCAGTTCAGGATGTGGATGCAGTCCACGTTGGTTGTAAAAGTGGACACACTGCGTTTTTAGAGTGAAGAATTTTAACCCATTGCGGACAGCCCATTCTGATAGTAAGTTGATGACCAGTTGCAACTGTCGACCGATGGATGGAAGATATCGAAATCTGTAATATAAACTGAAGTCATCAACGTACAACAGAGAAAATACTCCATTACCCACACAGTGGGAAATTCCATTTATCGCAATGCAGAAAAGAAGAACGCTTAATACAGATCCCTGCGGAATGCCGTTTTCTTGGAGATGTTCGGTAGAAAGTGTGGTGCCTACTAGAACTCGGAAATACCGCTCTGCCATAAACGTCGCAATAAACGTTGGTAGACTGCCACGAAGTCCCCACTCATGCAGAGTTTGCAGAATGCCATACCGCCATGTGGTATCGTAAGTCTTTTCTAGATCAGAGAAGACCGCCACAAGATGCTCCTTCTTAAGGAAAGCATCTCTAATGGCGGTCTCAAGCCGAACAAGATGGTCTGCGGCAGATATGTGCTTACGAAAACCATATTGGATATTAGATAATCGGTTTTCCGATTCGAGTACCCACATCACATAACCTTACATAGGTAGCTGGTGAGATAAATTGGCCTATAGGATCTTTTCTCGGTTTCTGGACTGGGATTACAATGGTGGAACGCAAGAAGATGGAAATACACCCCCCAGTCCAGATTCTGTTGTATATTGACAGAAGAAAGAATTTTCCAGCTAGCGGAAGATGGCGAAGCATGGATATTGTCAGGGCCAGGAGAGGTGTCAGAGGATGTGTCTAGTGACACCGCCAGCTCCTCGGATGTGAACGGTGCATTGTAGTCTTCGGTGTTATCAGATTTAAAATTTAGGTTTCGTTTTTCTGCAGGATCTTTGATTTTCAGAAAATCCGGGTATTAATTCCTTCAGCTGCTTATATGTGCAAAAGTGGTAGCAAATACCCTATTTTTTTTTAGCAATTTCTATGGGCCTGGTGGTCGTTACGCTATTGTTTAGAAGGCCCGGAATTACAGAATACGTTTTCCCTTTATCCAACGGACTTTGTCCCATACAATGTTAGCGGGGACGTTCTTTTTCAGCGCTTTGACGTAGTTTGTCCAGGACGTCTTCTTAGCGTCGCATACAGTGCGACGAGCTTTGGCTCGAAGACGTTTAAACTGGACAAAATTTTCTTGGGTCGCACGGCGCTCAAATTGGCGTAAGGCACGCTTGCGGTATCGGATTGCTTCTCTGCAGGAATCCGTCCACCAGGGGACAGAGAAGCATTTTGGCCTGCAGGACGACCGGGGATAGATATTTTCGCTGACTTTATAATCACATTTGAGAAATGGTCTACTACGGAGTCAACACTTTCATGTCCGTTTTCATCGAATGATATGGACTCCGAAAATTTGACCCAGTCCGCCTTTTTAATAACCCAGTTTGGAGAGCGAGATTCCGGAGGACGTAAAGTGGACATACGCATTCGGATGGAGTATTGGTCACTACCATGTAGGTCGTGAATCACGGACCATTCGAAATGCGTGGACAAAACTGGGCCACAAATGGAGATATCTATCATGGAGTATGTACCGTAAGCCAAGGAGAGGTATGTTGCTTCACCTGAATTCAGGGTAACGAGATTTAGACGGGTACACACCTCTGCTATTTTATTTCCTCTGTCATCATCGGAATTTGGGCCCCATGAGTGGTGGGATGCATTGAAATCCCCCACTACCAGATATGGAGCAGTTACCTGCGAGAGAATATGTTCAAATTCACGCACTGTGAAAGGTGTGTCTGGGGCATATAAGCAGATACTATTGAAAACTGTATGGTAGGTAAAGTTACTCTAGCGGCTATGCATTGATGTGAACTGTTAATATTGATAACAGAGGAAAATATACTTTGGCGGAGTAGGAGGGCACAACCTCCCTTGGCACGAGTACCGGCAAGGTGGTCGTACAGTTGAACGTAGTAGCCCGAGATACTCAGGGAGTTTTCAGGCCGGAGGTGTGCCTCCTGGAAACATAAAATAGCAAGGTTATCATGATAGATCAATTGTTGTAATTCCGTATATCTGCTGCGTATACCGTCTACATTCCAATGCACAATATCAGTCATCTCAAGTAGCTAAATCATGCTGATGGCTTCACAGGGGATCTTCTCTTCTTATCCTTTCTATGATTTGGTGCCTTTGATTGCGACTGCTTAGCCTTCGACCGTGGTGGCTCACTCGTAAATCGTCGCACACCTGATCGTGATCTTGATCGAGGACGGGATCGAGAACGTGATCTCGACCCGTCACTCGAACAAGGATTGCGATGTCACGGCTATGTACCAGGCTTGAATCTTTGTCTGTCGGCACGGTAGTGATCTTTTTTGGAACGTAAGGCCTGATATCAAGGCCACACGTGTCGTCTGACTCAGCAGTCAGAGTGGTAACGTCCACATACGTCTGGGTAACGATCTCAATTCGGTTCCCAGGTATATTTGCAAGAGGTGCCGAAGCGTCAATTCCCTCTGTTGCATTTTTAAATACTGAGGCATAGGACTTTTCCGTCGTCTTTTTCTGTTGGTCAGAAATTCGCTTACGGCCTCGAAAAACTTAATATTTTCTCGAACTCGGAACTCTTGAAATCCTTCTCTACCATATACTTAGGGCAATTTTTAGAATTAGCGGCATGGTCACCAGAAGAATTCACACAGTGCTCGTCGCCGGCACATGGGGAATCCCTATGGTCAGCACCGCCGTACTTTGCACATATGATGTTGTTAGTGCAACGTTTTGCGTATGTCCGAACCGTTGGTACCTAAAGCACCGCATTGGGTTAGGCACAAACGCACGTACTGGAACACGCTCGCACCCGACAAGGATGTATTCTGGTAGGGCAGGTTTTTCGAAGGTCAAAAAGACAGTGCTCAGGGGAATAGTCCATCCGTCCCGATTACGTAATAAACTTTAAGCCTTGGACATGGACTGCTCCGCCAGTTCTAGTTGGATCTATTCATCAAACATATCGTCCAGAGAATCCGTGTATACTACTCCCCGCGTGGTGTTCAGCGAGGAGTGCCGTTCGACTTTAATAGGGTAAGACCCTAGCAACTTCGCTTTCAACAGCGTCTCACTCTGTTTTGAGATATAGTCCTGATAAGGAGACTACCGTTGCGTATTAGAGTTGCATTTTTGACCTTCCCAATGAGTCCGTCGAGTGCGCGTCTCACGTAAAATGGACTGATGTTCTTAATAGTCTTTTCTGTTCCGTCCAAGGTGATACTAATACACTTTGGAGGCGGCACTTTAACTGTTACTTTCTCAGGGTCCAGACCCATTTCATTGTTCGTCATATGACCACCAGTCGCATCGTCTTTTCCTAACTTTGGTTTCTTATGTTGTTTCTCTAATGGAAGGGAAGAGGAGCGCGAGGACATTTTAACTGCCCCCCTACGGAACCGTCGGCGTCAGCCTGCCACCATGGGGTGCGTAAGAGAAAGACACCTAAACATTCTTCTAGGTTTGTGCCGGCTATGAGGACCCCCTCTCAGCCCGATCCCAAGCAACCCACCTCACGCAAGTGACCCTTCAAAATGGAGATTACACACCTAATGGTAAGTCTTACACCAGAGGCGTGTCGCAGTTTTATGCCCCTACCACGGGAATAACCGCCCGTGGCTCCCCACTCTACACTGAACAGAACCGCCGGACTACTCGGCTAACTCCGAACTCGCCCACCAAAGCCGGAGAATCCGAGACTGCACAGCTTCAGGGGACTTGTGGTTGATTATACTGCGACATCCATAAGTTAGCGGTGACATTTTGGAGCGATATATCCGCTCTGGCGAGCAGAGTCGGTCACCGGGACGTCTAAATCGCCTCGGTCCCCCATTGGGGCTCTACGTGAGTTTACTTGACCTTTGGTCCGGGCTCGGCACCTAAACTTGCATATAGGGCCAGAATAAAGGGTCCACTATTGATTCGTTGCTGGGCGCCTTGTCGTGCCACACAATTTGGAAGTCGCGCTCGAAACCATGGGACAGGACCACGGAGATAGCAAAGATCCCTGCTGGTGAGACGGGAGTTATAAGACTAAGAACCTTAACTTAAGAATGAATATAAATATCTAGAGGAGGAAGAAGTATGTGCCCCACCAGGCATTCGTAACACATCCCGTCATGTAGGCGGACGTGGCAAAAAACTAACAGCAGGGATGAAAAGGTGAAAATGGCTGTGATGATGTGGTGGGCGTTCCGCATGCAATGGTGGCCGGCAGAAAGAAATATAGTGATGAAAAAGACGAGAGAATGAAAAGAGCTGGGTGGTAAGTCGAAAAATGGGCGAAAGAGAGAGCACGAGAGCCACCATTGCACCCCTCGGTCACCAACTTGGGTGACCCATCTCGACCGGCTAATTATGGATAAATGCATGCAAGTTGATGAGAGAGTTACGGCTCTGGAGGTCAATATCAATGTTGTCAAATGAAACTCTCTCATAATAACGTTTCAGAGATAGTGGTGTCTTCCAGTTTCTTGATCAAACTGAAAATAGTATTTGATTTCAAATCCGGATCAATCTGGGTTTGGAATTTCAAAACAGTTCACAAGATTGTTAATCGCAAAGTTACGCACTTTGTAACTTGCAAACATTATCCATCACAAGAGAGATTGAGATTTCTCCAATTGTATTGCATTTGTTGTTCGTAATTCCGAATAAACCATTCCACCAGGTGTAACTTACCTTGTTCAACCGTTGGATGTAATACTTTTTTGTCAATGGAAGAAGTTCGCCAAATGTTTTTGTGAGACAGTTTTACTCGACAACATTGATATTGACCTCCAGAGCCGTAATGCTATCAACTTGCATGCACTTATCCATATTCAGTTCAGTGCCACCATATTCACTAACATGATTGAGCATGCCTGGAAGAAAGCTACTTTTCCAGTTAAATGTGTTGTCTTTGAAGCTCCTCCCAATGTTATCTGAGACCATGAAGTTTCGAGTTGCTCTACTGGAGAAATGCATCATTCACCTAATGTGCTTACTGTCGTATACATTGTGCTTAACAGATTGTATTGTATTGTATTGTATTTATTAACATTCCATGGTATTCATACATTGTTTTACAGCTAGAATATGGAACAAGTTAAAAAAATTAATACTATTATAAAGTCTTAATTTATAGTCACAGTCTTGATGAAATATACATACAGACGGGATTTACAATATAGTCTACTATTACAACACATAGTTTTAGTATCAATTTCATGAAGTGTTATTGAATGTCATGAATTCACTTACAGAATAGAAGGCGTGAGAAATTAGGTACTTCTTTAATTTGGCCCTAAATAATCTTATGTTTTGAGTTTCATTTTTTATATCGATAGGGAGGCACTCCTTTTTGATAGCACGATAGGCTTGCCGATGGGGTATGAAAGTCATTTTTTGACGTGTATTTATGCTATGAACTGTTGAATTAGTTACAAAGTTTTCACGATTACATACGAGGAAGACTATTAATGAAAAGATATACTGACAAGCCATGGGCATTATTTGTAGTTTTTTGAAAATAGTCCTACAAGATTCCCTAGATTTGGCACCTACTATCATTCTAATTACTCTTTTTTGTAATAGAAATATATTGTTACTATCTGTGGAATTTCCCCAGAATATTATTCCAAAACTCATTACCGAGTGGAAGTATTCAAAGTATATTGTTTTTAAGGTATTGATATTTACTATCTTTTGCATAGTTCTAATAACAAAACAAGCTGAATTTAGTTTGGGGGTAATTTCTTTAATATGATTTTTCCAATTTAACACATTATCGATTTTTAAGCCAAGCTACATCAGCACCCACAAACGTGTTTAAGTAAATGTAAGGAGAGCTAAAATTAGTAGAATAATCATTATTTATAGCTAATTTTTCTTTCGTATTCATTGTTACACCAATGTCTGTTTTGGGCTTATAAACACTGTGTAATTACCACTATGGGGAGCTATAATTGGTACCATAAACATTGATTACAGTTGAACTTCCTATCGTATTTGATTTTATACCATTATCAGTCGGGCACTTTGGGAATGTAGCTTGTGAGACCCCACATGCAAACGGTATTGTTTTGCTCTTTCTGTGTACATTGTATAGTCTACAAATGGAATTTCCTTGAAAGAGTCCCACAGTTCGTAGATGTTTTCTGAAATGACGTGCCTTATGCAAGTAAAAGGACCACTCGATTCCCATCCTCTTTTTATTATTTTAAAATTAATTTGAACCTGGAAATTTTATTCAACCATGCTCCCGCCAACTTTCTTGAATTCCGTTTTTATGTAGTTTTATTATTATACGAAGTGCAAAAGTGAAGAAAAAAGTATTGTAATGCTACAGTAAATTTATTTTGGATTTTTGTATGCAGAAAAATAATTCTGTTACATTGCGTGTAGGTCTTTCTCTTCATCCCAGAGGCTTTCCGTTATTCTGTTTGCTGCAGTCTTTAGGTATTATAACCTAACGAATGAACTTCGTATTTATGAGTTTCAGAATGTTTCTTAAAATAATCTTAGTTTAATTGGAACATTCCAATATTATATGAAATTGTTTCAGTTCTTGTCAATCTTTTTACAGAAGAATCACAACAAAATAAAACAGTGAACTACATGTGTTAAAAAGCTTGATATAAACACTAATTGGACACAACGAAAATAACTTGAAATAAAAACAATTTATTCTTAAGTAAGACTGAGACTTGAAAAGAATAAGGATTCATTCATAGTTTTCTGTCCGATCACTTCACACCTATCATTCTCCAGTCTTCCCTATTTTGCGCCTTTCTCTTCTTAGTCTCTACATACCATCTTTGTGTGAATATTATGAACTACAACAAAAGACATAGCAGTCATATGTGTGTGTCTACATATGCTATTAATTTCAAGGGGTTATTATTGAGATAATTCAAACAAAAAATGAAATACAATGTTGCTCGTTTTTGCTTCCATTTCGAGATAAAAATTGTTTCACATGAAACATTACATATCGTGTTTGGGAAAGTTATTGAATTAATTCCCAATAATAATAATAATAATAATAATAATAATAATAATAATAATAATAATAATAATAATAATAATAATAAATTTAGCCCGTACACATCTCCTAAGGGCAAGGGCCTCCTGTTGTCACAGGGAATTGCTCATATCCTAAGGTGAGCGAGTCCTTGGGAGCTTGGTCATATTACTGATATTTCTTCGTTTCACTGATCCTGACTTATCTCTTCAATCATTTCTACTATACTCATCCCCCACACTTCCTCATATCACTTCACACGAATTACACTCACTGTCGTTGACTATCTGTCCTATCTGGTGCTTGCTGATTCATGTTTGGTGCCAGCTGCCTCCATACTTCTCTGTCTCGTGCCACTCTCGACCATTGACTTCCCGCTCTGGTTCTGAAGTAGTCCGCCCATCTGGTTTTTTTGTCGTCCCACGTGCCGTCTTCCTTCTCTCGGGTCCCACATTGTGGTGCGATTCGTCCATTTCTGGTGATGCATGCATGCTACGTGGCCGCCCCATT
Source organism: Periplaneta americana (assembly GCF_040183065.1). NCBI lineage: Eukaryota > Metazoa > Arthropoda > Insecta > Blattodea > Blattidae > Periplaneta > Periplaneta americana. Next base: position 119,889,251 of record NC_091120.1, read on the forward strand.
TCCATTTTAGGTTTTCTGCCCTTTCTACCACATCGCGCATTTTTGTAATTCTTATTATTTCCTCGTTTCTGAGTCTGTCTCTTAGTGAAACATTTAGGATCTTCCTTTCCATTCTCCTTTGACAAACCTGTAGCTGTTTTTTCTGTTTTCCTGTCAAGGACCACGTTTGACAGCCATAGAGTAATGTCGGCATGACACATTTGTCTAGGATTTCAGCTTTCGTACTTGCTTTTTTGCCGTTTGTCCATGAATAGGAATTTGAGCGACCAAAATTTATTCCATGCCAGTCCTATTCTGCGTTAGATTTCATTATCTGTGTTCTTGTTTAGGGAGATGCTTTGCCCGAGGTACACGTACTGCTGCACATACTCAAGTGGTGATTGTTGAATTTGAATAGGGTCTTGTGTTCCATTGGTCATAACATTTGTTTTTGTGGGATTCATTGTGAGTCCTACTGCGCTGCTTACTTTGTACACTTCAATGATCATTTCCTCTAGCATTTTTGCTGATCTTGCTATCAGAGTTATGTCATCTGCAAATCTGAGGTGTGTCAGTTTCCAACCATCTATATTTAGTCCATGTGTGTTTTTCCATTTCAGTTTTCTAAATTGGTGTTCCAGCACGCTTGTAAATAGTTTTGGTGATAGAGGGTCTCCTTGCTTCACACTTCTTTTTATTTGGAACCGTTCACCATCTCTTTCTGTTCTTACTTTTGCTGAGCTGGTTTTGTATATTTTCCCTAGCAATCTTATGTACTTGATGGGGATGCCTTGTTGTTTTAAAGCCTGTAATACACTTCCATGCTCCACGGAGTCAAAGGGTTTGTTATAATCTATGAAGGCGATGTAGATTGGCTGTTGGAACTCCTGTACCTTTTCTGTTAGTTGACACATAGTTTGGAGGTGGTCGATAGTGTAATTCCCAATATGTTCAGTCATTTTATGGGAGCAGTGCATTATGATAATGAAAGACTGAAAAAATGTTAGTTTTGTCCTTTAAATGTGAAGAAATTTGATGCGAACAAAATGTAACATTGTAAAATTTCGTTACAAAACGAAAAGTTACAATTGTTCGGCTAAATTTCTGCACATTTAAAGAACAAAACTAAAATTCTTTCAATCATCTATTATCACAATGCACTCTTCTTTAAATTGACTGTACAATTTGGGAATTAAAACAATGGCTTTCCTAAAATACGATATGAAATAACTAGTATAAAACAATTTTTATCTCAAAAAGAAAGTAAAAACGAGCAAAATATTATTGAACTATTTTGTTTGAAATATCTAAAAAGTAACACTTTGAAATATCTCAAAGAATAGTCCTCTGAAATTAATGACACTTGTTATGGTTCACTCTGTATATAGCTCCAGGAGTTGCCTGCTTTTTTTGCAACGAAACGATTGGGAGCTCAGCCCCAATTCCACTGTAACTACTACCAAATGCTCGGAATCACACCGTTCTTGTACTAAAAGATCGGACATATTTTTTTTAACTTGTGAAAAAAAAAATTAATTTGACCAAAAAGTGGAGCTACCCACTTTTTGCAGGGAGCCCTTCAATTTCTTGGCTATTCTGTTTGAATATAGATAGAAATTTTGACATTATACTTTTAAAATTGAACATTCCTCTATAAAACTGTCTCATTATGCTATCCCAGAACTCCGTAAACTTGATTCGGTTCGAGGCATGAGGTTAGGAGCCACACTGACGTAATCAAATATAATTTTTGTATAAGTGTCTGTCTTTTATTAATAAGAAACTGTATGCCACCTATATAAAACTATTAGAAATATTTTTATATCACCTTGTTCACAAAACATAGTAGCCTATACTTACATAACTGGAAGAACTTTCTTATTTTCTGGATGTTTCAAGTCTCTATTCGTATATAATTCTGGAGAATTATCTATAAATTTATAGTAACATTCAATACAGCTCTTAGTTTTTGCAACATCATAATAGCAGCTGTGAAGGAATAGTATCAACATCTCCTCTGTAACAAAATAAAATATTAATGCAGTTCAACGTATATGTAAATACAGTATATTTAGGATAATGTTACAATTGAAATCACCGGCAACAATTTGTGAGAAATTAACTCTGTAGTTTTCATTTACCAAAAGAATATGAGAAGTTCAGGTCTTACAAGGGTGTGACAATAATTCAGTTTGAGCAATTTATGTTTAAATATTTAAAATGCGTATTATTGCAACTGGATTTACCGTTGTATAGAGCAGCGTTTTTCAACATTTTTCAACATGTGGCACACTAAAGGTGTAATTTAAAATCCCATGGCGCACTCATATAATCTAAACTGTGGTTTCCAACCGGGGTGGGGGACTTTGAGGGTTTTAGGACGGAATGAGGAGTACAATATACAAATACGAATAAAGAGAGAAATGTATATAAAATAAAATATTTTCAATTTTATGTACATTATTTTGAGTAGACATTGGGGGGGGGGGATGATAGTATGAAGAATGATGAATGGACGCATGGGGCAAAAAAAGTTGAGAAGAGGAACAAAATATACATTACTCACAAATAGAAGTCAATCACTTTTTTACATATTTATTTGAATTTTATTGTAGAAAATTAAAGTTTAATTATAGAAAATTGTTACAATACAATATTAGTGTGATAATTATGGTATTAGGTACGTTTTCTTAATTTTATATTAGGAAATATGAAATCATACAATATTATTACATGTTTTGCCAAGGTATTTAATGTAAGATTGTTTTTCATAAAAGCAAATGAAATACGACATTTTTAAGGTTGGTAACATACAATATTCTAACTTTACTGATCTGGCAACCATAGCTGTGCGTCAGTCATCTCTTCTCTGCCACTAACACACCTACACTATATTTACTGAATGTTGATTTATGCCGCGTTTGCTGAAAGTTGGCTCTTGTGGACTCAATTTTTTTGCTACTATTTTCATTTTTATTTTCATAATTTTTCCCTCAAACTTTATTTTCATTTTCTCGCTGAATGCTGGTTGAAATGACTGCCATAGAGGGAGTCAAACCTATGAAGTGCCTGCACTCCTGCCGTCTCTCAACACTACAACATTGCAAGCAGACCCTCCAGCTCTCGCGGATAACATTCTTATCGTGTCACGACACTATAGTCTGGCAAGCGATCTTTCGCGTATGTGTGAATAATTTACATATTTACGGAAATAAGAGATAGCTTGAGGTCGAAAAAACTTTAAACTCTAATTGCCTCACGGAAATCTCGCAGCTGTGTGAGAATGTTCGCAACTTAGTTTCGAATTCAGCCCACATCATAATATCCGGGTTTTTCTTATAAGTTGTAACATCACGCTCGTAGTCAGGTGTCTTAATTATATTGAGAAACAATGTTAATACAGAGTACAGAAGCGCATTTTCCTCTTTGAAACATATTTACTGAGAAGAAGTCGTACGAGTTGCCTTTACACAAGTTTTGGAGACCACGGAACTAAGTAACCATTATGTTGTTAAGTTGTTTAATAAATGGTGAGGAAATGGTTCCGTTTTCGGTAAGAAGAAAAGTTATACACGGCTAATACGCAATGTTAGTGAGAATGAGCTCTCTGGGGAGGAGCACCGTCTTACTGGAAGAGCCCATCAACCTGTGGATGCGTGAATTGAAGACTATGCAAGAATGCAGATAATGGACAAGAAGGGACATATATATAACCTGGAGGAGTATCAGTTTCTCATCGTGTGCTTGTCGAACATTCCTCTGACCAAAGTTGAACTTCCGCCAGTCTGAAGAGTTTCTTGTAATGGGTACACAGCATCATGCAATTTTCACCAGTTACACAGCCTGACTTTTGTTCGAAATAACTGAAATTGAGTTTCACTGAGCCAGGAAATCGATCTGTAGCCAATTGTCTAAAGAGCACTACCGATGTTCTTGCACCCAGATTAAACGCAGTCTTGTGACCTGGTGTTAGCACTTGGACTTGTTGACCGGCGGCTGCCGTAACACATTGAGGTATGATTCCCTGACATTCTTGGTGGAAAATTACGTGACGCCTTGCTCGTTGAAGTTTGCAGCGATATGTGTCACTGTTACTCCCCAGCTAATTGAAACGTTCCGGACAGAGATCGAAGACAACGTTATTTTGTAAATGGCGTGTTTTCTGTATACTGTCGGACGGGGTAATCCCAGCATATTACTCTTTACGTCATTCTGCTTTGTCCTATATATATATATATATATATATATATATATATATATATATATATATATATATATGCCTGCCAAGCTGCGTTCGTCGACTAGCCAGAAGGTTGACGTTGACAGCTTAGTGTTTCCCGAAACCCAGGTATCTCATGATTTTGTTATCAATCATTTACTTACATGGAGTATTAGTGGTTAATTTAGCACATAATACATCTTATGGAGCCACCGGCGTAGCTCAGGCGGTAACGCATTTGTATGTGACCTGGAGCTGCGATCGGGCGTTGGTATCATTCCCACTTGGGCTGATTGACTGGCTGAGTTTTTTTTTCCGAGATGTCCTCAACTTTAAGGAAAATGTCAGATAATCCTATGGTGAATCCTCGACCTCATCTCACTAAATACTATTTTACTATCACTTTTCCATCGATTGTACATAACCTAGTAGTCAATACAGCTTCGTTAAATAATCGAATTAAATAAATACCAGTGGCATATGCTGAACCCGGAGTATGGGTGTTCTGTTAAAAATGTATAGTTGGTCTATAGTCACACAATTCTTATAACTGAAATATTGGATCTACATTAACTTCCATTTTTAATATAGGCCTATAATTTAGTATTGTTTATATTTAACAATAGTTTCGTGTATTTAGATAGTTTTCTAAAAATAAGTCATATTTTTTAACACATTAAAAATATTAAAAAAAATTCCTGTGTTCAAATAACTATCTGATTCGTCATTTCCCCATAGAGGGAGCTTCTGGTTATCTAGAAGACAAATAGCGTCAATGATTTGTATCAATACTGCTCTATTTTTCTTTACCTCTTCGTTGTGCTTACCAGTATAAATTCTTCGCTGATCATCAAGTAAAGAATCAATTCGCTGTTTGCCGAAAAGTTTTGATTTCAGGAAACATTTTACATGAGTTTGGGATTCTGAATGTTTTTGCTGTGCACTAGAAAAGTGATTGAAGTCCGTAAATCCATGCTCACTTCAAACCTTATTTTTATTAGAAACAATAAGCATGGCCAGCAAAATAATCTGTTTCAAGTTTCACAACCTGCTAACCATTCTACATTTTCACATTGTGAAATAGAAAAATGTTTAGTCTATTGTTCGCTTTTTGTTTTATACTGTTGCACTGAATTCGGAAGTGACGAGGTAAGTCTACCCTTATTCACATTATGTAATTTTTCTTAGAGTGGCCGAGAAGAAAATGGTTTTTGCAAAATATCTTTTACATTATACATTTCCAAGTGCTATTATCATTAAACAAGTAATTCCAATTGTTCACCTGCGCTGGCACACAACTATGAACACTAATAAAAGATAAACACGGTACATTTACTCACACAAAAAGTCATGCACAGACGTCAGACACAATATTTTATAACGCTACAATTGACAAGTTGAGCTGCCTGCTTACAGAACGGCCTGGGAGCTTGAGAGAAGCGAGTATCCCTACCACGCCACTGTGCGCGCGCAGAGAATTATAGCATTAACTCTCAACCGAGGATGTTCTGTTGTACAGGCAGAACAACCAGACCAGACACCTGATTCCACTTTGTCAGACAGCGCATATATTATAAAACGAAAGCCGTTCTGGGGATGGTGTGCACATCCAATCAGCAAGAATTTAAAATATTAAAATTATTCTTGAATTATATGTCAACTTCAAATGAGATTGCCAAGCTTTTTGGTGATAAATAAAAATTATTTTTGCATTATATAAGTTAACTTCAAATAAAAAAAAATAGATTACCGAATTTACAGGGTGTCCAGCGCACACCATGAATAACAGCAATATACGCCACTGATAAATACTATATTATGACTTCAGCATATATTTAAAGACTGCTTCAAGGAAAATATAACACGAAAATTAACACAGACATTTCACTCATCCCAGGAAAAACCGAGATAAGTCAATTTTTTCGATTTTTTTGATAGTACTTATTTTTTGCTCTTTCTCCGTCGTTTGATGGTAACAACATAAGTCAATTCTTAATAATATCGGTAATATAAGCAAATTTCACTTTAAGGTAATTCAGACAGGTTATAAAATCCCCGGTAAGAAACAGATATGTCTAGTTATCTTATAATTCCCACTTTTGACTCTTATGACTAAACTGATAAGTTAAATTATCTTGTTTTACCATCTTTGACATTTATCTTATGTATGGTAATAAACAGGTAAGTGAATTTACCGCTTCTTTTGTATCAGACTTTCTTTATGCTTTTTACATAATTACCTTCGTATTGTGTTACCAATTTAAGTTTCGATTAATGATTTAATGTAATTTCTTGTTCGATGATTTCATGAAATTATTAAATTATTATTTTTTTCGCTATAGTTCTAACAAGAATCAGTTGCATTTAACACTAGTTTTGTTTATTAATAATGCAGCTGCATCTACGATAACCATTCTTGACTTGCAATGCAATAATCCACTTCTTAGTGTCAGTTTGTTGATAACTTTTGGTTTAGAAACGTGTCTTACAGAGCTCTGAAATTACTTCAGATTTTGGGAACCAGTAAAGAAGGATTACAACATTTATCCAATAAAGGTACGTAGGAATTATATTAGATATACGTAAATTATTAAGTTATTTATATCTATGTTAAAAGTAAGGAACATGTTGCTAGGAAATCTCACCCATTGAGAGATTGTAGAATGAAATGCAAGGACTAACTCACAGATTTTGAAACACAGTGGTTATTTATTGAAGACTGGTCAATAGAAAATCGTGATAGGAAAGTGTCACGACTCTATACATCTAGCCTTATTAGAAGATGAAAGCAACATGCAGATGAAGAAATGTTGAGGAATTGGAAAAAAAAAGAATAGTTTTCTTACTCACGCGTACACTTTGAATGTATATGATGAAAATTTTGAGGTATGCAAAGTCTACTTCTTAAAAGAATCAGGTGAAACTAATGCATTCATTGAAGTGATATTATCTAAGAAACTAGGGAAAATATCAATTATACCAGACACAGACAAGAGAGGGGAAAAACCACCATGAAGAAAGTAATCAGAAGAAGATGAGACAGAAGTCCGAAATCATAATATGGTATTATGTCTTTCCCAATGCACAAAAGTCATTCCTCCAAGAAAGCAAGAAATAAAATTTTCCTGCACATTTAAATATTATCGGCAATGTACAAATCGTACTGAGGAAAGTGGTTCTACCAGTAAACAGAACAATCTATGAAACAATATTTAATTCATTTCTTCTCTTCTTCAAAAAACCAAAGACTGATTCTTATCATAAGTGTGACTACTACCAGATGAGACTAAACATTCTTCAGAATGATAAGATTGGTACTATAGATGTACAGAATACGTGTACGAATCACAAAGAAGAAGCATAAAAAACTGGATGGTAAAAATGCCTCAACGAATGAAAACTTTATGAGAATCATAGCATTTCAATTACAGCAATGTCTCCTAACAGCTAACTTAAAAACAAACATTGCTTTCTGTAAAAAAAAAAAAAAAAAAAAAAAAAAAAACAATTGTGGACTTGCATTTTGACCCTTCATGACTGCACAAGAAGTAACTTGCTAAATGTGGCACGTGAAGCAGTAATTAGGAGACGGAGAGACAGATTCAATAGCGAGGTTGATATCTCCATATTTTGTTACATGTATTCGCGCGGATGTTCTGGCGACTTTGTTAGAATTAGTTTCCCACGCAGGTGTTTCGTCTCCGAGTCACTTAGCATCGGACAGATTTATGGCCACCTTGTTGCGGGGTTTTGTATAGACACTCATTCAAGCGTAAAATCCGAGAGTTGGACAAGACTCGTGGGAAAGCAATTGCAAAGCTCGGGGTTTTCCAAAAGAACGGGTATTCTCGAAAAATCTACTAACTAATTTGATGGTGTGGGAAATCCAAGTCTAAATTTAGAGATGACGTATTTCGTGACCAATGAGAAGAGATCTGGGTTCAGCTTATGAGATCACTTTGGACCAATAGGGAATAGATTTTAGGCCGGTTAAATGACGTAGTTGTTAGCCAATAGGATAGTTAGTTTTAGCGTAGGATAGGTTTTTATAAATAAGGGTGACAAGGCGCGGAGAGTAGCTTTTTTCGTGTCGACGGCCCTACATACTGAGCTTTTTTTCGTGTCGACGGCCCTACATACGGAGCCTAGTTTTTTTTCGTGTCGACGGCCCTACATACGGAGTAGTTTTTTTTCGTGTCGACGGCCCTACATACTGAGCTTTTTGGTGTCGACGGCCCTACTTACTAGTCTTTCTTCCGGCGAAGACTCGATAGACAGAACTTTTTCATCGACGAGGCTACCCGTCAACATTACCATCAGTAGCCGTCCGGATAGAGAGAAAGCGGAGTGACCGAATAGGAGCTTCGATTATAGAGTATCGAACCAAGGATCGCGTTTATAGTACGGAATAGAGTATATTCAGCGCTGCCATAGAGTGGATACAGAAGTGCGACCGACCATTAAATTACAAGTTCAGCCGGAAATACATACTCAAGGGTTTACCAATTGAATACGACAATAAACGTATAGTATCGAAATCAACACTGCCTTTTTTCTAAGTAGCCGGCTTGGTATTATTCCCGAGATCATCCTACACCACAACTGTACCTCGGCTACCCTGAAGGGATCTCATGCTACACCGAGCGTCGAAATAGGGTGGGCTGGCGCCCACTACTTAAAACAATAATAAATTCGCCTACCCTATTCGCGCTTCTCGAAGGACGAGGGCTGACTTCCGTGGACCTGCCGGCTGTTGTAAGTGAGGGACATCAGCCGTACATCATCATCGATTGAGGACCATAATAACGACCCATTCCACCCTCAAATGGTCTCTAACGTGGGGCCTCAACCGAGACGCATTCACCCACACACGAGGCTATTGCTACGAGGGTTGCAGATGTCGTGTATTTATAAAATCTTTCTATTCTTCCTTCTAATGCAAAACATGTAATATTTTATAGTGACACTTGTGGAGGCCAGAATAGGAATAATGAAATGTTATTTTCAAGTTGACTACAACTTTCCAGAAAATTGATCATAAATGAATTAAGACCAAGAAAAATTGTTGTGGAGTCATGCAAAATGGGAGAACTAAACAAGTAATTATGGCATAATTCTGTAAAAAACATCACATGAATAAAGCGAAAATTTTCAAAAATTGAATTCCAGAATTCATGGAACTACTGCACTATTGACTGAAGCATGAAACTACCAGGAAAGACCTATTTCAATATCGCATAAAAAGGGAAGTTCTCCTCGATTTACTGAAGTGCATTGATCCAGTTTTTCATGATTTCTATGGGAATTTGAAGACAAATTGTAACATTCAAGATATGGACTCAGATTTGATTTTAAACGATGAAGAAATGTGAATAATAGGCCTACTTACATTATTAGAATATTGTTGTTAAGTTTTTTGTGTCATTAAGTAATGGAAGATAATATATGAAGACATGGGAAGAATAATGATGAAGGTCCATTTTTTTTGTTTTTTTTTTTTACATTTTAAGATTAAGGTGTCAGTTGTTAGAGAAACTCATGTAGTTTCATTATGTACATTCATTTGTGTCAAAAACGGTACGGGTCCCGTGATATTCTTGATTTAATATAAGTTGGAAGATGAAAGACTGATGAGAGTCCTAGTATTTGACGAAAAAACGATGAATGTCCATTCCAATCTTTCTTTAAAATTTAATGCTTTAGTTGTTTTTAGTTCGCAATTCTTACTGTTATTTATGTGATTGGTGTTACAATGTTGGAATAGAAGTCAAGTTTTATTTCTCTTGTTGTTAGTGAAGCTAAATATCAGTTAGTATTGAGTTAAATGTGGTGAAAGATTGCTGTTGTGATGGAACTACATACAAACCCAGAATTGAGTCAAAGTACGAAGAAGAAACGAAAGCTTGGCCGTGTATCGATGATACAAAGAAAGCTGAAATCCAAATACATGAAACAGGAGAGGGCTGTAAGTGCACTAGATTGAAGTGTTTTCAAAACTTAAGTGAACTAAACAGAAATGGTATCATCAAACATGTTAATAGTCTGCCGGATCGTGATGCTCAGAGATTTTATTTGTTTCAAATTGTTTCAAATTTAAAATGTTTCAAATTTATTCATAATTTACATTTGAAATGGTACATTTGAATAGATACCCGAAATGAGCATAAAATTTTATTTGAGTGGTTTAATTGAAATAAAACTCTTAAAATGGAGACGCCCTAGAAAAGGTCAAAATGAAGCTCTTCTTCATGATTACACGTATTCGTACAAAGTTCGAACAAATAAAGATGGTGTAGTGATGGACGTATCTGTTTGTTACAAAGGTTTCTTTGCTCTCCATGGGATATGTGCAAGAACATTACAGACCATTAAAGGAGCAGTTGAAAGAATATGGAAAGGTTGTACGACGGAAGCAAAAAATCGACTACATGCTATAAGTGATGAAACTAAGAATGCAATTCATGACCATATTCAATATCAATATCACCAACTGCAGTAACAGAAGTACCTAAAGACTGGTATGAAATTATACTGCACAGTAGACTTAAGCCAAGGCCATTCCAAGTTGTTGAGTGCAATCAGACATGTTTTAATGAATGGACAGTGTTACTCTCCTCTAATGGAGAATACAAGAGTAAGTTATATGTACCTATAAGACCTCTGACACAAGTAAAAGTGGAAATTGAACAGCCACGTATTATGTCATTAAGATCTGGGAGCTACAACACATCATGGAATACAGTAGTTATATCAGAGATACAAGGAAAACACCTTGAAGGCTCTACCAGGCCCTGCTTACACCGAGATCCTACCGATACCTTTTTTAAAGTGTAAAGATTTGAAGTTATTTTTTTATAATTAATATTTAGTCTCTAGTTTACATCTGTAGTACTATACAGTATTTTACTTATTTAATTTTTTAATTCCAGGAATTGTCAAAGCTTCTCACGAAAGAAGAATGAAAGCTATTCTATGGCAATATACCACACTGTGAATGATTTCAGAAGATATGTAAATACATTCTCTTGGTCCATTATTTTATATAATTATAGTGTTAAATTGCATTTATGGCTTCACACACGTCCAAGTTTGAGTTAAATAAGTAAAGTAGGATATTAACAGTGTTATACAATTAAGGGTTTAGACATTCACCTTTATTTTCGCTTTTATTTGTTCATTACAACGTTATTGTTGCTCATTCTCCATTATTGGTAAACAAAACTTCACGAAACTTTGTGAAACTTTGTGTGTTATAATATGTATGTGTAATTTAATTGCAGTATTTTATCCATTTAGAGTTTCAAACTTTAAAATTGTAATATCTCAGAATGTAATCTTCATCTTACGATGTTTGGATGACGTGTATACGTCCGTTGATGTGACATATTAATGAATTAAATACTATTATAGTCACAATCATGGTCATCCAAACATCGTAAGATGAAGATTACATTTGTAAAGTTTCTTTCCACCCATAGGCAGTGCCGACTAAGATCAGACGCTATGGACAGTACTCTATAACAGAATCGCCAGTATGAAAGGATAATTCCGAGCCTTTGGCGTGAGGCGAACTCGATAGCTCAGTGGTAGAGCGCCTGACCGGAGAACAGGAAGTTGTAGGTTCGATTCCCGCTCGAGGTTGTGAAATTTTTCTTTCATACCATGGCATGATTGTGACTATAATAGTATTTAATTCATATCTCAGAATAATGAAAATGTGACATTCATCATTATCCCCTCCATGTCTTCATATTTTTACTATGGATATGCAGTGGTCTAAATTTAAGTGTATTATTTCTTATTATTATGATTAATGTAAGTTAATAATATAACTGAAATGAAAATGAAGAGCTACTTAGATATGAACAACACAAATATTAGATAAAATTGATAAATTTTAGATACCGACAGGCTTATATCTTATAATTCCTTATTTTTTTATATAAGTGGACACAGTTTTGCAGTTATGAAAAAAATATGAATGTAAAAATCATAGTGTATCATTTAAACACACAATACTACATATACGAAAATGTGATTGCAAAATAATTATAAAGTAATATTATGTTATACAACTAACTTTAAGAGATTAAGTCGATTTGATAGCGGCCAGGAAGAGGTAAGTCACGAATACACTTGATCTTTAGAGAATAAATCAATTTTGATTGCGGACATAAACAGATAAGTCATGAATATACTTTCTAAACTAATGGATTCTTCTGTAAAATTCCGTGTAGATAGCCAAATTTGTAAGAATTATAATTAGACATTAGGAACGGAGAGAGAAGAGAGAGGGGGATACACATATTCATGCATCTTGACTCTCCTGCTGAAGGATACGTACCAGAAAATTTCAAAATGTAATAAAACAATAGATATATCCCGTAAGCAATAACAAGATAGGCCTACTACAAGACGATTATATACGAACTTAGTAAAATCTAGATTTTTTTTATAAAAATGAAGATCTAACATTTAGGATATAAAACGAAAACATAAACGATCTGTGATAAGAACATGGGAAGAACAGCCAGCTATACAAAATGGGACATAAGGTGAAATGAAAATACGGAAGAACCCAGTAGTTAACTTCTCTCTGTCAATTAAATTGAGAAACCCGTCTTCATAGTATGAGTTCCAGTAGAAACCCAAAAGCAAAAGTCATCTGAAATAAAATCCGCAAGGGAGGAGGCCTATAGAACGAAAGTTCTTCATTGAGATTGTAGCAGGTCCCAACATCTAATTATTGAAAGAAAGAAGAAAGAGCAGGAGAGAATGAGGAGGAGGAAGAGCAGGAGAAGAAAAGTGAAAACGTAAAGTGGAAAGTTATAGCGAATGAATTACGTATAAAAGTATGGGCAAAGATGGGGATATGACATTAGAGTGAAAAAGACTGAATTCAATAATTGTTAAAGATGAAATACTTCTATATTAGGCCCATTTTCAAGCATGGATAAAATATCATAATTGAAAATGTTGTACAGTATGTAGCATAATTTACATAACGAGTAAGCATTTATCATTACCTGAAAGAGATGGCATATGTTCATGTGTAGTCAGCCAAGTTTCAAGTTCTTCCAGATCTGCCTTCTTCAACTCCGGATTTTTTTCGATTTCATCTTCAAATTTGATATGCACTGCAGTCATATTCACCCGGCTTACCTGCTTAATTATCAAGGCTACATGGTGTCCGTATTAACGTTCAGCATTGTGAATTATATTAAGATAACAACGACCAAAGGTGAAAATGGTAATGTAAATATAAATACACTGAGAATAAGTGTTACAAATTTGTTTTGTTTGCTCTCACAGGATGATAATCTGTACGAAATATGTGTCTAAAATTTGGTTTAAAATAGGAAAGAAAGAGAAATTTAATTGTAGATAACAGTAACAATACTGCACTAGTTTTATTCAAAATACGTGCACTTTAATAAAGAGGCATATTCTACATGCTAATCGAAAGATAAATTATTATCCCATTTTGCCACTTATTTATCCAGAAGTGCAAGGGACAGTACTATATACCCGAAAATTCGGAATAGAGATTCTCACATAAATAGAAATATTGCTGCCCTTGAACCTAAAAAAAAGTGATTTGCTTTATATTGACTCTGTATCTGTCACTGACACATAGTACTATAATTTAAAACATTCTGAAACGTTTTTATTACATTATCTTTTTATTGCAATCTTTCCATTTTTACCAGAATAAGTTTTTATCTTCCTTACACTATTACGTATTGTATTTCGATCACAATAAAATAAAAAATCTAGCCATAGTATCAAGCTTCAAGTAATTAATTTTTTATTATCTACCACAATAGGACACCAGATTAATTGGAAACAATTACTGCTAAGTAAGTTCGAACAATTTTAAAATACATCTGTTGAGAAAAATGTTGAAACTTACTGCGACTGTACTGTAGACACAAGTTTTGCAATAAGAAAACTAAATTATAAAGGCTAAGATGCAAGTCACTGAGCCATATATTCCCACGCTAAAATAAATAATTGAACGCGTTATTGTTTTTGTCAATATGAATGACGTACCTGCCTTCTATTTTCCATGACCTGAATATATTGCTTACTTCAAATAGTGTCTTTATTCCTTAAATATTATACTCGTTTTGAATGATTATATTTCCATGGAATATTGTCTTTGACATTAATATAAAGTAAGAGAGAGTATTGTGGTACTGTAAAAGTAAACATAGGTCTATAATTTCTAAACAAACAAATAAAGCGTCTGTTTGCATTTGCTTTAACTTGCTATTGAATGGATATTTTTCTTACTCATTACTATTTACGAATTGTTTTATCAAGAAACGGAACGCACCGGAACTACCTTTTGTTATATTTTTTATCACGGAACCGAGAAATGTTCGAATTTCTCTGGTGCGTTGCGTATTACTTTCTTTCTTGCGCGCACAATATTCATACTTACTTAGTGTTGAATTTTAACCTGTCTTATTTGATAGAGCTATAAGAACTGAATCTGACTGACTGTACAAAAAGGAATTCAATTACAAAGTGTGTTTCAAAATGCCGAAACAAACAAACAGCGAAGTGGTTATTGTTATGTCAAGATATGGCGAGCATTTGGAGTTTATTAGTGTAAACTTTGCAAAATTTCAAATTCATACAAACGAATATATAGTGTTATACAGCACGTAAAGACAGAAAAACACAAGAGCGCCCTTGAAATAGTGCAACAACATGAAGAGTCAGATACCGAACATCATACTAATAATGAGTTTTATTCAGATACTAGACGTACACGTGCGCTCCGCTGCACCTGTTAGAAATTAATATAAAGTAATTACATAATTAAAATAGGACGTTTGATCCAGGGAACATTCGTGTTTGATAGAAGGATAAATCGTTTAATATATTACTTAATTTAAATTGTATTTGAATAATTAAAATGCCATCATTTTGGTCCAGAGAGCACTCATTTGGTGACAATGACAATTCCTTTAACGTGTTTCATTTTGTTATTACATGCAACCATAGTTTAATGAAGATTGACATATCATTAGTTTTAATGTGTAAACTTTCTATTACTTGCTATATGTTTCCATTGAATTATGGTAATAACTTAATTTTAACCACTGTTTTCTACGTATTCAGTAAATGGCGCTTGGCCCACTATGGTTCTGAACCCTTCCAATAACTTAAATAGTGATACAGCATATATAATGATATGTAATTATATTTCTTTCTTTCGAAAAT
Organism: Periplaneta americana; assembly: GCF_040183065.1. Lineage (NCBI taxonomy): Eukaryota > Metazoa > Arthropoda > Insecta > Blattodea > Blattidae > Periplaneta > Periplaneta americana. Next base: position 119,904,684 of record NC_091120.1, read on the forward strand.
GTAAGAAGATCTCCTATGTACCATTGCCATGGAATGAATGTGTTTTTTCCCTACTCAAAAGTTTTATATTATGCACATAAGAGTTACTGCAGGAAGAAAAACGCTATAATCTGAGGTGGCGCACAGTGATCTAAAATCCATAATTAGGAGGACAAATGTAAAAAAATAACATGTAAAAAAATGAAATTAAACCCTTAAATTAATTTTGCTATATAACTGAGTAACACTCAATCGATTATCTTAATCAGCGGAGGTGGCTGCATAGCGAGATAAGAAGCCGGTAACATGCCACATTTCGCCACCCAGCATTCTTACTCAGCAAGCGCCGCGAGTCTGCCGTTTTCTTTGTGATCTAACTCTGTTGTAAGTAGTCGATTCCATTCATATTTTGTACCAATGTGTCAAGTAGTTCTTTGGGTATGTAACACTGTTTGTTTTTGTTACATTTAATGTTATTATAGTATGTCAAATTAGCATGAATGGACACGGGACAAAATATAAATATAACCATTAAGTGCAGACTTTGCTAAGGTAGAGAAAAAAAACCTTTTGTTTCGTCCAAAAATGATTTTTTTCACTTCCTCCAGTATTTACCTCTATTTTAAATCTAGTCTTAAGGTGCGCAGATTTGCGGAAGTAATAAATTATGAGCACTATTCATTCGAGATGCAGTAGTGAATTTTTCTCGGTTGCAGTTATTTCAATATTGTGAACCGAATCTGCTTCCGCAGTACAATTCAGGGAATTCAAGATGACAGCTTGTTAATTATGTATCAAATAAGCTTCTCGAGTGCCCAAAAGGTGCAATAGTATCTAAAATGTTACATTTTCCACCATAAGATAATTTGTCGTTGGAGAGCAACAGGATAAGGAATATGCGTTTTTTAAACGAAATGGACATTGGCTTAGTGAGCTACTTATTAAATTAGGTTCTCACCGTGATAGTAATGAAAATTTATAGAAAACGTACTCCTGGAAAGAGTCGTGGCTACCCAAAAAAGCTTTTCCATTACAGCAAGTATGAGGTCAAAACAAAGACAATCTAGAGAATTAGAGCTTGTATACAAAACAAGTTTACTAATTGTAATTACTGTATAAAGTTTTATAAAAATCTGTTAAGGCAGAAGAAAAGTTACAAGTTTTGTCTAAATGCATCCCCCTGTAAGGAGCACTTCTGCTTACACCAACGTAAACAGAGTTTGTACACAAAACAAATGCACTAAGTGTAACTACTGTATAAAATTTCATAAAAATCTGTTAGGACAAAAGTTACTAATTTTGTCTAACTGACCCCCCTATAAGGGATAGTTCCCCTTATGCCAAAGTAATAAGAGCTTGTATACAAAACATATATGCTACCTGTAACTACTGTGTAAAATTTCATAAAAATCTGTTAAATATGAGAAAAGTTACTAATTTTGTCTAATTGCGCCCCTTATAAGGAGTAGTTGCCCTTATACCAACGTAATCAGAGCTTGTATACAAAACATATATGACACTTGAAACTGTTTTGTAAAATTTCATAAAAATCTGTCAGATAGGAGGAAAAGTTACTAATTTTGTCTAAATGCGCCCCCCTATAAGGGGTAGTTCCCCCTTACCAACGTAACGAGAACTTGCATACAAAACATATATGCTACCTGTAACTACTGTGTAAAATTTCATTAAAATCTGTTAGGTAGCTGAAAAGTTATTAATATGTCCTGCTAAATTTGCATTGTAGACCACTGTGCGGTGGTGAAAATGTATTGTATTGCTTTCTTAAAAGTTTTGCATATCCTTAAATATCAGTCCTATCAAAATTTTTCATGGAATAAAACTTATCGGAAATCATTTTTAAAGAAATTTCTGTTATGTAACTTTTCCACAAAAAGCAATAATATGCGAGATATTTCGATTTATTTAATTGAGGCTCCTTTAAATAAAGTATTTTGAATGCCATATAGCCTAAAATCTGAGTTACAACGAACTTAATTTATATTTCAATTTTCTTCGAAATCCGTTCAGCCATTATCGCATGGAAAGATAACAAACATACAGACAGACATACAAGCAAAAATTTCAAAAACAAGATTATCGGTCTCATGATGAATAATTTTACATGTTAACACCAATTAGTTTTGGAAAAGCGAAAATTACCAGGCATATTTTGGCTACAGATTTATTATTAGTATATATTATATTATATTATATTATATTATATTATATTATATTTTATTATATTATGTTTTATTACCGGTACATAAAAAGTGTGTTGATAAAGGATATACTCCGATAAGTAAGTTTTTAATTTGTTGTGGGGGGCTCTTCAATTTCAGGAGGAACAAATTTTACAACAGCGCAACATAATCTGCTTGGCTTATTACCCAACTTTTTTACATTGTATTTATTGCATATATACTTTATGTATTTTATTTAACACGATTCAATTGAGCATAGTTAAAATTTGAATTATAAAATAATGGATTGCTAAGTTAACGTACTATTACTGCATACTAAATCAATACCCTCCCGTTGTTCGTTAATTCTCTGACATGAAAATGAATGTGTACATAAAAAATACTTTAAGAAATACAGGAAACGAATGTACAGAATAGCCTATCAAGATTTCTGTGCATAAGATGCTATTTTAATCTTGCCTGTCCTCGATTCACTCAGAAGTTACTGTAATAACATTATAGTATTATGTCAATATAGAAAAACTACACTTTCCAATGATGAAGTAAAAATTAATTACACAAATCGGTTGATTTAGCTTCCGATATTACTTCATACAAACACAGAAACATTCTCTGTAGGCTATGTTGCATAGCTTTCGATTGTTGTTGTCCAAGGTCTCTTATGGACGAAGTCATTTGTTTTTATTTCATTACACCGCCTTAGATGGTATTGTTATTTTAGTTTTAAAACTTATTTATCTCATTAAATATCAGCCCTATCAAAATTCTGCAAAGAATAAAACTTATTGGAAATAGTTTTTAAAGAAAATTTGTTATGTATTATTTTTCACAAAAATCAATAATAAGCGAGATATTTCGATTTATTTAATTCAGGCCTCCTTATAACCACCCTTTTAAATAACGTATTTTGAATGCCATGTAACGAACTTAATTTATATTCCAGTTTTCATCGAAATTCGTTTAGCCGTTATCTCGTGAAAATGTAACAAACATCCAGACAGGCAGGCAGGCAGGCAGGCAGGCAGGCAGGCAAACATTAAAAAAAGCGATTTTCGGTTTCAGGATGGTTAATTATACATGTTACACCAATTATTATTGAAAAATCGAAAATTACCAGAAAAATTTTGGCTACAGATTTATTATTAGTATAGATATGCGAGGTATTTGCATCTGCCAACATCTCTCTAAACAAATTGCTGAATGGAAAATTGCAAGAATTTTCTAGTAAAAATTTCATGCTTCCCCCATTTAATGGACTTCCTTTCTAATCAAGAACAAGATATACCATTAGTAACAAACACAACAGTAAAAAAATACCTTGGGGTATTTTGGATAAACGACTCACTTATCGACAACATATCACTTCCGTCCGTGACAGAAACTTCCAGAGAATCATGGTGTTTTACCGGGTGTTCAAGACCTCCACTTCATTCAAGATCAAGACTCTACTATACACTGCTCTACTCAGTTTGTACATGTACTGTAGCAAGATATGATCCAAAGCACATCCGCCTACATTGACTCCAGAGGGCAATTTGCAGAACAATCCCAGAATCTTAATACCTCATTCGCAACACTCAACTATACGACACACTTGGCATAATGAGTATATGAAGCTGATCCGCCAAAAAATCTTATCCTCGTTACTTACTCATCCCACCCCATTACTAAATGCTCCAATCGCCTAACTTTAATAGCAATTTCCATCCCTAACGACCTCATCAAACACATTCATTCCAAATTATTATCAAACCAACTGCCAATCTGACTTGTCTGACACTACTAGACATTAGTCAAGCAACAATAATAATTACCCAACCAACCATATGCCACCCTACAGTTTCTTTATAAGGCGAGGGTCCTAAGTGACCTGATACTTAATCACGCACTGTTGTAAAAAAAACAACAACAACAAAACGTTGGTGGAAAGATGGCTCCACCTGTCCGGGCCGGCTGCTCTCCTCTCTTAGCTTTCTAACTTGTTCCTTCAGTTTTCTAATCTCTCTTTCTAGTCCTTCCTGTTTCTCCTGTCTCTGTTGTAGGGCATTTTCCACTTTGGCTATATAGTTCCTGAAAGTACTCACTGCTTCCAATATATTTGTCTTCAAATCTTTTCTCAGGTTACCACATATTTCTGTGACTTTCCCTAGCGAATTGACAGCACTTTCCACGCTGTCCAAGTCTTCCGTCATATTGGTTGTCTGTATGCCTCATCTATCCTATTATATAGCCTCTTACTGGTGCACACACACGCAAGCAATAATGTATATATATATATCATATGTATCTATTAACACTGCAGTCGGCCTCGGTAGCACTGGCCTTCTGTACTCGAGGTTGCGGGTTCCATCTCGGCCCAGGTCGATGGCATTTAAGTGTGTTTAAATGCGACTGGCTTATGTCAGTAGATTTACTGGAATGTAAAAGAACTCCTACTGGACAAAATTCCGACATACCGGCGACGCTGATATTACCTCTGCAGTTGCGAGTGTCGTTAAATAAACCATAATTTAACTTTTAATTAACACTGCAATTGGATGTACACCCGGTGGCAGTGATATATAATATACAGTTACATTACAATAATTACAGGAATAAGATTACAATAATTACAGCAATAAAATAACGTACATCAAATAAACAAAAATTAATTCTAACTATAGATAAATAAATGCAATAAACATAGGAGTATAATTAAAGACTATGTTATAAATAATACCTACTGTAAACAAAAGTAAATATAACTTACAAGTACAGTATTTCTATTAAACCCAACTCTTGTCAACTTGAGTAACGGGGTATCATATAAACATAAGAGCGAACACTTTTTTTTTTGCAAATGAATCTCAACAAAACTAGGCGAAGACCACGTTTGACATATTTCCACACATACCCGGCGGGGTCAGAAATTTTCTTGTAAAATTTCTACCTCAGTACTAGGATAGATGGCGGTGCACAACTTGTAATCACCAATATGCCTGGGTTGAATCCCAAATCTCTCCGCAGTGCATATGAAGGAAAGGCATATGTCACTGTTGATAGTGATTCGTCCATCGGATGGGGATGTTGGTGCTATTCGACAGGAGTAGACTACGTACCGGCACCGGATTTCCCCTTCTCCCTTCCTTAGACTTCATCATTATCCTCACCCATTCCCTACACTAGACTTATATGAACACTTAACGTACACTCACCCTAGTATGCAACGTAACTCTTCAGAGATACATATTGTGCATAACGTGCTCCGCGAAGTTGTGTGCAATTTGAAAATGAGTCACAGTCCTGCCATCTATCCGCAGTATGCGGAACCCGTAGCACGCAAAGGGAAGTGGGTAGGCATTAGACTCAGAAAGACAGACAGACGACAGACAGACAGATAGTTTCACACATTGTTCATTATAAGGATTGTTTCCAGCAGCACTGACGTTAGAAGAATTGTTTCTGGAGAATGTCACAAAAATTTAGAAGATTGAAACTTTCAGGAATAAGGACAAATCTGGATGTTTATATATATATATATATATATATATATATATATATCTGTGTGTGTGTGTGTGTAAAAAGAAAAGAGATTTGAATTATTTTAGATTTATTTTGAAAATTTTTTCAATATATAAAAAATTTGAAAAGGTGTCTAGTATAGCCTATTGCGCATTTATTCATGAATGAGTAGTGTAATTCACAATATAGTAACATTTCAAATTATTTGTGTTATAATGTGAAATAATTTTTATTAAGAATTATTGTCATGTTTACCTCCAAAGAAATATTATTTAATATGGCTCTCGAAACACAATTTTATATTGGTAATAATTGGAATACTCCCCTTAACTCTATTAACGATCAGACACGAAATCTTCTTCTTGCCTTTAGAATTCAAGTGTAGGCCATGAGAATTATAATCATCTCTCTTAATGCTATTTTCCTCTATCACATCAATATGAGAGGTATTGGGTCTCATAAAAGCACGTCCAAGTCTTTCTTTTCAAGAAAAAAAATTGTTTTATATGAAACATTTCATAGCGTATTTTGGAAATACTATTGAATTAATTCCCGATATGTTCAAAGAATTTAAGAGAAGGGTGTAGTATGATAATGAATTATTGAAATAATTTAAATTTTGTCCTTTAAATGTGCATAAATGTGATCCAAACAAATGTAACTTTTCGTTCTACAAAGGAATTTTAAAATTAATGCACTCTGACATCCCTGTAAACGTTATTGTCCGCTGGAAATATGAAGTTCGCTAAATGAGAGAGATGGATGAAACAACGAGAAATGTAAACGTAATGCATACAGTTGCTTTGATGGGAAATCTGATTTCTTGTATGTAAGTTTACCGGTTACTACTTTAAAAATTGAAGTGGGAGGGAAGTATTTCTAATTGGCTGAAGAAAATGATTGTTAGTAAGACAAACGGAGATTTTTAATGGCTAATTAGATTTGTCTAACGTAAAGTAAGCTTTTCTTGTCTGTTTCTCCGAATGTTTAATTAAAATTAAATCTAAGAGATAACAATAATATTTTTCATTTAGTTCGTTTAACGTAAAATAAGCATATCATATTTTTATATTTGTCTTTAGAGTGTCGGCGTGCCTGGGGAAAACCCAGAAGAAAGAAAAGGGATCGTATCGTTTAAGATTTTTGGTTGACTCTGACAATAGTACTTATAAGAAAAGCCATCATGAACATAACAATTTAATAAACAACAAACAAAGTAGAGAGAAAAGAAGTCACAAATGTTATACAGGTTAAGAACTGTGAATACATAAGAATAACCCCAAGCAAGGGGGTGGAGGATATTAAATACTAAAAGTCTAATAACGGCATAAATTGCCGAAAGAGAGAGAACTAATAACTAACATTGAGTAAGAAGTGAAAAGAAATGTTAATGTGCACTAGGAGTGATCAAACACCCACAAAAAGTACAGTTTCCCGTGGCACACGGGCTCTGATAAATTCAGTAAAGTTCAACACTCCAACCTTTAGCAGAATGCCCGTGCTGGTCCGCGTAGGATACGCCGTCGCAGGATCACAAACTATTACCATTAATACCACCATACACTCGGAGAAACTTCACTGTCGTATAAAGGATGTTAACCATCCCGCACTGTCTAGAATATTGTAATTAACAGAGCTGGCCAATACTCTGTTAGAGACAAAGCAAACAGTCACCGGGACTATGTAACTGCAACCTCAAAGCGGCGTTCTCTCGGTAATGCGTCCCACGCGTAATCGGAGTCGTTCCCTTTCAACCAGGCGGGTCGACTCAAGCCCGACGATGGTGAAGTGCAAACAAGCGACGAATCCTCCAGTGAAGGTTGGAGATCCGTGATCCTCTGTCTGTCTCGCTGCCAAGCAAAGTGCCGTCCTTCGAGGCCGCTCCTAGCTCCTCCAGCAGACAGCGCCCCGCTCCCTTCTTTCTCCAATCAGAGGAGGAGAAAATGGGGGTGCGTTAACAAAATACAAAAAACAATGTAGCCACCAATATAACATAAAAATCCCCGCAGCATAAACTGCACCACAGTTTTTATAACGTGACATAAGCATCATTATTATTTACGTTCTCTAGAATATTCAATTGAAATGGGAGAGTATAAATATGTATTAATCTTTTAAATATATTTTGAAATAAGCGTATCTTATCGTTTGTGTTTCCTGAACTTATTAAAATCAGGTTGTAGATTTTTTTTTTTTAATTTTCCAAGATTTTATTTAACGTGAAATAACCAGTGTTTACTGTCCGCTCTTTAACATAGATTAAACATAAAAATTAAACTGTATGTCATCTGTATTTTTTACTAGCTTAAAAACAATTTACAGTTCCCCTTAAAAAGAATGAGACGACTCTTGGTCGTCGGAAGCTAAATTTCTACAGCACGGTTCACTTGCTATCGATGTAGCCAGCAAGACATCTGGTCGTGCATGCGTAGGTATTATTTCATCCTACTCCAAAGTACACACCAGTGCAAAATGTTATCAGTTGTCTGTATATTTTTGGTGTAGATCTCTTTTTACGTCCTTGATCGTTTACCTTCAATGAAAGATTGAAATATGCCGTGTAACACGAAAGTCATTCGCCAAAGTGCAAAAACAATATTAATTTTGAAATGACAAGAAACATTGTAAGGACCACGACAAAGACAACGAGGACCACGACAAGGACAAAGATCAGGACCATGTTTACATACAAGAAACACGACAAACACCATGAGAAGGATTATGCCACGACATAGACCACCATAAGGTTAAAAGGATCAGGACCACGAAAAGGACTATTAGTAAGACATCAAGGACCGCGATGAGGACCAAAATCAGGACCATGATAATATACTACGACAAGAAACACGACAAACACCACGACATGGACCACGATAAGGACTTCAAAATTTACCAAGGTAAGGACTACAGTATGACAAAGACAACAAATACTTATTAAGGACCATGACAAAAGCAGCAAGGAGGACGATAAGGACTATTAGAATGCCAACAATGACCGCAATAAAGACAACATAGATCACGATAAGGGATATGTCAAAGACAACAAGGACCACGACAAAATAATAAGGATCACGATAAGGACCATGACAAGGAAAACAAGAACCAATATAAGAAATGCGATATGGATAAAGGCAAGAGCCACGATAATAATTACGAATTAGACCACGGTAAGGACAAGGTTCATGATAAGAATCACGACATGAAACACGATAAGGACCAAGACCATGATAAGGGTCATAACAAAGACAACAAATACCACGATAAGGACCACAACAAAGACAAGGAACCATGACGAAAACAACAGTGACCACGAAAGGACAGTGGCAAAGACAACAATGATCATTACAAGATTTACGGCAACGACCACTATAAGGACCATGACATGGACCACGGAATAATCACCACAAGGACTTCGTCAAAAACAAGGACCACGATAAAAATAACGACAAACACTATGAAAAATGTCACGATAAAAACCATGACAAACAGTACGAAAAGGTTCATAAAGACCAAGACAGCGATAAGGAGTATGCGAAGGAGAATACGGACCTCTATAAGAATCACGATAAGGATAAGGACGATGACTACGATAAGGATCACGACATGGTCCACAACACGACCACAAGGTTCAGGATGATAGGAACCATAACATGAACCACTTTAAGGACCGCGACATTGACTACGATAACGATCACGACAAAGATTACGATAAGGACCAAGACCATGACAAAGACAAGGAGTAAGATAAGGGCTATTACAATGACAACAAAAATCACAACAAATACAAGAATGATCACGATAAAAAACATGACAAAAAGAATGAGGATCACCATAGGGACTATGCCAGAGACAACAAGGACCAATGTAAGAAGCGCCACATGGACGAAGACAAGAACCACGATAATAATCGCGACATGAACCACGATAAGAACCATGACAAAAACAGAAAGAACGATAAGGGCCAATATAATGACAACTAGGACCACGACAAACACAACAATGTTCAAGATAAAAATATGAAAAAGGCAACAATTATCATGGTAAGGACCATGCTAGAGACAACTAGGACAAATATATGGACGCGAAATGGACAAAGACAGAGACAACTATGAGAATCACGACATGGACCACGATAAGGACCAAGGCCACAATGGGGACCATGACAAAAATAAGATCTAAAAAGACCATTACAACGGAAACAAGCACTGTGATAAGGACCCCAACAAAGCAGAGAATAAACACAACAGAGACAACAATGACCAAGATAAAGACCATGGCATAGACATCAAGGACCACTATAAGGACCTCGATAAGGACAAGGCCTACAATAAATATCATGACATGGACCATGACATGCACAACGACAATGATCGCAATAAGACACCATGCCTTGGACAACAATAATGACCACGACAAGTATTACGACAAAGAAACAACGACCATTATAGGATCACGAAACGGACGAACACAAGTACAAGAACAACGACCGCAATAAGGATCAGGACATGCATAGCGATACGGATAACATTCAGGACTACGACATGGACACAACAAGGACCATGACAAGCATTACGACAAGCACCATGGCCACGATTAGAACCATGACAAAGACAACAAGGACCATGATTAGGACTACAACAAAGGCAACAAAATGACGATAAGAATCATGAGAAAAACGACAAGGACTACGATAATGATGACGAGATGGACAATGGAAAGCACCGCAACAAGGATTACAATAACGACTACGATATGGTTCTCGACTAGAAATACGAAAGAACCACGATGAGGACCAAAACCACGATACAGTAAGTGACATGACAAATACAACAAGAATTGTTACAAGGACCACAACGAGGACAAGGACCAGAAGAAGAATCACGAAGAGGACAGCCATTGAAGACCACGATTTCACAACATAGCTCGAGTGACAAATTATCATTGCTTCTCTGTACCGAATGGTAAATCCCTGATGTGGGATCTAAATTCTTGACTGCTGTCTTGTCTCGGTAGCCCATACGAGTACAGTAGCGGTGTCGGTTCCACTGTATAACCGAAACGTCTCCTGTTTTTAACGCCTTGTAGTATATAGTATACAAATATTATTGACAATTTAAACATTCAAGATTTTGAAAAAGATACTACAATTCGTTATTTAACAGATGCATTTAACAATTAATATTAGTATATCTATCTGACTGCAACAGTGCTTTTTCATTCAATCATAGCATGAATAAAATTGAATGCACATTAAATTAAAGACTATTGCAAACACGTAGATAAAATAGTTAAAATCAACTGAAGGTGTGAGAATGAAATAGTCCAAAACCACACTTTTAACAATTTTTTGTTTGTGCGAGTGCATTTCTTACACATACGAGAAAGCTACTGATAAAATATTGTAATTATTATTCAACAAATGGCATTTTGATTTTAATTGTTAGTTTTTAATATATGTATATATATATATATATATGGTGTAAATACATGCATTAGATTAACGTTTATAATATTATAATTTGTAATTTTGTATAGTTTGCGATCATTAACATTTAATCTCAGGATTTTGTAAAACTCCATTTCAACGTTATTTAGCTATTTCAATGTTATTTAGAAAAAAAATCGTTGCGTAGACTATGAATCGAACTCGCACTTTTCCACACAACACGCAGAAGTCTTAGCGTCTGAGCTATTGAAACGACACGAAAGTTTTCCTTTCTGTACGGATTGTCGATCTAGTCACGAAGGTCCAATGTCGATTTAACTACACGATTTATGTATATATTTATCTATTATTTACATGATATTACCATATTTTTTGCAGTTTTTGAAGTGAATTTTGGAACGATGCTAGTAACAAACCAAATAGCCTGAATTTAAATAACTCAATATTCGTTATCTTGTGTATCAGTGCTCTGGTCTCCGATCATGCACAGTGTCCTAAATCTGAGACTTAGGAATATTCAATCCTCTCATTCTTTTCTAGGGAAACTGTACGTGACAGTGACCTTCAACTTTCTTGTTCGTAACAAGTCAGGTGTAGTGGTTTTTCAGAGCAACACAGCGTTATATGCACTCTCTGCTGATTACACATCATTGAACAATCTCGTAATTCATGTATTAAAATGCACATTTTTGTGGAATCTATTCAAAATACAGCAAAATGGTATCTAACCTTTTTGTAGCCCTTTAGGCCTACTAAAGAAATCATATTTCAGAATTAATCACATTACTTACGGTTCAACCTGTATGTGTATAGTTACAATAGAAGCATCACAACATGCGACTTATTGTTAGGTTTAGCTTAGCAGCAGATGAACTATGAATCTTATTATGTATAATATATTTTTATGCTTCCTGTATCTGCTTGTCATAAATTTAGAATGGGTTAAGAGTAATTTACTTACTTGCCCGCTAAGCTTCCTATATAAATATAGAAGAATATTGTGAGGTATGTGCTATTGAAATGTATTTTCTGTTTGTTTTCAGATAAGTGTCTTCAGTTTCATTTACAACCATAGTAGCTCTTCCCTATTTCATTTAATTTAGGTGTGATATTGAAGAAAGAATTTTTGTGAGTCATTTAGTATAAATGTTGTTTAATGTACATTTTTATGCATGACTGTAATAGACCAAATTCGCGTTGACGTTTCTTGATTATCTATAGAGATAGATGTGTTACATAAATATTCTGAAAGAGTTTCTGTTAAATATATTTTGAAGTTTCAAATATTGTGCTTCACGGTTCCGCAACTCCGTATTAGGAATTTTCCGTAATTTTAAAATAAAATAGGGATTATTTTAATCAAACTTAAACTATTTCTTTTATTGGCGACTTCGTGGAAGTAATTCAGTTACAAAGAGAATGAAAATGTTTATATATTCAAAAAAGGCAACATAAGGGATTTAATGTCTATGTAACTAGCCTTTACTCCAAATGGAGAATGCTTTGAAATATATGATCATTTCAGTTTCGGTCACTCTAGTTTATTCACCATCACATACAATACAACCTCCCTTGCATACCAGTAACAGTTGAAAATAATTTAAAAATACAGTTTTCAAAGTATCGACATCATTCACACCAATAGCATACGCTAAATACTCAAAATATAGATGGGCCGGATTACTGTAAGCCTTGATGTGTCTGATCACTGTAAGCGTTGATGGGCCGGATTACTATAAGTCTTGATGGGCTGGAATACTGTAAGCCTTGATGGGCCGGATTACTGTAAGCCTTGATGGGCCAGGTCACTGTAGGTCTTGACGTAGCGGATTACTGTAAGCCTTGATGGGCCGGATTATGGTAAGCCTTGATGGGCCGGATTTTGGTAACCTTTGATGGGCCGGATTACTGTAACCATTGATGTGCCAGATCACTGTAAGTTTTGCTGGAGCGGATTACTGTAAGCCTTGATGGGCCAGATCACTGTAAGCCTTGATGTGCTAGATCACTGTAAGTTTTGATGGAGCGAATTACTGTAAGCCTTGATGTGCCGGATTATTGTATGCGTTGATGTGCTGGATTACCGTAAGCCTTGATAGCAAGATTATTGTAAATGTTGATGTGCCTGATTACTGAAAGCGTTGATGGCAGGATTATTGTAACTGTTCGTGTACCTGATTACTGTAAGCATTGATGTGCCGGATTACTGTAAGCGTTAATGTGCCTGATTACTATAAACGTTGATGTGTCGGATTACTGTAAGCCTTGATGGAAAGATTATTGTAAGCCTTGATGGCAGGATTATTGTAAGCCTTGATGGCAGGATTACTGTAAGCGTTGATGGCAGGATTACTGTAAGCCATGATGTGCCGGATTATTTTAAGCCTTGATGGCAGGATTATTGTAAGCGTTGATGTGCCGGATTACTGTAAGCCATGATGGCAGGATTGTTGTAAGCATTGATATGCCAGATTACTTTAAGTGTTGATGACAGGATTATTGTAAGCGTTGATGTGCCGGATTACTGTAAGCCTTGATGTGCCAAATTAATGTAATCGTTGATGGGCGGGATTACTGTAAGCCTTGATGTGGGGGATTATTATAAGCTTTGATGGCAGGATTATTGTAAGCGTTGATGTGCCCGATTACTGTAAGCCATGATGGCAGGATTGTTGTAAGCATTGATATGCCAGATTACTTTAAGTGTTGATGGCAGAATTATTGTAAGCGTTGATGTGCCGGATTACTGTAAGCCTTGATATGCCAAATTAATGTAATCGTTGATGGGCGGGATTACTGTAAGCCTTGATGTGGGGGATTATTATAAGCCTTGATGGCAGGATTATTGTAAGCGTTGACGTGCCGGATTACTGTAAGCCATGATGGCAGGATTATTGTAAGCGTTGATGGGCCGGAATACTCATAGCCTTGATGGTATTGTAAACGTTGATGTGCCTGATTAGTGAAAGAGTTGATGGCAGGATTATTGTAAGCGTTTGCGGGCCGGTTTACTGTAAGCCTTGATGGCGGGATTATTGTAAGATTTGATGTGCCTGGTTACTGTAAGCGTTGATATGCCTGATTACTGTAAGCGTTGATGGCAGGATTGCTGTAAGCCTTGATTGCAGGATTACTGTAAGCCTTGGTGTACAGGATTATTGTAACCGTTGATGGGCCAGATTACTGTAAGCCTTGATGGACCAGACAACAGCAAACCTTGATTGGTCGGATTTTTTTAATCCATGATGGGCCGTATAACTACAAGCCTTGATGGGTCGTATGACTGGAAGCCTTGATGGGCCGGATCACTATAAGTCTTGAAGGGCGGAATCACTATAAGCATTGATCGGCCGGATTACTCTAAGCCTTGACGGGACTGTAACTCTTGATGGAGCGTATTGCTCTGACTGTTTGTGGGCCGTATCGCTGGAAACTTTGATGGGCCGAATTACTGTAAGCCTCGAACGACCGGATAGCTGTAAGGCTTGATGGGCCAGATCACTGTAAGTCTTGATGGAGCGGATTACTGTAAGCGTTAGTGGGCTGGATTACATTAAGGCTTGATGGGCCAGATCAGTGTAAATTTTAATGGAGCAGATTTTGTAAGCGTTTGTGGGCCGTATCACTGGAAGCCTTGATGGGCCGAATAACTGTAGGCCTAGATCAGCCGGATTACTCTGAGCTTTGATGGGCCAGATCACTGTTCTTCTTGATGTAGCGGATTACTGTAAGCTTTTATGTGCCGGATTACTGTAAGCCTTGATGGACCGGATTACTGTAAACTTTGATGAGCCAGATTACTGTAAGTCTGGATGGACCGGATTACTGTAAGGCTTCATGGGCAAGATTACTGTAAACTCTTCATGGGCAGGATTACGGTATGGTTTTATGGGCAGGATTACTGTAAAGCTTCATGGGCAGTATTACTGTAAGGCTTCATGGGCAGGAATACTCTAATTCTTCATTGGCAGGATCACTGTAAGGCTTCAAGGGCCGGATTACAGTAAGTCTTCATGGGCAGGATTACTGTAAGGCTTCATGGGCAGGATTACTGCAAGGCTTTATATGCAGGATTACTGTAAGGCTTCATTTGCAGAATTACTGTAAGCTTTGATGGCGGTATTACTGTAAGGCTTGATGGCAGGATTACTATAAGCGTTGATGGCAGGATTACTGGAAACCTTGATGTGCCGGATAAATGTAAACCTTGATGGCAGGATTATTGTAAGCATTGATGTGCCAGATTACTGTAAGCGTTGATAGCAGGAGTATTGTAAGCCATGATGTGCAAGATTATTGTAAGCGTTGTTGGGCCGGAATACTGTAAGCCTTGATGTGGCGGATTATTGTAAGCCTTGATGGCAGGATTATTTTAAGCGTTGATGTGCTGGATCACTGTAAGCCATGATGGGAGGGTTATTGTAAGTGTTGACGTGCCGGATTACTGTTAGCCTTGATGGCAGGATTGTCGTAAACGTCGATATGCTTGATTACTGAAAGCGTTGATGGCAGGATTATTGTAACCGTTGATGGTCCGGTTTACTGTAAGCTTTGATGGCAAGACTATTGTAAGCGTTGATGTGCCTGATTATTGTAAGCATTGATGTGCCGGATTACTGTAAGCCTGGATGGGCGGGATTACAGTAAGCCTTGATTTGCCGGATTTCTGTAAGCCAAGATGGGACGTATCACTGGAAGCCTTGATGGGTCGTATCACTGGAAGCCTTGATGGTCCGGATCACTGTAAGCCAAGATGGGACGTATCACTGGAAGCCTTGATGGGTCGTATCACTGGAAGCCTTGATGGGCCGGATCACTGTAAGTCGTGATGGGCCGAATCACTGTAAGGCCCGATCGTCTGGATTACTCTAAGCCTTGCTGGGCCAGATCATTGTAAGTATTCATGGAGCTGATTGCTGTAACTGTTTGCCAGCCGTATTACTAGAAGCATTGGTTGGCCGAATCACTGTAAGCCTCGATCGACCGGATTTTTGTAAGCCTTGATGAGCCAAATCACTGTAAGTCTAGATGGAGTGGATTACTGTAAGTTTTGGTGGGCCGGATTACTGTAAGCCTTGATGGGCCAGATCACTGTATGTTTTAATGGATCTGATTAGGCCTACTGTAAGTGTTTATGGGCCGGATTACTGTAAGCCTTGATGAACCGGATTACTGTAGACGTTTTGAGCCGGGTTATAGGAAGCCTCGATAGACCGGATAACTGTAAGGCTTCATGGGAGGATTACTCTAAGGCTTCATGGGCAGAATTACTTTAGGGTTCATTGGCAAGGTTACTATAAGGCTTTATGGGCAGGATTACTGTAAGGCTTCATGGGCAGGAATACTGTAATGCATCATGGGCAGGATTACCATAAAGCTTGATGGGCCGGATTACTATAAGTATTTATTGGCAGGATTACTACAAGGCTTTATGGGCAGGATTATTTTAAGACTTCATGTGCAGGATTACTGTAAGGCTTCATGTGCAGGATTACTGTAAGGCTTCATGTGCAGGATTACTGTAAGGCTTCATGGGCAGGGAACTGTAATGCTTCATGATCAAGATTACTGCAAAGCTTCATGGGCAGAATTACTGTAAGTCTTTATTGGCAGGATTACTGCAAGGCTTCATGGGCAGGATTAATGTAAGGCTTCATATGTAGATTACTGTGAAGCTTCATGTGCAGACTTACGGTAAGGCTTCATGTGCAGGATTACTATAAGATTTCATGGGGAAGATTACTGTAAGGCTTCTTGGGCAGGATATCTGTGGGGCTTCATGGGCAGAATTACTCTGAGTTTTCTTGGGCAGGATTACTATAAGTCTTCATGGTCGGGATTATTGTAAGACTTCTTGGGCAGGATTACTGTGGGGCATCTTGGGCAGGATTACTGTAAGGCTTCTTGGGCAGGATTACTGTAGGGCTTCATGGGCGGGATTACTGTAAGCCTTCTTGGGCAGGATTACTGTAAGGGTTCTTGGGCAATATTACTGTAGGGCTTCATAGGCAGGATTACTATAAGACTTCTTGGGCAGGATTACTGTAGGACTTCTTGGGCAGGATTACTGTAAGTATTCTTGAGCAGAATTGCTGTAGGGCTTCATGGGCAGGATTATTGTAAGGCTTCTAGGGCAAAATTACTATAAGCGTTGTTTGGAGCTGTAAAGAAAAGAAATGACAATCTGTAATACAATTCCAATTATTAAATGATTTGTTTAAAGCCAAGAATTTGGGAAGATAATAATTATGAAAATGAGTTTATTATTCTGATTGTGCTGATAAGTTTGTCAATCTCAGCGATCTCATAATGCTTAGCTATAATTTTCAGATATCTACATTAGGTGATATAAGGTTACAACCTTTAATAAGGAATAGGTTTGGGCAAGACAGTGAACCTTGTTTTGTGTGTTATGAAATAGGTAAAGTGAGAGTTAACGTTGGACTAACGTAGAGCTATGTATTCTGATAAAATGTTTCTCTTGAGTAATAGTAGCAACGACATTTGACAAAATGAAAATGTTTAGACACAAACAGTGGTTCACCCAAGTGTGCACTATGCGGGCTCAACCCCCAAATAAAAAGAAACTCAAAAACGAGAAAGAAAGGAAGAAGTGAAAGGGTTTTTATTATTTTTAGAAGTGTGGTTTTTGTACATTTAATTTGATATAGGTTACTATGTGGATAGACTTCTACAACATATTTATTTTAAGAGCTTGAAATTTTCATAATGTTCAATGTTCTGTGACTTTTATTTGGAGCTTGCCTTGTAGTACCAACCATTCCCACCAGCCAATCACATTCAGTGACGCTGTCTGTACTTGTCTAACCATCAACGCTTTTCCAGAGGGAGTTAGTCTTACAACTTTCATTTTCCTCTGTGACACTGATTATGAACAGTTCCCCTTACCCAAACCATATTTCTGGGTGTGCCGATGAAAACAAATGGAGAATGGTAGGACTAAATAAGAACTTAACAATTTGAATATAAACAATTTATGTATATTGATTATTGAAAGGAGGGTTTCGATCATCCTCTCTTATCTCGGGTTGTTATTCGCCAGATGGAATGGTGCATCGGATAATTGGGATATGCGCAGTGGAAGACTTACAAAATAAATAGTGTAAATTTTATGTAACAAATATAATTAACAAATAAATGGATAACAAATACATGAATGATTAAATGAAAGTAACATCTAAGTATGAAGTTAAATGAAGGGAAAAGATATTGCAAATTAATCTGAAATATACAATAAACAAATCACTAAACCGTCGAGACTTTGAGCAAGCTGGGCCAATATACCTACAAGTCATGATACAATCTATTTAAGTAATTGCAAATAGTAGGTTCCTGACCTATTAGAAACTTTGCGCGCTGGAATATTCTCAAAATATATATCCAACAACATATGAGACTTTAACATGAATGCCCAGCCCGTATCATAACTCTTAACACGTACCCCATTAGATCACAATAACCATGAAAATGCAACTAACAAGTTCAATATATATTCACTCAGTATACCATAAGGAAATGACCCAATATAAAACTGACACACGGCTGATCAATGTACACATAACTAATTTAAACATTAATCTTACATAAACTCTACACATAGTAATGATCTCTGTACTATTACAATCAACCTGATGCCCAAAAGAGAGAGAGAGAGAGATAGAGAGAGACGGTGAATGATATATGACCGACGATAACTTCAAATACGTGTACTCGTTTAAATACCAACTGAAACTCAATACACTCAGATTCATAAATACCACCGCGTAGAAAGTAATGATAATCAATTTGGAAATAGAAAGTACTAGAATAATCAAGAGAGCAATATGACTCCAGTTTCATTACGTACACTATTACGATATAAGCCATAAAAAAAGATCGTTAATCACCACAATTTCGCCAGCCTTCCTTGGAATCTCAATTCGAGGTAACTCATCACAACTATATAACCTCACACAAACTCGAATACATAAACATAGACCTATCACTAGCGAATAATCTCCATATATGATCCACCAAAAATATCGCAAAAACATATAAGCAAATATCAGAATAACTTCATAACGTCGATTTAACTATTCCAATGATAAATCTAATACAACCTTATATCACAGCACTGAACCTAGGAATAGATTTAACTGTCCGAGCTATTCCCCAATCAAACTTTCATATCGAGCGTAGATTCCTGCGTGAAGCTAATAATACCAGAATTCTCGGAACAACCTTACACATCGAACTTAAGTTCCTAAATGAAGTTCTCTAGACGAGCCCTGGTTCCTACGTGTAGTTTACTAGACGAGTCCTGGTTCCTGAGTCTAGTTATCTGTACGAGCCGTGGTTCCTGAGTGTAGTTTAATATTACTGAGAGTAACCAAGAAACCTCGCCTTTCTCTCTCTTTTGTTTAACAAAACCAACCGGCCAATGGGAAATTAGGTACGAAAATGAAAGGATAAGGGGCGCTATCTATGATATGCTGTCGGAGTGAACTCTGTCGGGCGAGATGGTATACTAGCTGGATGACTGAAGCGTCGAGCTCGGCTCATTATAGACTTACAAAAAAATGTAAACATTTAAAATAATCATCCTATTTTTTTAAATATAGGCTGGTTCAAAAGTCCTGTTCCATTTTGTTGAAAAAGTCCACCAAAATTAATGAACTTTAGATATGTTACTGGTGACACTATAAGGTAACATAGGCTATACAGGAAATTGAAATTTGCCTCTCTTCAATTTCAAGACAAAGTTCTTAATTTTGACATTGTGGAAAACACATAGGCCAAATGAAAATGATCGGGACGAAATTCAAATACAAACTGCTGAGCCATTTATACCGAACCCACATTTTCAGAAATCGAAATTGCGAAAGAAAATCTGAAAAACTACAAGTCTCCAGGTATCAATCAAATTTCAGCAGAATTAATACAAGAGGGTGGAAGCACATTAAGTAGCGAAATTTATAGGCTTGTACTTGCTATTTGGGAAAAGTTAATTGTACCAGAACAATGGAAGGAGTCCATAATTATACCTATTTTTAAGAAGGGGAACAACACTAACTGTAGTAACTTTTGAGGAATATCACTTTTGTTGACATATTACAAAATTTTGTCCTGTATTCTTTTGAGAAGATTAAATCCATATGTAGATGAAATTATTGAGGATCATCAGTGCGGTTTAGACGTATCTAATAAATCGACTATTGATAAGAGTTTTTGTATTCGAGAGATACTTGAGAAAAAATGGGAGTATAAGAGTACAATACATCAGTTATTCATAGATTTCAAAAAGACATATGACTCGGTTAAGAGAGAAATTTATATAAGATTCTTATTGAATTTAGTATTCCCAAGAAACTAGTTCGATTAATTAAAATGAGTCTCAGTGAAACTTAAAGCAGAGTATGTATAGGCCAGTTTCTGCCTAATGCTTTTCCAATTCACTGCGGGCTAAAATAAAGAGATGTACTATCACCTTTACTTTTTAACTTTGCTCTAGAATATGTCATTAGGAAAGTTCAGGATAACAGACAGGGTTTGGAATTGAACGGGTTATATCAGCTTCTTGTCTATGCGGATGATGTGCATATGTTAGGAGAAAATACACAAACAATTAGGGAAAGCACGGAAATTTTACTTGAAGCAAGCAAAGTGATAGGTTTAGAAGTAAATCCCGAAAAGACTAAGTATATGATTATGTCTCCTGACCAGAATATTGTCCACACCTGTGGAGTAACGGTCAGCGCGTCTGGCCGCGAAACCAGGTGGCCCGGGTTCGATTCCCGGTCGGGGCAAGTTACCTGGTTGAGTTTTTTCCGGGGTTTTCCCTCAACCCAATATGAGCAAATGCTGGGTAACTTTCGGTGCTGGACCCCGGACTCACTTCACCGGCATTATCACATCATCTCATTCAGACGCTAAATAACCTGAGATGTTGATAAAGCGTCGTAAAACATCCTACTAAAACAGAATATTATAAGAAATGAAAATACAAAAATTGGAGATTTATCCTTCGAAGGTGTAGAAAAATTCAAATATATTGGAGCAACAGTAACAAATATAAATGACGCTCGAGAGAAAATTAAACTCAGAATATATATGGGAAATGCGTGTTTATTATTCGGTTGAGAATCTTTTGTCATCTAGTCTGCTGTCAAAAAATCTTAAAGTTAGAATTTATAAAATAATTATATTACCGATTGTTCTGTGTGATTGTGAAACTTTAACTCTCACTTTGAGAGAGAAACAGAGATTAAGGGTGTTTGAGAATAAGGTTCTTAGAAAAATATTGGGGCTAAGAGGGATGAAGTTACAGGAGAATGGAGAAAGTTACACAACGCAGAACTGCACGCATTAAATTCTTCACCTGACATAATTAGGAACATTAAATCCAGACGTTTGAGATGGGCAGGGCATGTAGCACGTATGGGCGAATCCAGAAATGCATATAGAGTGTTAGTTGGGAGGTCGGAGGGGAAATGACCTTTGGGGAGGCCGAGACGTAGATGGGAGGTTAATATTAAAATGGATTTGAGAGAGGTGGGATATGATGATAGAGAGTGGATTAATCTTGCAAAGGATAGGGACCGATGGCGGGCTTATGTGAGGCGGCAATGAACCTCCGGGTTCCTTAAAAACCATTTGTAAGTAAGGAAACACATTTACAAGCAATGAATGTCAAATTACTATAATATAAATTGGAAATAATTTCAGTTAGTAATTGCAAATTAAATATTAGAATACAATACATGCAACCATGAGCAATTCAATGACGTTTGCTTATCTTATATATAAAAGTCAATGTGGCTATGTATGTATGTATGTATGTATGTATGTATGTATGTATGTATGTATGTATGTATGTATGTATGTATGTATGTATGTATGTATGTATGTATGTATGTGTGAGTGTATGTGTGTATGTGTATGTGTGTGTATGTATGTATGTATGTATTTATATATGTATGTATTGTTGTATGTATGTATGTATGTATGTACTCTATACAAATCTATACACTTTGACCGACATTTGCCAAAGTTTGCACATTTAACCTTCATGACCAGGAGAAGAACATAGGCTACATTAAAATCGGAAAAATGGACGTTGAATTAATTAAAAAATAAAAAATAAAATTACATACGATCAAACATTAATCTTATATATAAAAGTCAATGTGGCTATGTATGTATGTATGTATGTATGTATGTATGTATGTATGTATGTATGTATGTATGTATGCATAACCCGGAAAAGAACATAGGCTACATTAAAATTGGACCGATGGACGTTAAATTATTTAAAACAATAAAAATGAGAAAGAAATTAGACATATTGTATGATATTAAAATGGCCTCCTGTTTTACAGTCAACTGTCTTTTATTGACGTCATCCAATCATGTCTTCTTCCATTGTAAAAGCGGCCATACTGCTATTGAAATATGAAATAAAATAACATTAAATTAATATTACAAAATTGAGGAACAATTTCTTGATTGAATGTGTCATGGGCAATAATATAGAGCAATTCCACGAAAATGTCATACTGAGGTGAATTTCTTGAAATTGATGTAGGAGTATTTTTGTTGAAGAAATATGTTTCTTTATACTTTAAATCGCCTTATTTCGTAAGATAATGTTTAAAATACTCTTTCTTTTAGTCTATAACTTGCTGCAGATCTTGTCATATTCCAAACGCTTAAAAAAACACGTATAGATACTTATGTTTCGTGTCACAATTTGGACACTTATATTTGTTTTATTTCAAGCCGTCTTTTTTGTATACTATATTTTGGTCTTTCCTTGAAGTAAATATGTAATTAGTTGAAGTATCCTAAGATCCTAAATAACTTAAAATCATTATAATTATTTGTACTGTAAGTTACGGTCAGTCCGTCACAAGAAACATACAAAAACTCTTCCATACAGCACAATAATTGACAGATTAAAATTTCCTTTGGTATTCTGTGTTATTACTACATGACCAATAAAAAAGTATTAGAACATTTTCTTCTAAAGTGATTTCGTTTTCCGCAGCGGCATTGTGAGTGACTGACATGTCGCCTCTCAGCTGTTATGTTGTTCATTCTCACAGTGTGCCTAGTTACTTGGAAGGCCTTGGTGAAGTTATACGTGAACTGGCGATAAGTGTGCAGTAATTATACCTGAAAAAAGCAAAATGAGATTCAGGCAGCTCATTGGAACAATAAGCAGGTCTCAATATTTACTGCTGTTGCCTGGTTTAAACAGGAAGGTGACAGGGAAGTTCAGAAGAAATCCTCTGCATTAGTGTCAGATTATGTAGCACATGACAAATAGGCAATGCAGTGAATGTTTGTCTACGAAAAGTGTTTTTGGAAATTTTGGCGATTCTTCCGAACATTGAGGTGGTAAAAATATTTTCAGATAAAGCAGCGAGTCATTTTAAACAGAAGTAAACATTGAGCAATGTGACATTGCTTGCTCGCATATTTGGATTTAACATAGAATGGAACTTCTTTCAATCACATCATGGCAAAGGGGCCGTGGATGTGATTGGAGGCCAAGTAAAAAGGATGGCATGGATGCTTGCGAAATCGGAGAAGAAGATACAAAGCGCTACAGAATTTTGTAACATTGTGAGCAATAAAAACATCCAAATTATTGTTAAGGAGGTAGCATAGATTGAGATAGAAAAAGGAAAAAAGTATCTCGAAAAACGATTTGAACATCTTGCACCTATTCCGGCATCTCATGGAGTTCATTACGTGAAAGTGTTAGATCCCTATGTTGTAAAATATGTACAACTGTCTTGTGAACAATCAGTGCGAAAGGTCCACAGGTTCCGTGTGTGAAAAGAAACTAAAGTTTGTTCAGATAACAAGTGACATATTGACAGTGTTCCTGCAGTACATACTTGTTAGACTAAATAAGTGAGTCAACGAGTGCCGTGGAGTGCTTCTACGTGTTTAATTCCAATGGTTTCAATCTAAATGTAGAACTCAACATTCTGATCTATTATTATGAACATAATATATAACAGCCATAGGCATGGGAAATATAAACTGTGATCTGCGTCACCTTATCGTAATCGATAAGGAGGTCAGTGCCAGATGATTAGGAACGCGCTTGAATAACGTAACATACTGTCTTACGCTGGGGAGTTGATGCCATATAGAGTGATAAGCGCTGTCAAGGTTGCTGTGACACTCTTATAGTCCTAAAATTAAACACCAGTGCATGTGGCTTGTATATACAGTATTTAATCACAGAGAAAGAACTATATATGTTATTAAGTAGGCCTATGTAATACTTGTATGTGCATTTAATTTGTGTCATTTAAGATGCATGGTCAAGCAAACTAATTTTTATATTCTGGAAAACATATTATTCATTTAAATTGATCGTTATGTTAATTTACTACTTATCAAGTTTTATATTATTTTGTACTATTTACGGTTCTGTAAGTGCAACTTCATTTTATAATTCAGAGATGTCAGTCAGTTACAGAATGAGGTCAGTCTGTTACACATCACTTTTTCGGCCATAACTCCATTACTAATCGTAGTTTGGAGGTCGTTTTCAACTTAAACTGAAGATTACAATTTCCTTTCCGAACTATATTTTGCAAAATTGTATCAGCAATGACAATTCAGAGAAATCTGTGGAGAACCATGTTCACCCGAAGAGAGAGTTGACATTTATGTCAGTCTGTTACACACACTTTGGACGTAAATAAATAGTATACTTTTCCTGTTAAAGACGTTTATTTTTATATGTATCTTAAGTGTGCACTTCCCTCTATGAAATCCTGCGGTGACACAGTCTAATTTCAACCTATTATACAATTTAGGCAGACATTTTGCTGTCAAAGTGTACTGTAAATGTCAGTCAGTTACACGTGGAATTGCTCTATACAATACAATATGACATAAAACACATATTTATTTAGTTTTTATAAATTCAAATTCAAACATAATAGCAAATGTGAAACATTCATAATACTTAAATTCAAGCACTTAAATACGTAGCTCTCTGTAGCGTTGTGGTAAGATGAATGACTTTGATGTATGGAAACCCAAGTTCGAACCTCAGCTCAAGTCCTATTTTTTTATTATTTTTATAATTTATTTACATTATTTTAGATACCGGTACGTAATTTTATTTTAACCCGTCATAAAGGGAATTTTACAACAAAAATAATATATCTGTAGTATTTTATTTTTGCTATCTCAAACAAAGTTACCATACAATAATTATACTGAAATCTTTATATATAAAAATCAGTCATTCAATACGGAATAATAGGATGGGGTGCAATGACAAAGACTATCCTAACTCCATTACTACAAAAACGTATCATCAAAATTTGTCTGCATAAATCACTTGATTATCCGACACAATTTATTTATTCTGAATTCCAAATATATAAACATACAGTACTAATTTATTTTCACAAAAATCGAATGAATTTTAAAGCTGAAAACAATATACATAACACCAGAAGAAATGTCCCAACTCTTTTGGCAGAACCTAAATGCCACACTACAGCTGGATTAAGACACAGTAGGAATTATGGACCAAGACTATACAATTCAGTATTGAAAAATAATCCAAACCTAAGCAATCTATACAATCTTAAGTTTAAAAATAAAGTGAAAATGTTTGTATGATATTTGATAAATTTTATTATCATTTTTTAAGTGTTACTAGCATTATATGGTATTAACTTTTATTGTATTTATCTGATGCATGTATAACGTATATGATAAAACATTGTAATAAACATAAATAGATCATTTTCTTAATTAATAACAGTGTATATCTTCAATAAATGATTTCTTAGCATCGCCACAGATACACTTGATTGTACTTGTCACTATCTCTTGTCACTAGAGAGTTCTTGAAATTTATATTTTCCCCGCCATTCATAAAATATTTTGATATGATACCTCTTTCACAAAAGGGGAGATCTATAACTGAAACTAGATTAATATATTTCAGTATTATTTGTATTTATCCTGGTAATAATGAACAGTTTGACTCGTAGACATTTTGTCTTTTCAGCATTAACTTCCCGTGATTGTACGAGAAGATTCGAAGAGAACGGCAATTACGTAGACTTTCGGCTCCCCACGACTACCATTAATGCACAACACAATGTCAATATGGCGGTTGCTGTCGTCTGCGATACAAGAAACTTTTCTGTTGATTTGCGAGTTCGTCATTTTTTCCGGTTATTATATGCTTATTTAAGTTGTGTTAACTCTCCGCCTTAGTATTTATTTTATTATTGTAAATAATTTTGTTTTATCACTATTATTATTATTATTATTATTATTGTTATTATTATTATTAATGAATTATTTTGTATTGCAATCTTTGTATCATTTCTGTCACGATTATGCTATTATTATTATTATTATTATTATTATTATTATTATTATTATTATTATTATTGTTACTATTATTTCTATCATCAGCATTATTATTTGATCTCTGTAAAATTTATGTAGACTACTGGACTGTACCCGAGCACGAGCATATGCTCATTTCGGTTATCCATACATATGTATTAATTTCAAATGTAAATTGTAAATAAATTTGAAATTTGAAATTTGAAAAAAAAAAAAGTGATTACGGGTATGTATTTTCTCTATACAAATCTACACGCTTAGACTAATATGTGCCAAAGTTTGCACATTTAACCTTCATAACTAGGAGAAAAACATAGGCTATATTAAAATTGTACAAATAGATGTTAAATTAATTAAAGAGTAGAAATAAATACGATCAAACATCCATGTGTAATATTAAAATGCTGTCTTCTACAGTCAATTGTTTTTTTATTATTGTCATTTGTATTCAACTTCGACTTTCACGAGGCCATGGAAATTATAACATTGTTGGTACACATCATGAAGGCTAAAACTAGATAATTCGTACAATAAATATCTTTACGCAGTCCAGGACCGTATTATGAATTTTTCGATGCAGTTGTAGATAGTGCGCAGGCTGTTTTTTTATCAACTGAATTCTAGAATTCTTTCAAACTACAAGGATTGCTACCACATAATTTACTTAATATTGAATAACCAGAAGTACTATTACGAAATATTAACCCACCAAAATTATGCACCAACATAATTTGGTGTGAAGAACTCATGCGAAACGTAATAGAAGTCGCAATATTAACTGGGAAAACGAAAGGAGAGATGTTTTTATCTCACGTATTGCTATGATACCCATTCTATTTAATGCAATTGCAATTTCAGTGCGACTAGCATTTGTAATGACCATAATAAAATGAAGCTCAAGGACAGTACCTCAAAGTTGCAGACATTGACTTAAAAACTGCGTGTTTTTCACATCCTCGACTATATTTTATACAAAGGAGTGGGAAAAAAAAAAAGATTTTACATATATCAAAAAGCAATTCAATGATACTTCTGTCATGTTGCTAATGTAGTACGTGAATGTACGTAAGCTGACTGAAAATGGCATTGTATTAATTCTAAAATATACGTCTCACAAAATATTGTTGTTCACGTCCGAAAATATGTTGCTGCGAAATTCTATCTTTATTATCACGTTGCAAATGTAGTATGTTAAGCGTTGTGGAAATAACAATCTCTTAATTTCTAAAATACCGTTAAGCCTATACGTGTCTTCTCAGAATATTAGTCTTTATGTCAAAAAAGACTTATTGCAAGTTTATATTGTATCTGTATTCTGTGTATAAAATAAGAATTAATATAATATGTTCCGAATTTGTGAGATATAGTTTTCCAAGTCATATTAAAAAAAAAACTGCGTATGATATACGTGGGTGTACAGTGGTCAAGGGGTAAAAAATCTTCCAATATAAATTAAAATATATATGTACATATTGATTCGATGCTGAAACTGATCAGAAATAGGAAAAGGAATCATATTTTCGTTGGGTTTTACTTTGTTCATAGTTTGATTTTTCTATTATTTTATTTGTGTTTCTGGCGGTGTGGAAGAGAAGGCCTAATGGCCTTAACTACCCAGAATAAATAAATAAAAACAAATAAATATATAAATAAAAAACCTTGAACGTCAGGCACATGATGACATGTTTTCTTTTCGGTGCCTGATTTACAACTGTTTTAAATTGAGTTAATACTGGCAGGCATTTCGGTAAGGAGTTCATCAATTCATGTAAATGACATTAAGTAAAGATTAATCTTAGCTTAGCAAAGACATTTCGTTTTGGTTGTCTATAGTTAGGTTTCCGAGATTTCCGAAAATGTAATAAGGAGTTTAATTAAAAACAGAAGCAGAAAGGAAAACCCGTGCAACGCCGGGTGCTTTTAGCTAGTGTATAATATTAAATGCGATCTTCTACATTGAATTGTTCTTTATTATTGTCTGTTGTATTCAACATCGACTTTCACGAGGCCGTGAAAGTATACAAATTTTGAAAGAAAATAAATAATCTGCCCTCAATGAGGGTGACCATAATGATCCAGAATAAAAGCACTACAGAATAATTTAGAAAGACAGGAATTGTGTAGTAAAAAATTCAGAGAAATGCAAACCCAACAGAATCAACAATGGCCAAAATATAAATGGTAATGTAATACTTGGATTGAATCCTTAAGAATATCCAACAAAATTTCTTGAATTTCAAGAAATCGGAGTCCGAGTGCTTTTAAAAATCACATGTGAATTTAGGAAGTGTGCCACTTGCACCAAACAAAAGACCAGAAACACTGCACTGACTAGTGGGAATGTCATATTTCTCACGTACGAGATAAGGGATGCAGGACTCAAATGGTTTTCTTCTCCTCATCAACGTGTTGTGCCTGCAGGGCATCCCTCTCAAACCGGATTGTAGGATCAAGAACTAATCGCTTAGATTGAAGAGCATGAAAACATTGTTGATACATCATGAAAGCCAAAATTTAGACAATTCATCCAATAAGTATCTTTCCGTAGTCCAGGACCGTAGTATGAGTTTCTCAATACAGTTGCAAATAGTGAGCAGGCCGTATTTTATCCAACTGAATTCTTGAATTCTTTGAAACCACATAATTTGAATCACCTATAATACCGGAACTATTGCGAAATATTGACACACCAAAATTATGCAATGGAACAAGAATTGGTGTGAGAAAAAAAAAGGTAATATAAGTGACAATATTAACCGGTAAACCAAATGGAAAAGATGTTTGTATCTCACGTATTCCTATGATACCTACTAATTTGCCTTTCGATTTTAAGCAACTGCAATTTTATTTCAGTGTGATTAGCATTTGTAATGGCCACATTAAAATAAAGCTTAGGGACAGTCGCTCAAGGTTGCAATATTAACATAGAAACTCCGTGTTTTTCACATTCCCAACTATGCAGCTTGGTCTCGAGTGGACACACCTAAACATATTTTATATAAATATATTTATGCAAAGGAGAGGAAAACAAAGCATTTTACATATATGAAAAAGCAATTCAATGATATTTTTATGTTGCTAACGTTAGTATGTGAATGCACGTAAGCCCAGTGAAAATAACATTGTATTAATTCTAAATTATATGTCTCTCAAAATATTGTTGTTCATGTCCGAAAATGTGTTACTGCGAGATTATATCTGTATAATCACGTTCCCAATCAGTTAAGCATTGTGGGAAGAACAATGTCTTAATTTCTAAAATATATGTATCCCACAATATTATTATTTATGTTAAAAAGTGACTTATTATGAATTTATATGGTGTATCTTTATCTTGTATACAAAATAAGATATAATATAATTAATATATTGTTAATTTCAGAGATACAATTTTTCAAGTCATATTTAAAAAAACTGGGTATGATATAAACTTGCGTACAGCGGTAAAGGGGTAAAAAATATTCGAGTATAAATTAAATTACATGACGTATATATTAATTCTTTGAATGACCGATAGAGAGATACATTTTTGCTGACGATGACACCCCAACGGGTTAAGAATGTTAAACAAGGGAATTCCCTAATTATCGTTAGCTCTCTCTGAAGTTCAAACGAAAGCACACATAGTCATGAAATTACGTTAAATGTGTGTCAGGACAGCTTCACATCAATGTACAGATCTTACATAATTTTTCTCTGCCTCTGGGTTATTCTACGACGCTGTATCAACATCTAGGTTATTTAGCGTCTGACTGAAATGAAGATGATAATGCCGGTGAAATGAGTCGGGAGTCCAGCACCGAAAGTTACCCAGCATTTGGTCGTATTGGGTTGAGGGAAAACCCCGGAAAAAACCTCAACCAGGTAACTTGCCCTGACCGGGATTCGAACACGGGCCCCCTGGTTTCGCGGCTAGACGCACTGACCGTTACTCCACAGGTGCGGACTCTGCCTCTGTCCAACGTCACATTTGCATGGGGAGGAAAAGAGATGGCAGAAAGGTTGTAATACTTTTTAATACTCTAACGCTCACGAATAATATAAAGCACTTGAAATTTAACAGTCATTGACCACCAGAGATGAAATGTAAGATCTGTAGAACATTGTATCAACGCTATGTGGGTGTATAGGGATCAAGGGGTGTGTTTTTGTTTTGCTGAACTTCAAGACAATTCTAACTCATTTATAGTTCATGTGACTGTAGCCTGTAGGGTAAACATTGGTAATTTCGTGATAATTTCATGAAAACTAATTTAAAATGCAAATGTGTAAATATATCCTTATTCCGATTTTTTTATTTAAAAGAGGATAACTTGCTGTACAAATCTGGAGACATAAAAGATTGAATACGTTCTAGAATATGTGCCAAAAACCACTTTTACAACTTAAGCTGAAAGGTTGGTTATTTCGTGATAACCTTGGTAATTCCGTGATATTGCATTGATAATTTCGTGAGAGGTAGAAGAATTGTGGAAAAATTCATTAAAGTCAAATGAAATTCTCATTTATTGTTACAATACTTCAAACTTAGTAATTCCGTCTAATATTCATAGCAAGAAAACATATAAATACATATCAACACATAATAAGAACGAAATCGAAGTAAAAATTGATATTGAAAAGGGATCTTCTTTGCCCTGAAAGGGTGAACACTTTTATTACGGACTTTACTATAGCCTATATTACTAGGGTAACTCCAAAAGTAATGCATAACGTTTGTTTAAAAATTATATTTTTATCCTACAGCTTTGCTATTTTCACACAATGTAGATGCAGCCTTAAGGAACAAAATGTCACTTTTTCACATAATCCCTGTTCCTCTCAACTGCCTTACGTAACCTAGGAACGAGGGCCTGTAGACCAGCACGGTAAAAGTCTGGACCAACACGTATGAGCCACTCTTTAGCAGCGTGCACAAGGGAGTCATCTTATAACCTCGTTCCGCGAAGGGATCCTTCAGTTTACCAAAGAGATGGTAATCGCACGGTGCCCGTTCAGGACTGTAAGGCGGATGTTTCAATGTTGTCTATTCGAATTTTCTGATCTAGTCTGTGGTCTTGTGACTGACATATGGCTGTGCGTTGTCGTGCAATAACAGAACATCCTGCTTCTTCCGATGTCGTCGAACTTGAAGTTTCTTGAGAGTTGCAACATACCCGTTAGAATTAATGGTGGTTCCGTGTGGCATGATGTCCACAAGCAAGAGTCCTTCTGAATCGAAAAACACAGTAGCCATAACGTTTCCTGCCGAAGGTGTACTTTTGAATTTCTATTTCTTTGGTGAATTTGTATGATGCCACTCCATTGTCTGCCTCTGTCTCCGGTCCAAAATGGTGGAGCCATGTTCCATCTTCTGTCACAATTCTTGCAAGTAAGTCATCTAGCACTTATCTTTGACACTTAGCATGATAACAAATCAAACAGAAGCTACACTGAACCTATTGCGTCTCCGTTTTCTTTTTTGTTATCACATCTTGTCTTCAGATTTCTAAAATTCCTATTGTAATACATTTTATACTATTTTAAAAATTGTAACACTTAATGCTCAACAAAATTTCTCCTCAAACAGCTAAGATTTCTATCAGTAAAGCTAAGCCTATATGGCGACTACAGATGTATCTAAACTTCCAAAAACTTTTCCTAAAATTTCACGAAGATACAATAAATCTTTGTACCAAATATCATTACCTTTAGTAATAAGCCTGTAATGTAATTACAAACATCCACAAAATTTGTATGCCTGAGAAGTCGACGCAAACTTGCTCTCTCCAAACATAAAAGCTCACTGAAGCAACTACAATAGTCACACAAAGCTTAGTTGTATGTTTCTGGAAACTGGACAACATATACAATCCCTTGGCGGAAATTTGGATCTCGTAACACCATTGGTTAGTTCACAAAAGAGCAAAGAAAAAGTATCACGAAATAACCACTGCCACGAAATTACCAATGTTTACCCTATATATTTTCGTTGGTTTTACTTTGTTTATAGGTAGTTTTTTTCTATTATTTTATTTTATTTTATTTCTGATGATGTAGAAGAGATGGTCTAGTGGCCTTACTACACCAGATTAAATAAATAAAAAAATGTAAATAATTGATTAAAAAAAACAGTTAAACCCAAGTCTCATGACGCAATGATTTCTTCTCGGTGCCTGATCTACAGCTGTTTTAAATTGAGTTAACCCTGATAGGTGTTAATTAGTAAATGGCGCTATGTAAAGATTCATCTTTATGAACAAGATTGTTTATAGTTCAGTTTTCGAGACTTCCGAAAAGTCTCACAACCAGTTTAATTAGAAATATAAGTAAAATGAAAACCCTGGGCAATGCCGGGTGTTCCCAGCTAGTAATAAAATAAAATAAAAATTAATTTATAAAAATATGAAAATAAAAATTCGCTACCGGCATAGCTCAATCTAAGGCGTTTGCTTGCCAATCAGGAGTTGTGCTCGGGCATGGGTTAGTTTAGTTTTTTCCGAGATTTTTCCAAATGTTGGGTAATCTATTGTGATTCCTCGGCCTCTTCTCGCCAAATATAATTTGGCTATCACCAATCCCATCGACGCTAAATAATCTAGCTTCGTTAAATAACCAACTAAAAAGCTAATAAATGTGATTTTAGTCATTTGTTGAAATTCAAATACTGTATTCGAACATCACCTGTATTACAACGAGCATCTCGAAAAAAGGCTAAACTAATCATTATTTGTAACAAAATCACTTTCAGAAAAAACCTTAACACACAAATAAAAATAAAAAATTGCGAATAAAAGATTTTTTAATTTTTTTAGTAGGTTATTTTGAGACGCTGTATCAATATCAGATTATATAGCGTCTGAATGAGATAAAGGTGATAATGGCGGTGAAAATTTGTCCGGGGTCCAGAACCGAAAGTTACTCAGCATTTGTTCAAATTGGGTTGAGAAACCCCCGGAAAAGACCTAAACCAGTTAACTTGTCCCGACCGGGACTCGAACCCGGACCACCTGCTTTCGCAGCCAGACGCGCTAACCATTACTCCACAGATGTGGCCAATAAAAGATCGTGATAATATAAATAACAATAAAAATTATTATAAATAACACACAATAAAATAATTTGGAGGCAGACAGACATGTAGAAAATTAAGCTACATATTGAATTTTATATCCTGAAATTGTCATGACACAGACTACCAAGGGGTGTAACAAGAACACCCCACATAAATAATGTGAATTACATCTTAAATTAGAGTAATTATTTATGTTATCGTTAATGGAAATTGTTTATAGACATATAACGGACAAATACATGGAATTTCAAAAAGAGATAGGGTGTCAAAATAAAGGTGATATTGAAAAATCATCAGTGGGGTAATTGCATTACCCCTCTTGGTAGCAGGAGGGTTAATAACACTCTCTCTTCTTAAAAATGATTTATCAATAAAATAATAATGCAGCTCTTTAGAATAGGCCTAATTAAAATGCATTAAATATCAACAACTACTATTTCAGTGGTATGCATTTTGAGTTTACAATGTAAATATTACACTAGAATGTAGACCTATGTACTTAGTTGATCTTCTCTTTAGTAAGTAATTGTAATTTATTTATTTTATTCTTGGACTTCCTTACGCACCAGATTTCATATTCTGCATTACGCTTATTTCCTTTGTTGTTATTGGTGTTCATTTGTTCTT
Organism: Periplaneta americana; assembly: GCF_040183065.1. Classification (NCBI taxonomy): domain Eukaryota; kingdom Metazoa; phylum Arthropoda; class Insecta; order Blattodea; family Blattidae; genus Periplaneta; species Periplaneta americana. Next base: position 119,938,897 of record NC_091120.1, read on the forward strand.
TATGTACTAGTTATTAAGATAAGTGTATTAAAGTGTACAATCAGTAATTGTAGACCGCTATCAAGCAAACACTTTTTTTTTCAATAAGACGCAGAAAATTTCCTGCAATTGTTACTCCGTTTGTGTACTCACAAGGAAGGGTCCAGATGGTTGTCGCTGATATTTGAATGGGACAAGTTTATTTGTGTTTTAGAACACAAGGAAAGAAGTATGGCGCGATTTGAGTTGCTATGGAATATATGTGCCTGAGGAAGAGAGGAAGGAAGAAATGGAAAAGGGATGGATACAGACGACGAGAGACAGAACGAATTCTGCTAGTTTTAAGTTGGACGCGAGTGTGGATTGTTGTGTAAATCATACAGAATGAAACACGCCGTGATAGTTAACTTGCTAGCGGATTTTGTTCGTATTTCAGAAGAAACGTCAACTAGGAAAGAATATACAGTTTTTTGACACATTAAAAAGGATTTGATTGAAGAAGAGCTTGGTTATTGAAGAGACAAATACCGTTATGATAGATGAAGTAATCACTGATGATGAGGAAATTGATAGTGATTTCGACGATGATCAAAGTAGGAGCTCTTCGTACGCTTCAACTCCACCACATAAGGAGAGTACAAAATTCCCTCAAGGATGCTTGGCTAATGCTTATAAAATCTAGAGAAAGCAGCTCAGAGGAAAGTATCTCCCTTCCAGTTGTGTCCTCCTGGTTTGGTCATTGACAAGTCATCTCGTGTAAAATTCATTTCTGTAATGGCACAATAAGACTGATAAAAATAAGACAATATTGCAAAAATTTGAGAATACGCTTAAAACTCCATGCAGACGGAGGATTATCTTGCAAGAAAGAATTAATAACAAGGATTGTTATTATTTTATTGTAATGAGAACAAAAATGCAATGATCTATGACCGAACGAAAAGAACTTGGACGATGAATATTAAGAAACAAATCAATCCAAACTACTCCTAATTGTTTAAAGCGTTCAAACTCTGAGTCAAAAGTTTCAAGATAGAAAGCAAAATAGCTTCGCGTAAGATTACACACAAAGTTAGAAAAAATGTGCTGATGATGCTCGTTATGTATAAGCAAAAGTCGAAGAATTGACATAAGAAATATCATTGATGAACACAATTTTATTCCAGAGCACATACTAAATCCGGATCAATCCAGATAAAACGTTACATTTCGGGAAGCAAGACTGTCCTTAGTGCCATTGGTTCAGTTGCAGCGACAACGCCTTCATACATGATAATGGCAGTTCTTGTAATCGATGGTAGCTTATGCTACTTCCACATGTGTGCTATATTTTTATTTCGTAAACACTACTGTAGTCATTTCTGTCTTTTTTATAAATCATTAAATCAATAGCCTCAGAAAAATGTAGGCAGCTCCTTTCTAGTTATACATAATTTCTATATATTGAGGCTCACATCTCCTCTGTTTATTGTCCATAGCAGCTATAAATCTTGTAGTATGTATACTTTGATACTGTCTATTAAACACACACTCTTGCAACAACACTTGAGATCCCTTCGTTGTCACAAAATGTCGGTTTCATGTATGATGAAGTGCCTGCTGTTCTGTCTACCTGCAAAGCATAAGAGGTCATTTATTTAGTGTTCTCTCCAAGGGCAAGTCTTTCACTGCAAACTTAGTTTTCTTCAATCTTTCCTATTTTCTGCCTCCCTCTTTGTCTCCTCATATGATCAATATATCTTAATGTCGTCTATCATTTGATATCTTCTTCTTCCCCCTAACTCTTCTCCCGTTCACCATTCCTTCCAGTGCATTCTTCAGTAGGTAGTTTCTTCTCAGTCAAGGACCCAAGCAATTCCTTTTCCTCTTTCTGATCAGCTTCAACATCATTCTTTCTACAGCAACTCTTTCCAACATGGCTTGATTTCTTTTTCTATCTGTCCACATCACACGTTCCATTCTTCTCCATATCCACATTTCAACTGCTTCTATTCACTTCGTCGTAATGTCCATGTTTCTGCCCTATATAGTGCCGCACTCCACACAAAGCACTTCACTAGTCTCTTCCGTAGTTGTCTTTCGAGAGATCCGCAGAAGATGCTTCTTTTTCTACTAAAAGCTTCCTTTGCCATTGCTATTCTCCTTTCGACTTCCTGGCAGCAGCTCATGTTACTGCTTATAGTAACACTCCAAGTATTTGAAGCTGTCCACTTGCTCTACTACCTCATTTAGAATTCACAAGTTTACCTTTTGCATTTTTCTCCCCATGACCATGTTCTTCGTCTTATTTGCATTTATCTTCATCTCATACTCCTCACAGTTGTCATTTAGCTCCAGTAACATATTCTTTAGTATCATCTCCTCTTCTGCTAACAACGCCATATCGTCTGCAAATTTTATGCATTTGATTCTTCTTCCTCCTACTACCACTCCTCCCATGTCCTGAAAACAGTTGTTTACTAAATCCTCCAAGTAGATGTCGAACAGGGTAGGCGATAAAGTACATCCTTGACGTACTCCTCCCCAAATTTCACTTCCTTCTGACATTTCTTCTCCTATTCTAACTTTGACTCGTTGTTTCATAAAAAGATTACTGAAAAATTCTCTCGTTCCAATCCACACCAATTTTCTTTAGGATCCCAATCGGTTTATTCCAATCCACTCTGTCAAAAGCCTTTTCTATGCCCACAAATACTACATACACATCTTTATCCTTGTCTATGTATCTTTCGCTGATTGTCCTTAGCAGTCCAATTGCATCTCTCGTACCTTTTCCCTTCCTGAAGCCAAACTGCTCTTCTTCCAACTGTCCTTCCATCTTAGAATATAAACTCGATTCAGTATTCGCAAGAGACTCTTCGTCAAGTGCGCTAGTAGGTTAATAGTCCTGAACTCATTACTAAGGAGCGGATTCCTATGTAATTAAATATTCTTTTTGCGTGTGATAAGACACAATTAGCAAAGTTAAAAATTCCGAACATGAAGTTTCAAGTTTACAACCCGAATTTTATTTCACATAAAAACACATATTTTCACAAAAAAATACGTAAATACATATTTTCAGGAAATCTGTTATAAACACATAAATCTTGGAGTTTTTTTACTTAAATAATTTTTTACAAGAACTTTTAAATATTTTAAAACTAAATCAATTATATCACTCAGAAGTACGTTATCTTTTTTTTAGAATTCTTGGTTGCTTCGTGTTTCTAAGCGCTTTATGGTGTATCCGTGATCCATTTTCGTAATAGCATCACCTCAAGTTCTGAGAACTGCTACACAGCATATCAATGTTATTATTAGAGAATAAATTAACCTGGACAAGGAGGAGAGATCTTGTAACACATAATTAGGAATGTTTATTGTTGCTGAAGATGATTTCATTCCACGCTTTGTTTGTGAAACTCAACAGATAAGAGCTCGGGTATGAACATTATTTAATTTAAACAAATCTCTCGCCTCTCGCTCATGTCTATCAAGTAAGGCAATATATCTTGTTGTGATTCCCTGTTATCGGGCTTCGTCAATCGATATCCTACAAGATATACTGAAAGATGGTTATTTAAAAAACGATTTGGTTTTCCTATTAGCAAATTAAAGCTTTTTGTGTGACACCATTAAAAAACTCGAAACATCCAAAAACTTGTTGTCTGAAACAAAGAGGTGCGTGCCGTGGAAATTAAACTAGAGTCGCTACCAGGTTCAGAAGCACAATTACTAAGGGACAAATTCCAGAATGTGTTTGGGAAAAACAGTGGATATAGAAAAATGTGTAAAGCTGCTCAAGTATTGGAGGATGTGTCTGTAGGTGAAATTGACGGTGTATGTGTTTGTGACATTCCTCTCTTTAAATATGCACGTCTGACGTCCTGTGATATGGAAAGATCGTTTTCACAGTAGGCTATAAGTCGTTGTTCAGAGATATTCGGCATGCATTTGTAATGGAGAATTTGGAGATGACCTTTGTTGTTCACTGCAATTCTCGGCCAACTACTAGCACTCAAGTGTGGTTGGTGAGTACCTAATAACATTTTTGTCAAGCTAAGTAAGGTATTTTTGTCATATTTAAAAGAAAAATACTTTTTATTTTTAGCAAATATTTTCGTACTTTTAGCACATAAAAAATAAATATATTTAAATTTTTAGCACATAAAAATCCGCTCCCTACTCATTACATTTCTTGGCATTATTTTTCTTCGTTATTGGAATTAACACTGTCTCCGTAAAATCTTTAGGCCATTCGCCTTTCTCATATATTTTGTTGCATAATAATAGAATTTCCTTCTTGTCTTCACCCAAGCATTTCACTAAATTTCACTAATCGGTTGAAAATCGAATATTCGGACGGTTGCTGACCTTGACAGATGTTCTCTAACCGGTCGAATCTAAACCGCTTGTAAGTGCTATTTTGCAGCTCTCTCATCAGTAATGCATTCCTTATTCTCCCCACCTTGTCATTTTGTTGTCATGCAGTCTGCATCAATTTCTCCTAACATTTTACCCTCCTATGATATTATAAGGCAACAACATGTAATAAGGAACTAATAAACTTTGAGTAATAAAATTAAGATTGTGTTGTCTGTTAGGTAAAGTGAAAGTTACCGTAGAATTAATACAGGCTTACATACAAATGACTTTTAGAGAACCCGGAGGTTCATTGCCGTCCTCATATAAGCCCGTCATCGGTCCCTATCCTCAGCAAGATTACTCCAGTTCCTATCTCTTATTCTATCTTCCTCAAATCCATTTTAATACTATCCTCCCATCCACATCGTGGCCTCTCCAAAGTCTTTTTTCCCTCCGGCGTCCCAACTAACACTATATATGATTTTCCATAAGTGCTACATGCCCATCACAAACTTCTGGATTTGATGTTCCTAATTATATTAGGTGAAGAAAACAATGCGTGCAGTTCTGCATTGTGTAACTTTCTCCATTCTCTTGTAACTTCATCCCTCTTAGCCCCAAATATTTTCCTAAGCACCTTATTCTCAGATACCATTAATCTCTGTCCCTGACTCAAAACGAGAGTCCAAATTTCACAACTAACATAACAACCGGTAATATAACTTTTTTATTTTATAAATTCTAACTTTCAGATTTTTTAAAGCAGACTAGACGAGAAAAGCTTCTCAAGAGCAGACATTTCCATATATATTCTCCGTTTAATTTCTACTCGGATGTTATTTACAGTATATTTGTTACTGTTACGGCAAAGTATCTCAATTTTTCCACCTCTCCAAGGGACAAATTTCTAATTTGTATATTTTCTTAGTGCAGGACTGTGTATTACAATTACAAGATGTATCTCCAGTCCATAATTCCATAACAGTCACAACAACATTTGATAAAATAAGAGTGTTCAGAAACAAACAGTGGCACATCCACGGTGGGAGGAGGGGACTCTAAGCGGGTTCAATAATAGTAAAGAAAACAAAAAGAAGTAAGAAAGAAAAGATAAGATAAGATAATTCCAACCCCGGGCCATAAGCTTGAAAAGGTGAAACCAAAAAGGTGTACCAGTATGGCCGTCAAATTACCCATAGTTCATCTTTTTTTCGGTTTGTTTATCAGTTGTTTTGCCATATTATTACGATTATAAATTGTTTCGTGTTGTTGTGCGTATTTCAAAAGTGTAGTCAAGTTCAGCAGGTGTTATTTTTTATAAATAAGCTAATATTCCAACCCCGGGCCATAAGCTTGAAACGGTGGAACCAAAAAGGTGTACTAGTATGGCCGCCAAATTACCCATAGTTCATCTCTTTTTTCGGTGTGTTTGTCAGCTGTTTTGTTCATATTGTTACAATTACAAATTGTTTCGTGTTGCTGTGAATATTTCAAAAGTGTAGTCAAGTTCAGCAGGTGTTATTTTTTATAAATTAGCTAATATTCTGTTCGGTTCAACTGAAGAATATGTCCATTGATATGTCCCCCTATGCTTTAACACATGAAGGAATACCAACATCCTTCTTGATAAGAGAGAGAATGTGGAAATGAAGTGTTCAGTCCATGTCACAACCACGACCCTTTTAATAAATACACAGTGAAATGTACATTGATATAATAATCTGCCAGTAGTCCTGCTACTTCCACATCCATTCTAATCCGTTTACGTATGACTAAAACCGACAGTAGCAATTTAATATTTGGCAATTGGCGGCATTTCGCGGTGGAATATGGGGCGTAAAAGGTGTCGTTTGATTTCAAGCATATTTGCTTTGGAGTACTCCCTCCTTTCTCTTATCCTCTCAGGATAATTCTTAATGCATTGCCGTGTCCTTACCTGTTATTGTGGAAAGTATGTGGTATTTAGAACATTTCATTTTAAACAAGCCTGTATGTGAATAGATTTTTACAACATAGCCTACTTTAATTTACAAAAGCTCAAACTTTGGATAATATTCGAAGTTCTGTAACTTTCATTTGGAGCGTATCTACTAGATCTAACAATTCCCACTAGCCAGTCACATTCAGTGACGCTGTCTGTTCTTCTCGGTACATCCACGCTTTGCGTTAGGATACAGTTATACCGTAATTTCCCATAACTATGGTCCAGGCACCCAACTATGGTCCAACACGCATTATGTACTACTTAGTCCCCCAAGAGTTCGGTGTTTGCCATTTAAGGCGCCACTGTGATGGAATTATGTTCCCCATAGATGCTTCTCTCTACCATTACACGTGGCAATGATATGGATGCTTAACAAGGTCAGTGTGCATCGTTCTATTGAATGTGTGAAGTCACGAAACCATTCAGTTTGTGATTGTCTGTTTTATTAAGCTCTCCTCTGTAGAACTGGTACGTTATAGATATATGATTCTCTGTACAATTAAACCTGGCTATATAGTGTTTACTTTCACGTAATAATTAGACTGACAGAGGTTAAGGACTCTGCGTGAAAAATGTTTAACCTCAAGGCTAGAAGTCAGTCCTGAACTATGTACCACAATTTTTCGTGGACCATAGTTGTATTTCATTTTGAAATATTTGTTTCAATAAAATGTGAAGAATGTGATTATTTACTTCTGGAAATACGGTATCTCAGTATATTCTAAAACACCATTTAACATTATAGTCAAGTAAACAAAGAAACAGGCTGTTCCAGCATCAATGGTATTAGCACGAATAATGGTCCGGTAAAACGAAAACTTTAGGGTAGAAGGAAAACAACTGTCCCTGTAAGTGACTATGAGAGCGATGAAATTGAATTGGATACAGATTATGATGTTTCCGGTGTACTCTCCATATTTACAGACAGTGAGTCAGATGTGGAAAAGAAGACGAAATTTGTTAAAATAATGCTAAAGGCACATAGTTATATGGTAGTTACTTATGAGGAGGAATTGTGTCCAGGGAAAGTTTTAGAAGTGAAGAACAATGGAGCTGTTGTTTCATGTATAGTAAGAAGCGGCAATTACTGAGGTGGCGAGAAATGGAAGACAGTGTATTCTATAGAAAGCAAAACATAATAAAACAAATTGAAGACCCCAAATGCGTCTCGAAAAAGAGAGATCTATTTTCAATTTCAGAATTACAAGAGAAGTGGAGATTCAAATCATAGAAATAAGCCTACTGAATATAGTTCTCAGTATGGTAAATAAACATTATGAGTGAATTTATTTGCATAATATTTTCCTAAGACTGTGTTAGTTTATTTTGATACCGTACTTTTGTTCTTTATTATAGTCACCGGCAAAAAAAAAATCGGGCCAACTACATTTTATTTAAATTTTTTGAAAATTGTAGGATTTTAAAAAATATTTGTAGGTATGCTGAGGTTCATTTAGTTATACATTTATTTTGTGATACGTAACAAAGTAATACTGAATACGTAATGGCCAACAATGATATGAAAAGGAGATTCGTTCTTCTTGCGAAATTGTGTCTAAACTTCTCAGACTCATTTCAAGCTATGCTGAAGAAATCTACAGACTGGTAAGCTCTCTTGAGACAGTATTAGAGTACTTCATTGTATACAAATGTCACTAAGTAAACCGACTCAGCAAAATGGTTGCATTGATAGAAGATGGGAATAGTCAGCGTTATGTGGCTGCAGTTCTTGGGATTCCTCGATCGACCGTACAACGAGTGTACCATCTCTTTAAAGAGACAGGAGGTTATTCCAGGAGAAAACGAGTGACTTCGGCTCGTGACGACCATTTTATTGTCCTAGACACATTAAGAGATCGCCATTCCACAGCTATTGAGACCAGAAGAGCCTTCCAGAAAATAGGACAAGTTAACGTGAGTGAGAGAACAATAAGAAGACGTCTGGATGAATGTGGGCTGATTCCAGAAGACCAGCTAAAGGCCCAGAATTGCTCCAGCAACATCGTGTTGAACGATTACGTTTTGCTCACAATCATGCTAATTGGAACCTTGGGGAGTGGCGACGAACGCTCTTCACAGGTGAATCGAGATTTAGTTTACAGATGGACGTGAAAGAGTGTGGAGAAGAGAAGGAGAATGTTTTTATTCATGTACCTTCAGTTCACGTGTGAGTTTCCAAGGTGGATCAGTAATGGTATGGGATGGCATTTCGTATGAAGCTCACACAGAACTTGTTTTCATTAATGGAGGTGCTTTGACTGCTCCAAGATACATCGAACAAGGTCTAATTTAACATGTGGTACCATATGCCCCACTTATTGGTGAAAAGTTCCTGTTGATGCACGACAATTCTCGCCCTCATGCTGCAAGAATCGTGGATGAGTTCCTTCACGACGTTGGATTGAATAGGATGGCATGTCCAGCAAGAAGTCCTGATATGAACCCTATTGAACATGTGTGGGTCTTTCACGACGTTGGATTGAATAGGACTAGTCGACTAGCTCCTCACAGCAACTTACAGCAGCTCCGAAATGTTTTAAGTAAAGAATGGAATAGAATCGACCCGGCTGACATCCAGAATCTGATCGAAGGGTTGAATGGGCGAATGGTAACAGTCATACAGTCTCGGGGAGGCAATATCCACTATTAGGAACATCTGGGTGGCCACAAAAATCAGTTGAACATTTGGAAGAAAATTGAAACAATTTGTAAGTTTTTACACCTTTTAATTACATCCCTTGTTTGGCGTTGAAAATAATAGCGCAAGTGATAATGAAAAAGGTTTTTTTTTTCTGGGAAGCAATGTTTTCTTCATGTCATAATGGGTTTTCTGATTCTCACCTCATTAAAAAAATTGAGAAACTTTAGGTGGCCCGGTTTTTTTTTTTTTTTTTTGCCTGTGAGTGTAGTTGTTCATTATTGCAGGAAAATGACTTTCAGATTTCACTTGTTTATGGTGTATTTATGCAATGTGTACTAATAAAAAGAATCCATTTACTTTTCATTTCTTTTTAATATTTCTGTGCTAGATTATGTTTTTACCCTTAAATTAGAAACTCAATGTATTGATTTACGCATAATTACAGCTCCAGCTATAGTCCATTCATGCTTTCAAGCATGAATATATGAGTGGATCATAGTTGGGCAACTCAGAATACAACTATGTACCAATGCTTATTATTTTTTTAACACTTGTAATTAAATAATTTCAAACACATATGTCAATATTTATTTAATATACACTTTCAAGAGTCCGAAGCCAACATTTCACTTATTCTGGATGAATAGTACTGAATATGCAAAGAAAAATATGACAAATGTGGACCATAGTTAGGGGAAACTACGGTACCACTTTATTATTGCTCTGTGACAATGATTATAAATGCCTTCCCAAACCCCATATTTCTGGATGTGCTACCGGAATTAAATAAATGCGTCTAAGTAGGGTGTGTTTACAGTCTTATTCGGTTCTGTGAAGGCAATAAATGACAATCTGTATTAAATTCAAGTCATTAAATCATTCGTTTAAAGTCAGGTAAGTAACACTAATTAGGTGGATGCAGCCATTGAATATAATATATTTATTAATTTTTTTTTTTTGGAAAAGCAACCATAGTCCAAAAACATAAATGTTCAAGAGAAACAAAAACCTTTCTGGCATAGGTATTATTGACACTTCAAGTATGAAATTCATCGTAAGTTAAATTGTCTCATGGAAATACTTGTGTAAATGTAAGTAGCTATGGACAAAGGTTATTTTAAGAAAAAATAATCTGTTGTGGCTGAAGTATGCCTCTGCTTTTATCTCCTTTTTCTTTATTATAGCTTGTTTCTTTTCCTGCAGTTCCTTCCATGGGTTACTTCTGCACCTAAAGATGGCTCCATAACCAATACAACAATTCACATGCTAAAGTATTTTTCTCTGGGTGGCTTCTGTCGCGTACATAAAAAGCAATACTGCCAATCTACTACAGTTTAAAATTGGATGGATAAATATTTCAAGATGATATGATAGGATATTCATAAATACTACCATCGTCCTGGAATGGTTGTTTTCACAAAAAAGAAGCCTTTGGAGTTTGGTTGTTTCATGAAAACCACTGAAAATTTCCAATCCCATAACATAGGACTATGGTGTTTTCTGCCAACTCAGTAGATGGCCGTGATAATACGCGCACTACATGCTTCATATTTCAAATTTGCATTTTTTTTGGACAAGGGGTTTTTTAAAGTACCCTTCAATTGACAAATCTGTTCACCTTTTACTTAAACTGAAATATCTCGAGATCTAATGAAGCTACGATAACATACGTAGGTTTAAAACACTCGGGACGTTACGCATTATCGAGTAAGCTCAAATTTACCGAATCAAATAAATTTGAGCTCAATCCATAATGCGTATTGGTCCCTTCTATTCACTAAATTTCATAACAGTTCAAAGCGAGGTTTACGCAATGAACAAAGAAGGGTGTGGTTTCCAGTAATTAAAAGAAACGTTTACCAGTTTGAGTGAAGGGAATTAAAAGAGGGTATTTTCATCGGTCCACAAATTCACAAAGTTATGGCTGACTATTTGTTTGAGGAAAAACTTTCAATTGCAGAAAAAATGGCATGTCGCTCTTTCAAAGATGTTTGCTCAAATTTACTTGGAAATTCTAGGGCAGAGAACTATATCGAACTTGTGGAAACCATGTTAAGTGCATATGACAAAATGGGGTGTAAGATTTCTCTCAAAATACACTTTTTACATTATCATTTGGATTTATTTGTTCCTAATCTTGGAGCGGTAAGCGACGAGCATGGGGAAGGATTTCATCAAGAAATATCTGAAATGGAAAGGCGATATAAAGGAAGAACATTATCCAGCTTGTTTGCAGACTATTGTTGGTTCCTTGTAAAAGACAATCCCAGGTCTAGTTATAAACGGAAATCATCCAGTAAATCCTTTCAAAAGTTAAGTTCAAATTCTGAGATTTTTCGCATTATATATATTAAATATTTTTATTGTTGTGTTTTTTTGTGTTTTAAACTCATTTTTTGATCCAGTACACATTTTTCAAATATTACGAGGCATTTTGAATCTCTAGTGTGTTGTAGTTTTATCAGTAGCAGTGAAAAATTAAAAAGTGAAGCTTTTTCCATAAGAAATTCAATTCACTTTCCCCGGAAAATGGTACGTGATGGGATAATTTGAATTTTAAATTCACATTTAGGATACAGATATTAGTAATATTTACCTATTTTTTATATTGGAGCAAGACAAACAGTAAAAATTTGTTGTTCAGTTTTATTGTTCATGAGATAAAACACCCTCTTTGTATGAACATTATTACTTGGTATGCTTAGAACAAAAGTAGCCAGTTTTTATAAATTTATAATACTGATATTGTTTGATTTTAAACAGGTGGAACTAAAACCCATTTCCGGCAAGCATTACCTTCTACAAAGACTGCACATTTGAATGCATCTCTTTAACAACAAAATTCATCATATAAACAATCATCATTCACGGCAAAATCAAATGTTTAGAATAATGATTTTTACTCATACATTATGCAAAACTAAGAAAGAAAAGAAAAATACGGGAGCCGGGAGACTGTTAAAAATTAGGGGCAAATACGGGAGATCCCGGAAAATACGGGAAGGTTAGCAACCCTAGAACTGATAGCTGTAGTGCGATAACAACTATCACATTTAACATCTTATGGTAAATATAAAACTACAGTAATTTCATTTATCTCAGGAAACGTCATGCAACGTAAAATATATTACATTTGTATTTACCTATGCAATTTCAGTTCATATTCAAAAGCTAAAACTTAAATTTAATTTCGCTACAGATTTATTAAGGGTGCTTACTTCACTACATTATACAAAAATAAGAGTAGAACACGTTTCTGGCCTAAATTATGCAAAACATTTTACACTGTCAGTCAAAATGAAATTTCAAACTTACGGTGTCTCTGACACTCAAAAGGCTGGGAGCCACTGATCTAGTAACAGAGTACAGAACTGCTATGAAATGGAGACAGGAGTCCATTATTATATAAGTTGAATGCGTAAGTTCATACCTTTACTGTTGAGGGGGTGGAGTTTGTCGTCGCCTTTCTTTCCCTGTTGTTCGGGTATGACTGCTGGCGCTTCTTCCGAATACACTCTCCACGACTGTGAACCGACTACAGTCTTCCTCCGACGAGTTTAGCGCTGGGACATGGATGAATATGTAATAGGATGCGAAACTTACCGAGTTTCCCGTAACACATACTAGAGGCGCTGTTGTCGAAAATGATCTTGCTGCCACCTGGTTGAGGGAGGGGCGTTATTACATCTAGCAGCGTACCAAGTAACGAAAAGGGTAATTACTCCATGCATTTAGCAGCGCACCTGGTGACGAAAATGTTAAACTGTGGAGAAAGTATTCCCTCCCACCCTCATCGATATTCAAAACTAACCCAATTTAAAATAAAACATTTACATTTTTATTCTTCACAGCAACTTCTACTGAAAATTCTTACCGGACCCAACAGGAAGATAAAAGATAGATCTATTTTACACTACCCAATTAAAATATAACCAGACACAGACAAAAAAAAAAGCAAAAGGTTAGATAATTGGGATTGTATTCTTTGGGTATTTATTGTACAGCGCAATTGAAAAGTCTGCAAGAACTACTCAGATAGTTCAATTTATTATATTACTATTACTTTACAATACATTCAACAACACTATTTTACAACGTCCATAAACATCACTGTTTAACATGCACTGTTTATACACACACGTAATATCACTTTATGTTCACTTATTAGCAAGTTTCTGTCTGCCATCTTGGCTCCTCGTCGAATCCTCGAACAATATCTCGAACGGTTAAATAGAGAAGTCTGGGTTTTTTTTCTTTAATTGGTGGCACTTTATATGCCTGTTTCAATAAGTTCCAGGTGTCTTATGGACCCTTGCCTTTCGCAGTCGTGTAGAGAAATATGATTATGTTACATTGACGTTTTCATCTTCCTTTTATCTTCATCAATGATGGAGATAGGTGAGCTGAGTGTAGCAGGTGGAGGGTGATCACTGAGTTAATTCTTGCATGAGAGGGTTGATGTGACAATGTAGCTTTTGCAGATAATTTTTCCGTAACGTTCGAACGTAGTCACTAAATAAACTGATGTTGAGGTCTCTGTACAGTTGGGTATTCCGGATGTGGTAATCTGCTCCAGTGATGGTTCTGCATACTGCACGTTGGATACCGTCGAGTCTTCGAAGATGGCGGGGGTGGGCGTGAGACCATGCTTCACATGCATACATCATGAGTGATCTGATGACGGATATGTACAGTTGTAATTTGGTTTTTGTTGGTATTGAGCTCTTGAAGATGGGATATAGGAACATGAATCGTTGAAAAGCTCTATTTCTCACGGAATGAATATGGTGTTTGAACGTTAGTCTCTTGTCAAGGAGGACTCCAAGATATTTTGCTGTTGAACTAAAGGGGATGGCTTGGTTTTTAATATGAAGTGGCTCATTTATACGGGGGAAAGTCTTGTGAATATGACTACCTCTGATTTGGTGTTATTTATTTTAAGCCGCCATCTCGTTGACCATTGTGTTATTTTATCTAGAGCTTCTTGCATATGTTTGCGGGCATACTGTATATTGAAGTGCTTCGTATATATGACTGTATCATCTGCATAGAGAGCATGTTGACATTTTGAGTGCGAGGGGATATCTTGAACGTAAGCTAAATATAGAATTGGACTTAATATGGAACCTTGAGGTACTCCTGCATGAATTGGTTTGGAAGTGGAAGTTTGTTTTAGATAACGGACTTGAAATGTTCTTCCTTCCAGAAAGTTTGCTATTAGGTGAATGTATACATCAGGGATTGAGAGTTTTTGTAACTTATACAGAAGTCCATCATGCCAGATAGTATCGAATGCCTGCTCTATATCTAAAAATGTAGCAACGGTATGTTGTTGAGATAAGAATCCTGTCTGTATCAAGTGCGTTAGCCTGACCAATGGTTCCCGAGTGTTATGTTCAGATTTGAATCCAAATTGTTCGTTTTGAATAACATCTGGAGCAGTTAAGATTGGACGTAGTCGTGATAGCAGAACTTTTTCCAGTATCTTTCCCAGGAAGTCAAGTAAACTGATAGGTCTGTAGCTTGTAGGAAGTGTGGGGACCTTTCCTGGCTTGTGGATTGCAATAATTATGGTTGCTTTCCATGCTTGTGGGAAGTAAATGAATTTGAAACAGGCATTGTAGATCTTCGTTAGGTGTATTATGGAGCGTCGGGGTAATTTCTTCAATGCTTGTGGAGGAATGTTGTCCGGACCAGCTGTTTTCTGAAGTGGGATTTTGCGGATTATGTTATGTACTTCTCGTGGGGTGGTGACTGGTATAGTGTGTCTTGTAGGCAGTTGTAGTATGCTTTTCACAATTTGCGTGACTTCCTCTGTGAATTTAGGTTGGGATGGCTCTTCATGTGGTTCAAAACGATGTTGGAACGAATCTGCAAGAATTTCGGCTTGTTTTCGAGGATCATATATCATTTGGTGATTGGTATTTTGTATAAGTGTGTTTTGTGAGGTATTTGTTTTACCTAATAGTCTTTCTGTTAATTTCCAGAAATATTTTTTAGTTGGTGGAGAATTTTCTATTTTTGTGGCGAAGGCGTTTATTTTGTATGTTTGATGTTTTCTTCGTATGGCCGTTTGGTATCTGTAAAATGCTCTCTTGGCTTGTGGATCCCGGAATTCCTGCCATCTTTTCCTTGCTTTAGCTTTGGCTGTGAGGAGTGGTGTCAGGTCTGGAAATTCGTTGAGGGATGAAGGTATTGGTGATGTAGTAGTGACAGAGTTGTAGGTTTCAATAATCGTGTCCGTAAATAATTGTAGTGCTGTATCTATATCCGATGGTTCAGAAATACGGAGATTTACTGGTATTGACTCGTGGAGTTGTTTTGTATATTCGTCCCAATTTGTCGTCTTTGCTATTATATTTTTCATTTCATATTTTGTGATCGGTTTGTTTATTGTAATTAGGATTGGAATATGATCGGAATCCAACTCTGTGAGACATTGCTGATTGGTTGGGATAGTATTGGTTTTATATAAACAGATGTCTAGAACATCTGGTTTATGTATTTGTGACCAAGGATATCGGGTTGGCATTAATGGGTCTGCAATCGCATAATGATATTTTATAGAATGGTCCAATAGAAATTGACCTTTTGGCGTAGTGATACGGGAATTCCAGGCTGTATTCTTTGCGTTAAAATCACCACAGCAGAAGAAATTGTTATGGACAGAAACTAATGAGGTCATATCAGGTTCGTTCATTTGCAGATACGGTGGATGGTAAACAGATGTCACTAATAATTCAGTATTATCGAAATTGATGTAAACTCCAGTGGCTTCTAATATGTTGAATTGTGGTAATATTGCTCGTCTATGAGGTATATTGGATTTTATAATTATAGCGGTTCCTCCACCATTTCTCTGAAGTCTGTCTGTAAGATGGATTTTACAGTTGCAGATTTTAAATTTCGTATTTGGTTGTAAGTTAAGTGTGTTTCAGTGGTGCATGCTATATCTATGTCATATTTGTTTAATAGTTGTTGTAGTTCGTAGGTTTGGTTTTTGACTCCATTTGCATTAAAATTTAGTAATAACAGGTTTTTGTGTCCTACCATTGCTTTAAGGTCCATCGACAGTGGAGTTCATATTTGTGAATAGAGTAAATCCATCTAATAGAACCATTATTTTAGACAAAGGGTCTGGTGTCGTTTTGAGGCGTTATATTATTATATTAATTGTACGAATAATTCCCTTTATGTTTATTCCTCGGAGAAGAGCAATAATATATTTTACTGAATCGGCAAGAGATTCAGGAACAGGTTGTGAATGTGCTGAAGATGAACCGAAAGTGTTTTCGAAAGCTGATAAATTTCTCGGTCTTGGTTGTCGCAATGTAGGAAAATCGTCTTGTGTTGGTATTGGTAGATGTTTGTTTGCTGTGGAGTTTATGGTTTGTTTGTTTCTCAGTTTCTGTCGAAGCAAGTCTCGTTGTTCTTGTTGAATTGGGCACTGTCCGTAACTGGCAGTATGTGTTCCTTGGCAGTTGGCGCATTTAGCTGGGTATTGGATTCCTTTCGAGGGGCAGTCTACAAATAAATGATCGTTTCCACATTTTACGCAATGAGTTTGTAAATTGCAACGTTTTGATGTGTGTCCAAACCCCTGAAATTTGTGACATTGTGTTACGTGGGAAGTTGGTCGGTAGGCTTCAATAGTTACTAAGTGGTTGTTGATGTCGTGTAATTGATAAATGGTTCTAGAAAATTCAGTGTTTGGGAGTGTTATCACCCAGATTGGACTTGGGCGTCGCTGAGTGGATCCATCTGGTGTATGATATGGCATCGTCATTTGTCGCACATGTTCTATTGCGTAGCCTAGTTTTTCTAAATCTTCCTTTACAACAGCTGATTCAACAGATGCGGGGAGTCGTTTTAGTACTGCTTGTAGGAGTTTGTTTTCCCGTGGTTCATGGGAATAGAATTGAAGTTTTTCATTTTGTAAGATATTATAGAGTTTGTCATAGTCAGCTCTGCACGAAGTGTAGTATTTTATGCCGTCAGATGTGTAACTAATTTTTATGGGTTGACTCAGCCTACTTTGTATTGTCCTGTTTTGTTCAAAGAAATTTCCATCTGGTAATTTTTTTACAACTATTGGTGGCATTCTAATTCTTTTAGTTGTATTATCTGGGGTAGTGGATTGCTTATTGTTGTCATCCATGGGTTTATAAGTATGTTCTTGGTCCATTTCTTGTTCGAGAGGAGAAAATGAATTACTTAATGGTATACTTGGGTGTATATTTGACTGCCAGTGTTCGTTTCCCTCTTGGTTTAATTTTTGTTTCTTTGTGGTTTCCGTTTGTTATGTTCTCTCTTTGAAGAGGAAGCTGAAGAATTGTTTATTGTCGGTGTCACTGTTGATGTGATATTTGTACTTACAGTTTTGGTGCTGTTTGTTACTGTTGTTGTTGGCGATGTTTTACTCGCAGTCACGATAGTGAATACTCCTGGTTGATTTTCAATGATGCTCAGGTTTTCCTTTGGTCGTCTGTAGACTCGTACGGGTGTAGAGGCTGTGCCGTCGACAGAATCAGATGATTGTGTAGTAGATTCGTGTTCCATGTTGACACGTTGAGTCGAATTGGCCATGTTGTGAGAACCCGCTATCGGGTTTCCACTTGTGGTGATGTTGTGCTGATATTCTGCCAACACAAGTTTTATGTTTTATAATCACTAATAGTTTAATTCTATATATATATATATATATATATATATATTACACACAACAGTAGAACTAAATAACACAACAAGAAAATAATTCTAATTCACTAAGTTTTCTTCAATGACTTGCTCGTAAGAAGTAGTGTCAAAAAACACGTCCTTTCACCAGCAGTGTCTATCGAAGAGTCTCAGAAGTCTGGGTAATGTACCCAACACGCAGTTCTAATGTTCACCACCTACGACGTGCGCGCTGATCATCTTATTTCAGCCCCCCACTGCCAGATGGTGCTGACCGCAGTTTCGCATCCTATTATATATTTATCCATGGCTAGGACCTGAGGTATTCTTGCCATCGGTGCGGGGGGGTTGCAGGTAGATGCTTTTGTTACTACAGTAAAGCCGAGCCGAGCGGAGTGGGAAGTATTAATCGTCCAAAAATATGCAGTCTTCAGTTTGTAGTAGTGTGTGACTGTGTGCACGTGTTAGGTACTCTATATACGAGTGAAATGTTTTCAGTATGATTGTACTTCCTTCCAGACTGCCGCTGTCACTGTTCCTTCCCACCCCAGTACCGCGCTAGGCTAGTCGGAACGGCATTCCTCTCAGCACTGAACTCCTGAGAGGATGAAAGTAGTATGGAGGTTGTTGTGATGACGATGAGGAATAACCTCTGGCTTTGGTTCTGGCATTGACTCTTTCTCTGTCTTTGGTTCTGGCTCTGGCGCTGATGGTGTTGACTTGTAATACTTGGTGTAATCAGTTACTTTATTACTTCTTCAGAAGGAGAACCGAGGTTCTCCTCCTGAAGTCGTCTGTGCCTATGCCTCTGGTTTACATCTTTCGGATTGGCCTTCTGAGGTACATTAAACTCCCTACTCTGATTGTCGTTATGAGTCCATCAGGTTTTATGTACTAAATCGACCGAACATTTTGCTGGATTTAATTCAAAAGGCATGTATTATCGCCGCGGCCTCATACTTAACATACCGGCATCATAGGCCTGCAATAACGTGCGGTGTGCTTTTGAAACATAATCTTGCCGACCGATTGTTCCTCTATAGGTTTCACTCTAATATAAGCGTCACGTTGTCACGTCTACTTCCACGATAAGAATAAGCACTAGTTTGTTATATTGTTAATTGGCTATTATTATTATTATTATTATTATTATTATTATTATTATTATTATTATTATTATTATTATTATTGTTATTCTATATGCGAGTACGTTGACATTCTTAACTCTTAATCATAACTCTTTAATAACAATTTTTAATCACATACCTTAATGTTCGTCCTCAGCACAAGACATTGCAATCTCGGTTTTAGTCCACGTGGATTAGACAAGTAGGTGTCATTTTATAATCGAAGCAGCTTTGAGGCTTTGAAATTGAGGCGAGTGATTGGAGCGGCATGTTAAGCATGAGGCCGTGGCGATAATACAGTAACACAACAACGGCATTGTTATTGTTGCCATGCATCGTCTTCTCTCTCTCTCTCTCTCTCTCTCTCTATCTCTCCCAATAGAGAATGGATTTAGAGCATAGGCGGAGAGAGAACCGTTTCCTGGGGGGTGGGGGCAAAGCAAAACCATAGAATCCCCATATAACGGGGTTATGGGGGATATCATTTACCTCCCCCCCCATAATTGACCTTGGTACAGTACAATATATCGGAATATGATCATTTAATAAAGGTATTTTCGGGGGGCATGTTTCTTACAGTGTTACATCCATATCCGCGATGTTTCGGACCGAATTGTATAGCGCTTGGACTGTAGGTCTACTACAAATTATAATAGGGAATAATTTAAAACAATCTCTCTCTTTTTCTCTCTTGTACAGAAACACATATGAAATATGAAAAACCTGAAATCCCATAAGTGCAAAGGCCTCCTACAGGAGTGTAGGATGAGCTGAAAGGCTACTACACTTATACATCAATAGAACTACGTAACAGTGCTAACAGAAACTTTTTATAGTAATTATAATATCAATTTTTGTTTTCCACCTGTGCTTATCTTAATATTTGGATTTATATTAACGTTTTCGACACTCGGTGTGTGTCATCTTCAGATATGGGGTCTATGTCATTGTGTGTTGTGAAGACCTAGCTAGTTATGTTGTGGGTTGTTCACTTGTGTATGACCTTTCATGATTTCTTAATTTAGCTAAAATTACTATAAGCAGTGTATGGTTGGTTGTTATGATTCTGTTAAATTATATCTTTTGAAAACCCATATAGGACAATAGAAAATTATGTTAAAACCATTATTATGACATATAAATATAAACAAGTAAAATATATACACTATAAAAACACTGTAAAACACTGTATACACTATATCACTTTTATCACATATATGGTTGGCTGTGTTGGCCTGTTATATCGTTAAAATTGGGTTGTTTTTACTGTTCTTGGTAAAAACTGTCTTTTTGACGCACTTTCACTGATTTTCCATAGTATTGTATGTTGGAGTTTTTGATGTTGTTCAAGTTGACTACTGTGAATCGTGGATGCTGTTATTGAGTACTTAGACGTATATAATACAAACTATTTTCTGTTGAGTCCGCTGTCTAGTATGGCCATGCGTGTCTGCAACAATTTACTTTATATTAATAGATTGAATTAAGACGATTTTGGTTTTTATTAAGTTGGAATTTATCGCGTAAAAATGTTGTATGGAAAATACTTACAATTTTAGCTGATGTTGGAGTGTTCCTATGTGGTGCATGGCTGAGGCTAGAATGGCGGGCTCAATTACAATATTTTCTTAATGTACGTCATCTGGAGTGGGAAGTGGAGGGGGTATTGGTGGGACCTGTGTGGTTGTTGTTTGTTTCGGCGGGAATAATTTAAACAAGTTAAAAAGTGGGTTATTTGTATTGGCTATTTGTTCGTTGAGGAGGGGTCTTCCTGAGTTAAATTATTTTATAATGTGAAATTGTTCCGCGGTGTCTATTGTGGAGTTATTTATGATTTTTAATATTTTTAATGTGTCATTTATATTTGTTAATTCATGATTTTCCTCGATGAGGTGCTGTGCAAATTTGGATTTTTTCCTATTGTAAATAAAATCGGAGGTGTGTTCACGGTATCTAATTTTGAAGTTTCGTCGAGTCTGACCTATGTATGTTTTGGGGCAATTTTTACATTTCAATTGATATATTCCGCTGTTTAGTAATGGTTCGTTGTTGTTGGTTTTGTTCGGAATTATATTGTTTAGTTTATTGTTGGTGCTGGGGGCTATATTGATGTTTTGTTTTTTGAAAAAATTACTGAGTTTGTTTGATATTTTCCCATAGAAAGTCAAACTGTGCCATTGTTTTTTGTTTTTTATTTTTGCGGGTTGGAGTGTAGTTGAGTCTTTTTTATTTAGTTTTAATTTTCTTTTTTGTAGTAATTTATTGATTAATTGGTTTTCATATCCGTTTTCCCTGGCTAGTTTTTTTATGTAATTTAGTTCTTTGTTATAATTATCTTTATTTAATGGGGTCGTAAGCAATCTGTCAATGAGAAAACGTAATTTGCTAATTTTGTGTGTAATGGGGTGCGTGGATTGTTTGTTTATAGAGTGTGTGGTTGAAGTTTGTTTCCTGTATATGTTGAATGTTATTATTGGAGGTTCTATTGTTATATTTAGGTCCAAAAAATTGAGACTATTTTTATTGTTACTTTGTTCTAGTGTGAATTTTATATTTTGGTGTAGTTTGTTGAACTCATTTAATATTTGATTGTCTATGTTTTGAGTGTTTTCATATAGTATTAATGTATCGTCGACGTATCTCGCGTAAATACTAAAGTTGAATTTTTTGCTTAGGTTATTTATGTGTTTGTTTTCTAGATCTAGTAAGAATATATTAGCTAAAAATCCGGAGAGGGGGTCACCCATGGCTAATCCTGTTGATTGGGTGTAGGGGAAGTTTGCCTATATTGGACCAGTTTTTTGTTTTTTAATCCCATGTCTTTAATAATGATTAAATTAAATCAAAATATGTTCTAGTACATTCTACATTCCATGTACTTTCATCCTATAGTGTTGTATTTTAAATTACACAATTCCTAATAAATATAAAAAGGTAAAACCAAAATCATGGAAATGGTCCAAATTGGGAAACCGGTTGCCTAATTTGGACTCAGAGTATCCCAATTTGGACCTTGCAAAAATACATTACTAATAGTAAACAAATAAGTAGAAGAAGGGTATTTATTATAAATATCTTTAATTCACCAAATTTTACGTTAAAAATGTATCATATATTAACATTTGGTGAAGGAAGTTACACAATTCTCTGAACTTTGATGAAAAATTAAAGAAAAACAAGATAAATTAATTACAGAAACACTATTGCATTCAAGCTGATTGTTACACTCAGAATATTTCTCTTTGCACTGAATTAGTTTTATATTAGTTGGTTATCTCGGTTACATAGCCTATTTCAAAATTAGAGGAAGACTCATAGAAAAGTAAAAAAAAAAAATGCAAAAATGTTACATAGAATTGGAAAGACCCTGTTTGGCCAGGAAACTCCTGTGATTAAGGAAACGTAGACATAAAAAATAAAAAGGTGACATGATTTCCTCTTGCGTTTGAAAGTTACCAGTGGCAGTATAAAGAACCCCACCGCATTGACAACACAGACTACCGTCGTGTTTACACCTCTTTCACCACTTACGGCTCCAACTTGGTGTTTCTCTTTCTGAGCTATAACTTTCTGTTGCCTCTTTTGCACCGTTGTATATCCAGATTCGTCAACGTTGAACACAGTATTTGCTGTGATGCCATTCTCATCGACAGTTTTTTTTTCAGCAGGTCGGAAAACTGGTTACCACTGTCCCTATGGCACTCCATATACGCGAGCACGCTCGTTGAGTCCATAGTCACCATTTCTTTATGCTGCTACCGCCATCTTCAAAGTATCATTTCATTTCTGGTAGGTTCCCCTTTTTGATATCTTGGAAACATAAAGACACAGAATCCCCCAATATACTACTTTTTCTTAGCGTTGACCATAATATAATGTTTTATATTCATGTTGAAAAAAAAACTAACAGTTTCCTAAATTGGACCAGTCCAATCCAGGCAACGCGCAGAGGTTCAACCTAGGCAACTTGTTCACTTATGCAAACAGACGACACTAAACAAACACATGAAATTAAAAACTAGTTTTAAAACACGCAGATAGTAGCTAATGAAAAACACTTGGAATGTATAGTATAGAAATTGCTATTACTTACTCCTACTGAATATAGAAGCTTAAGATCCGTAGCGTGAAAATTGTAAGCGAAAACACCAAAACACATTAACGGCAATCCTATTGGCTAAGATGGTTGCAGCTCACTGGACTTCAAGATGAGTACCTTAGGCAGCGTTAGCAAGCAGTGGTGCCATCTGAAATGTTTGAAATACTTCTATATATGGAAATACAACTGCGGTCCAATTTAGGCAACGGTCCAAATTCGGCAACTCTCCCCTATATTGTATTGTCGAATTTAAAGTAATTCTGTTTTAGAGATGTTTTCAGTAACTGAGTAACTTGTTTGATTAGGTTATTGTCTAATTGGGCCTCGTGAAGTTTTCTATTGACTATATTGATGGTTTCATCTATTGGTATGTTGGTGTATAGATTAGTAACATCTAATGAGAGTATTTTGGTGTCATTTGTGGTTTTCAGTTTTTGAAGTTTTTTTAGAATTTGTTTAGTGTTGATGATAGTGTGTTGGGTGTCATGGATGATGTTATTGTTTAGAAACTTATATAAATGTTTGTTGAGTTTGTGGTTTGGTGCTTCTCTACTGTTTACTATAGGTCTCATTGTCATTTCTGTTTTGTGGGTTTTGGGAAGTGTTTTTAGGTTGGGTGCTTTAGGGTTTTTCATAATATAGTTATGGGTTTTGTTTTTTGGTATGAAATCTGGTAAGCTTTTCTGAAGATAACATATGAAATGTAAACTCTAATTGTTTTATTTAGTCTCGTCTTTAAGTTTACACCTTATACAGGGATCACTTTTCTTCTTTCTGCATTGTTGTGCAGTATATTATTCATATTTCTCTAAATGGCGGCCTGAACACCTGCAAACTTCTAACACATGAGTACAGACTGTTACAAAAGAAACATTACAGTGCTTCCATTCCTCAAATGAGGTATAGAAATTCTTTTAGGCTACATTCAAAAATTTAAAATAAATATTATAGTCCAGACACATCATCTGAAGACATTAATTCGTCAATTTAAGCACAGAAACTTGATTATAAACAAAAGCAAAAAAGATTTTTTGAATTCAAGATTTTCCAACGTTAATAAAAAAGAAATGAGTTCAGACAAGTTTGGGGGGGCAGTGCCCATATTGCTCCCCCCATAACTCCGCCTATTATTTAGAATCTCGGTTGTTGTTTCTCTAAGTATCGTTCATGTAGATGCAGACCATTCCTCTTTTTTCATAGCACGGTTTTCATAATTATTAGTGTTGATATGGGCTGTAGGCATCATAAAACTTGAATGTTATCAATCGATTAATATATTGTAACGTGTAACGGCTTAGATTCCAAAAATAGGCCTACATATATTAATGAGCAGTTTGTTACTTTGCGAAGGTGACTTGTTAAAATATTCAGTGTACATTAATTTATTATTTATTAATTCAATTATTCGTTCATTAATTTCTTCCATATTATTTCAATCATTTATTCACTCATACTTTATATATTCATTCCTTAATATATATTCATTTATTCATTCATTCATTTGTTCATTCATTCATTTGTTCATTCATTCATTCATTTCTATATCTATTCATTCATGTATATATTTATCTGTTCAGTTATATATTTATTTGTTCACTTATATATTTATTAATTTATTTATTTATTCAACCATTCGTATATTTATTCATCCATTCGTGTATTTATTCCTCCATTTATATATTTATTTTTCCATTTGTATATTTATTCATCTATTTATATATTTAGTTATCTATTTATATATTTATTCAACTATTTATATATTTATTCATCCATTTATATATTTATTCAACCATTTATGTATTTATTCATCCGTTTATATATTTATTAATCCATTTATATATTTATTGAACCATTTATATATTTATTCACGCATTTATATGTTTATTTATCCATTTATATATTATATATATCCATTTATGTATTTACGCATTCATTTATATATTTATTAATCCATTTATATATTTATTCATGCATTTATATGTTTATTTATCCATGTATATATTTATTCAACCGTTTATATTGTTTATTCATCCATTTATATATTTATTCATCCATTTATATATTAATGCAACGATTCATATATATAATAAGCAATTTATATATTTGTTAATAAATTTATATATTTACTCATCCATTCATTATTTATTCATCCATTTACATATTTACTTTTCCATTTAATGATTTAACATCTATTTATATATTTAATAATCTACTTATTTTTGAGTAATCCAATTCTAAATTTATTCTTCCACATATACATTTATTTATTCATTTATTCATTCATTGTTATATTCATTAATTCATTGCTGTAATTATTAATTCATTTTAACATTTATACGTTCATTTATACATTTCTTCATTCATGTAGATATTTATTCATTCATGTATAAATTATTCACACATTTATACGTTTGTTCAATCATTTACACATTTATAAATTTATACTTCCACATATGTATTTATTTAGCCATTTATTGTTATAGTTATTAATTCATTGTTACATTTATTCATTCATTTTTACATTAATTCATTTAGACATTAATTAATCATTCATGTATATATTTATTCACTCATTTATACATTTATTCACTCATTTATATATTTATGAATTTATTCTTCCACATATAGAATTATTTATTCACGTATTCATTCATTTTTATATATATAGGGTGTTTAAAAAATACGGGGCATGATTTCAGGTATGTATTTCCCACATGTAGACAATCAAAATACTTCATTACAACATGTGTCCGGAAATGCTTCATTTCCGAGTTATGGCCTTCACAACATTGTAATTCACCGGAACGTTTTTCTTTCCGCAGGTCGTTGTCATTACAGAAGATGTTCAAAATGTCCACCTCCTGCTTGAATGCAGACCTCACATCGATGTCTCATTGACCTGCGAACACGATCCCAAACTCCAGGAGTATTGCGTATGTCCTCAGAATATGCCACCATTCGATTCCGAAGGGATTCCAAATCAGGCACCGGAGACGAATAAACCAATGATTTTAAATGGCCCCACAAGTAGAAATCGAGAGGGTTCAGATCAGGTGAGCGTGAAGGCCAAGCAATTGGGCCACCTCTACCTATCCATCGATCAGGAAACCTTCGATCCAAGTACCGGCGAGCCGTACGACTGAAGTGTGCCATCATGCAAGAAGTGAATGTGTTGACGATTGATCAGTGGAGTGTCTTCTAAAACATGAGGTATGGTGTTTTCCAGGAAGTTTGTGTACGCCTGCCCCGTAAGTCTGTTTACAAGCACATGGGGTCCAACTAATCGATCACCAATGATACCGGCCCACATGTTGAGGGAGAACCGCACCTGGTGATGAGATGGAACAGTTGCACGTGGGTTTTCATACGCCCATACATGCTGATTGTGGAAATTTGTTATGCCATCTCGTGTGAACTGTGCTTCATCTGTAAATAGCCTAATACTAAGGCAGGAAAGTTCGGATTTACACCACACTGCTGCAAGAACCACTGACAGAACCTAACTCGTGCAGGGTAATCTGCTGGTGACAGGGCCTGTACACGTTGCAAATGATAAGGATACAATTGATACTCTTTCAACAGTCTCCAGACAGTCGTATGAGGAACATTGACTTGCAACGCTACCCTTCGTGTGCTGATAGAAGGAGTCATGTTCACAGCCTCCAGAATCTCCTCCTGTACTTCTGGAGTTGTAGATCTTGGTCGTCCCCTTCCCAAACCAGGAGAGTTAAATTTTCCATACTCGCACAGACTGTAATGGAGACTTACAAATGTCTTCCGATCTGGACATTGTCGCTGTGGGTACCTCTCCTGGTACAGCTCTTGATTTGAATACATGTCGCACAGTCTAACGCCTACACAACACTGAATGTAACCTTCGCCTCGGAATGAAGTGTCAGAGTGCCCTCTTAATGTCTCCTTTGAAGGCAACAACCTGCGGAAAAAAAAAAAAAAACGTTCCGGTTAATTTCAATGTTGTGAAGGCCATAACTCGGAAATAAAGCATTTCCGGACACATGTTGTAATGAACTATTTTGATTGTCTATATGTGGGAAATACATACCTGAAATTATGCCCCGTATTTTTGAAACGCCCTGTATATTTATTCATTCACTTATATACTTATTCATTCATTTAAAAATTTATTCTTCCATTTACACATTTCTTAATTCATCTACACATTTATTCTTCCATCTACTCGTTTATTCATCCATTTACATATTTAATCATCCATCTACATATTATTCTTCATCACATTTAGTCATCCATGTACATATTTATTCATACATTTACATAATATATTTATTTACCCATTTACACATTTATTCATCTGTTCATACTGTCTTTTATTCATCCATTTACGTACTTATTCAATTATTTACAACCCAGGCGGTCAAGAAGACTGCAATCGGGCGTTGACTCCTTGCAGGCCCTAGGATGAGTGCTGTTGCCTATAATAAAATACCATATTCTAAAATGCTGTTAAGGTAGGTATAATTGGCAGTCTTAATCTAATTTAAGGGTGAAATCATTTTTAAACATTTTAAAAGGAATGAAATTCTGGAAAATTTGTTGTTTAAGTGCTCAATATGTTGTTCTCAAGTTAGCTTTGTGTCAGATACAATTCCAAGCATGTTATGTGAGCGACTAGTTGAGCAAGATTATAAACTAAATCTTAATGATTCAATTTGGTTTCATTTAGGACTAAACTAGTAGCTTCAAACCATTTTTTAACTTCTACAATATAAGTCAGTGTTTCACTTTCAAGCAACTGGAGGTTTTAATTACGATTGAATATTGCGGTGTTCATCAACATAAAGCACCACATCGGAGTGAATATTAAAACCAATATTATTAATGGCAATCAAAAACAAAATTGAACGGAGTACTGATACTTGTGGTATTCCATATTGAACATTCATTACATTAGATTTCTTATTATTTACAACACACTGTTTACATTGAAATAAATATGAAGAAAACAAGGATAATTCTATACCTGTGATACCATAATAATTTAACTTTGAAATTAATATTTCATAATCAATAAAATTAAAAACCTTGCTAAGATCTAAGCGTAGCTTTAAATAGTTCACCAGTTTGAAATGTATTAAGTATATTCTTCGTAAGATAGGTTATTGTACTAGTGATCTGGCCGAAATCCATGTTGATGTTCATAAAATAAATTATAATGTTCAAAATATTAATTAATTTTCTCTTTAATATATAATTAAAAACCTTTGGAAAATACGGGTATATTAGCAATAGGTCTATAATTACTAGGGTCATCCTTATTAATTCCTTCAATATAAACTGGTACAACTCTCGATGAACAACAAATTTTTACTTTTTGTCTTGCTCCGAAGTAAAAATAGGTGAATATGTGTGCTATAAATCTGAATTTAAAATCCACATTGTCCCATCACGTACCATTTTCCGGCGAAAATGGATTGCATTTGTTTTAATGAAGAAACTTACTTTTTAAATTTTTTACTGATACTGATAAAATTAGAACACACTAAGGATTCAAAATGTCTAATAATGTGTACTGGATACAAAAATGATGATACATAGTTTAAAACACGACAACAATAAAAATATTTCATGTTTATAATCTCGGAGTTTGAACTTACTATCTAAAAGAATGTTCTGGACGACTTCTGTTTATAACTAGACCCAGGACTGTCTTTTACAAGGAACCAACAATAATCTGCAAACATTCTGGATGATGATTTTCCTTTATATCGCATTTTCATTTCGGTTATTTCTTCACGAAATCTTTCCCCATGCTCGTCGCTTACTGCTCCAAGGTTAAGAGGAAAGAAAGTATGTAAAAAGTATATTTCGAGAGACATATTACACCCCATTTTGTCAGATGCACTTAACATGCATAGCAGAACAAGTTCTATATAGTTATCTGCCCTAGAACTTCCAAGGAAATTTGAGCAAACATCCTTGAAAGCGCGCCATACCATTTTTTCTGTAACGGAAAGTTTTTCCTCAAACAAAGAGTCAGCAATAACGTTAATTTTTTCTGAAAATACTCTCTTTTAATTTGCCTTCACTAAAACTGGTAAACTTTTCTTTTAAATATTGAAAAACACACCCGTAGACCTCACTTAGAACTGTTATGAAATTTACTTAATAGAAGGCAGCAATATCTGTTTATTTATTAGAAGTACAAAAGAACATGCCAACAACCATAAGAAATCGGAAATAAGTCATAAACTCATAAAATGCATTAGCTTTTGTTTTGGTTTACAACCCCCAACCCGTGCCAGATGTTTCCTGGGGAAGCGCTTTTCGAAAAGAGAAATCATAGGGAGAGTGGGGGAATACCGCGCACTTAACAAAAATTTCTAAGTTTTCGACACAAATTTAAAGTAAAATTTAAAAAAATATATGTGGCTATTCTCTGTCCTTTAGGCATCAAATATACATAAACAGAATTCCTCAAAACTGAATGAAACGCGAATAAATTAAATGTAAGGAGAAATGTGTAAATGCGCGGTATTCCCCACCCCGTGGGGTAATTTCGCGCATGGTGCTGAGTGAATGCGGGCAGTGTATTTAATAAATTTAAACTAGAAACAAAACACAATATATTGAGCAAATGAACAGAAACATTATTTACTAAATATATATACAAAATTCGCTATTAATACCCTATTATAATTGTATATTTAGTCTCATTAGAAGTTCATGTTTTTTTTTTCATACACGAGTCACACTGATATCCGTCAGGAAAATCCCACCCACTGCAGACTGCATGAGACCAATATCCACAGGAAGTACACCTGTACCAAAGTTCCCCTTCTTGTCCAAACTCGTCACAAACTAGACATTTGTCACCATTTTCTCCATCCAAACTGTCCATTTCATCATCATCACATAAGTCCATAACTTCATAGTCAGATTCATCGGTTTCTTCAGGCACAATTCTTCGTGATTTCTTCGGCTTTGTTCCCTTCCCAGGCTTCTTTGTATCTCCATTCATGTTTAGTTTCTTTTTTGCGTTCATCATTTCCTTTTTCTTCAACATAGCTTCTCTCTTTTCCTTTTTTTCCTCTAATCTTTTCGTTACTGGTGTGCTGGTTAAAATTTCTGAATGCTGCTTCCTGTGTTTAGCTCTTTCTACTCGATTCTTCACACTGTGACTCGGAACTGGTGCAATTTCAGCCACACTCACATGAGATGAAGTTGAGGGTGTAGGCTTTCCCTCGGGATCTTTCTCCACAACATCAGACGAATTTGGAGAGAAGCCAGAGGTCAATCTTCCGTCAGTAGAAGCATTAGCTTGTTTTGAAGACCCTGAAGTTGAAGGTGTAGTCTCTGCTTCTTGATCTTCTTCCACAATTAGATTACGGAACTCTTGAGCAGGTGCAAAGTCCTCAGCAGAAAATTTCTCAGGATTTAGCGGTACAATTCCTGCAGATCTGAAGCCAGAGACTGCCTTTTCCATTGTTGCCACTTTAACATAGGCCTTGTTCAAGAGTCCTGCGATATCAGACATGGTGATTCGTTCATGAGCATGATTAATCATAAACAAATCATACTCTCTGAACAGAGCATTCTTCAGAGGCCCGAAGAAAGTGAGATCGAGCGGTTGAAGACGATGGGATGTATGAGGTGGTAGAGTCACCATGGTGATGTGATTGTCTCTACAGAAATTGAAGACTTCCAGTGAAATGTGGCTGGCATGATTATCACACACGAGGAGCACTGGATCGTCTTCTGTTGCCTTCACGTGCTGTTGGAAGTGCTTCAACCACACAAGAAATAACGTCTCGTTAATCCAGCCATTATCGGAGCAACTATAAACAGCTCCGATTGGACCATCCTTCTGAAGATGGGCTGCCATTCTCTTCCGAGGATAAATTATCATAGGAGGAACATATCCTCCTGCTGCATTCATACAACAAACTACTGTGTTGTTTTTCCCCCGCTCAGCAGAAATGGCAACACCTACTTTCTTCTCACCTTTCGCAGCATAGACTTTTCCAGATTTCTTTTGTACAGTGGAAATTCCTGTCTCGTCTTGGTTGAAGACTCTTTCAGGAGGGAAGACATGCTTGGAAAAGATTGTCTCCAGATTGGAGAAGAATAGTTTCACTTCCACTTCATTGAAAGAACTTATCCTGTTAATGCTGGTTCCCTCTGGCTGCCGTAAACTAATGTCTGGATTCCGTTTCAAGTACAAATAAAGCCAGTCTTTACCAGCTAACTTTGTTTCGCTGTTGAACGTATGAGGAATATTGTTCTTTGAAGCAAATTCAAAAGCTATTCGCCTCAGCTGAAGTGGCGTTACTCCATAGAACAATTTCGCCAATTTAATAATGTGTTGGCTAAGCTCTCTTTCTTGATCCCTATTAAATACTGGGTTTCTTCCGAGGGAGGATTGACCACGTTCTCCACCACTTTTCTTTCTTTGGTCTCTAAGTGTCGACTCCGGAATTCCATACCGCCTGGCTGCTTCTCTTATTTTCAAACCTTCTTCAATAGCTTTTAAAGCTGTTTCTACCTGTTCTTGGGTCCAATTCTTACGCTCCGTTACTCTTTTATAATGTCTTGGCATCTACAAGGGCAGAGTAAATATGACATTGCTGTCATTAAGAAGAATAGGGGGGAATACCGCGCAGTGTGCGCGCCATTACCCCGCTCATACATGCACAAATATATTCATTTCCTGAGCTACCAAATTATGAGTGAAAGTGATAACAACTTCAGTAAACGAGTTATCAAATACGATTTGCATACCTTATAAAGATGAAATCAGTCACAGTTGTCGAACAGCTCACTTAATACCTCCTTCCTCGGCACTTCAGCTTATAAGCAAGATCCACTATACACAACTTTCCACAATAGTTTCTCAATACAGACTGACTGGAGGTTTCCAAACGACTACAGAACTTTGCTTTCTGATCACTATGTGGCAGCAGTAGACGGAAAACGTATTAAGGTTTTCTTTTAGTAAAAACTGGTGTGCGCGGTATTACCCCCTGCGCGGCTTTCCCCCACTCACCCCTAATGATCTGTTTGGTAAAATAATGTGTCATGTCCTAAATGTCTTTAATTTTAGTATTTTCCAGTTTTCGGACACATTTCATTATGTCATTGCTTGTAAGCGCTTTCCTTTCCACTTAAAAATATCATTATAATTCGGTATCTTATTTATTTCATTTAATAAATTAAGAGCAGACCCTTTTGACTGAGGTAACTGAGCTTCAGTTCTCGATGGGTATTCTGTAAAAAATGAATTGAACTGATCGGACGTAATAATAATATCTTCATTCATTCTTATTGAGTCTTTTTTAATTGAAACCAAACAGCTTTGCTTTTATTTTCAGAGGTTTAAATGACATTTCCATTATTATTCATTCTGGCGTCTTTAATGAGAGTTTTATATTTCTGATTCAATCTCTGATATTCATTCTTAAATTAGAAGTAGCGAGTAGACGAAGAACAAGGTAATTTCTACTTTACCCCTTTGAATAATAATTACTTCACTACTTACTATTTTTATAAATTATACTATTTTGAGCTGTAACAGCATATGAGAAAATAACAGGTTTCTGATTACCTATTGCATGTATTTTTTGTTTGTTTTAGAAGTGCAGCCCTTGCGATGCCATCCACTTCCACAGGCAATACTCGAATGATTGTTTCTCTTTCCATTAGTATTTGTGTATGGTACATAACTACGCATTATCGTAAATAAAATTGTATACAGGATGATTCGCGAGGAGTTACCGCCACTGACGGTGTATATTCCCGATGACATTTAAAAATTCATATAAAAATGCGCCCTGTTCTGAATATTTCCAGAGTTCATTAATTTGAAGCTGTTTAAAAAGTACCTTCTCTATTTAGTTTCAAGGGTAAAAGCATATTACAATAAATTAGAGAATGAACTATTCAGAAGTATAATTTATTTAATTGGCTAGTATAGTGAAGCTAAAAATGTGTTGTTAATTCCGTAGTTATTTCGTACAGAATTTGTTTTCAATTTTTAAATACAAGATTATAATTTTCTTGCGCATTTGTCCCAAAAATTGTTACAAATCACGTCATTCTTGTAAACTCTTTAAGACTATATTATGATGCAAAATTTAACTGTAAAGAATCAAGTTGCTAGAAGCAGTGTGATCTGTAATAATTGATGTGATAAGTGTGTAAAAATAATGTAATTTTTAATTAAAAATTGAAAAAGAAAAATCTGTACAAAGCAACTAAGGAATTTACACACATTTTTAGATTCAAATACTAACCAATTTTTAGTTAAAAATTGAAAAAAAAAAAAAAAATCTGTACAAAGCAACTAAGGAATTTACACACATTTTTAAATTCAGAATACTAACCAATTAAAGAAAATATACTTTTGAATAGTTCATTCTATATTTGTAACATTCTTTTACCTTTAAAACTAAAGAAAAAATGTATTTTTGAACAGTTTCAAATTAGTGTTAACTCTGAAAATATTGAGAATAAGACATATTTCTGAAGACATTCTGAGCAAAAACTGTTACATAAACATATGTCCTATTCCTATTTTCATGAAAAACATAACCTAAAAAGTACTAACAAATTATCTAGTTACATAGTATTGTTAACCGCTAATTATAATTAGGTCAATGTAGAGTCTCCAACGCCCACTGAACTAATATTTCACACTTTTATCACTGCCAATGCGCTATAAACCAATTTTCGGCAATCTAATGTAAAAGACTGTCTACAGATATTTGGAAAGTTTCAGAGAAAATTCACAAATTCAATCTTCTAACACGATTTTTTTTTAAATAATTAAGTAATTTGCTGGGAGACATCGTTAGATATAGACCACTCTTACACTAAACTGGAGTAATTTGAGCTTATTAATCAGATATGATTCTACTTACTGTTTTTATACGCTCACCTGTTTTGTAATTTTTATTTTGTACATATTTAATTGTTATTGCCCATCCAAAGATCGTTAGGAACGATGAATATTACTTAATATCTCCTATCTTTCTTCAAATAGTGTTTATATGCCATGTTAATTTTCACTTGTTTTCATAACTTAACAATTATGCACATTGGGAGCAACATATAAGAAATTATTTTCCTACACAATCCACGCTATATTCACGTTGTTTTGAAATGATTAATCGAAGATGGTTTGCTTATTGTTTATTACAAGCACATTTGTATGTAATTTCTATTTCATACGTTTTTTCTATCCATACGTTTTTTTTCCATACGTTTTATTACAAGCACATTTGTATGTAATTTCTATTCCATACGTTTTTTTTATGGTGAATATTATTCATGCTTGTTTCCTGTATTTCTTAAAATAATGTTATGTGGCATGTTAGTTTTTATTTGTCGTTATTTACGTAAAAATGATGCGCCAAAAATAAATAAATAATAATAATAATAATAATAATAATAATAATAATAATAATAATAATAATAATTTCGTACTCACTCCACATCCTATATATTCACATTTATTTTTCAGTGATTTATTAAAGAATGTATCGGTGTTTAAAAGATTAATAATTTAGAAACATGTTACATAAATCATCCTTGTGCCAAAAGAGAATGCTCCCTGGACCAAATTGTCGTATTTTGCAATGGTCGTCAGTACTCGCTGAAATGGGTAATAATATAATAATATAATATAATTATGTTGTACGTAGCATTTAGAAACATGTTACATAAATCATCCTTGTGCCAAAAAGAGAATGCTCCCTAGACCAAATTATCGTATTTTGCAGTGGTCGCTAGTACTCGCTGAAATGGGTAATAATATAATTATGTCGTACGTAGCAAGCGGGGTATCGGGGGCTGGAAGCCCCGATGGTGATCCAACGTGTAGCACATGAGGTAAAAAGCGGGGTATCGGGGCTGCAAGCCCTGATGATGATCCGACGTGTAGCACATGATGTAGAAAGCGGGGTATCGCGGCTGCAAGCCCCGATGATGATCTGACGTGTAGCACATGATGTAAAAAGCGGGGTATCGGGGCTGCAAGCCCCGATGATGATCCGACGTGTAGCACATGATGTAAAAAGCGGAGCATCGGGGCTGCTATAATTATGTTATGTTATGTATAGTATTATATGAGGTTATGTTAGGTTAGATTATGTGTGTAGTATTCTCAAAGGTTAGGTTAGATTAGGGTAGATTAGGTGTGTAGCATTATGTGAAAGGTATTATATGGGGTTATGTTATGTATTGTATTATATGAGGTTATGTTTGGTTAGATTATGTGTGTAGTATTCTCAAAGATTAGGTTAGGTTAGGTTAGGTGTGTACTATTCCATAGTATAATTCAAAGGCATTTTCAGTTATTTACTTTTATTCATGCAAATTTGCTGCAAGTGTAAAATCACCGGTAATTTTATTTACCAGAGTTGGCAACCCTAAACATACATAATTTTTTGCTTTGGAACCACAGATTTTTTTATTTGCGAATTGTTTACTGAGTAGAATTGTGTAAATTTTAATTTATTAAGCGTGATATATTTATTAATTTGTGCTTTGTGAAGTTATTCCATTTCTCTGTTTAATATAATGAGTTAAAAAAATGCAAAGAAAGTCTGTTATTATAATATTATTATCTTGTACATAGGAAGATCGATTATCCAATTGATAGGATGTTTTATAAGGTTGTCATGACAGAGATATCTATTGTCAATTGCTTTTATTTCTCAGAAGGCCTTGACTGACGGGTATATAAGGACCGGCGCTGTTACAGATGGAGGTCGGGGTTTGGGATGGCCCACAAGCAACAAGTTATACTAAATATGTTTAGTGTAAAACTGGCCTATGTCTCTATAGTGGGCGGGACATAAGTAACATTCACCTATAATTAATAATTAGCAATTGTAAAATATTAGCTGCAAAATGAAATTATTTATACCATTAAACGTATTATAGGCCTACCAGTAGACAACTACGCTATAATAAAAATACTGTTAACATACCTGGAATTCTTGAAAGTGTCGGATTGGAATCTCCATCCAACATCTCGGATGATAATTTCCCAATCTTTGAGGACTATCTTCTTGTTCCCTGTTTTATTGATATCACTTTTTCGTTTAACTCTCATTTTCATGTTGTTAATTTTTTTTGTAATTGAATTAATATCAACAGTCTTCCCGCACGTGGCTTCAATTTTCAATTTCATTTCTTGAAGCGCATCACTTTTCTCCTTCCTTACAGAAGGCAACTGCGATTTGCTAAATAAAATGGGATATTCTCTTAAAATGTTCGCAAATGTTATCGATGGGACAGAATCCATTATCAGAATTTATTAATCCAAAACGCAAACAAAACTAAACCTACCAACAGCACTTGAAATCTACAAACAGTTGAGCATTGGGAGCGTTGTGGTCAAAGAGCATAGGTGACTGGAGTATACAGTATACTCACATTTAAGCGATCAAGAAAGCTGTGGACATGAGTATATATTCGTGTGAGGTAGAAAGTTTTTATTATTGAAAAAATAAGTATGTTCTAGAGGTTTTGAGTATATAATCACAGAAAATGCTCATACTCATGAGTAAAAACACTGAGAAAGTACTCAAGTTTTATTCTTACTAGCTAATTTGACTATGAGACGCCAGGTTCGACAGCTTATAGGGCTGCTTTTCGTACATCCTGATGACGAGGTAGACATATTTGAAAAATTTTATTGAAACATCAGTGACGAAATCGAACAGATTGCAAGTTACATCGAAAGAATCTGTGTTAAAGGGGTCCCTAGAAGAGAAGATGATAATTATCAGAGCCATGTTTCCCACACATAGGCTATATAGAATAGATAGAAATGCTTTTGAACATATTGCAAAGAACAATTAATAGCATAGAGGAATAGTACAATAAATTTCAAAATATAATTATAACGCATTACTCATCCATTTGGAATTGCATGGACAGTAGAGATGGAAGAAAAAATCACTAGCAGCGATTTTTCACCGGTGATTAAAAAATCACTTCACTTCAGGGAGTGAACTGTTCGTTAACCAGTGAAACAGTGATCAAGCAGTGATTTACTCATTGCACCAGAAACAACTGTAACGTATCCAACGAGATAGAAAGATCTCTTTCTAACTCGTTGAACGTATCACTATTTCCTCAGTGATTTCAATGCCTTACATTGCAGTCTTCTGCCACCTGTTGAGCAATTTTTGAACTTCTTTACATTCATGGATTTTTGTTCTATTTAAGCTTGTAGTGATTTGTGATGAAAGAAAATATTGCAATTTCAGTACTGAGTTGAACAACTTAGTGATATGGCATAACTTTGTTTGGTAGATTTTTAAGAACTAGGTTACTTTCAACATACAAATAGTTCGATAGCTATATATTCTAATGCACTGTTATAGCTCTTCTGCCCCCTACTTGTTTCAAATATAACACTCTAGAGGTCCATGACGCAATACTAGAGATATGACCATAAGAGCTGTGGAACTGCAGCACTCCCTGCTTTGACAGGAAAATAAAAATAATATTTATTTCAACTTTTAGAAGAATTGTTACAGCTTTTATTGTTAAATTGCTTTATATTTCATCTGGCCGGGAATATGTACTATTATCTTATGCATAATCATTTTGCGCGTCGACTGTACTGTAATTGATACTGCATTGAAAGTCGTACTGGGATCTGCAGGGTGGGACAGCTCATAGTGAGTGTGTCTTGCTGGGTCACGGGTAGAGAGGTGAAGGGAAGCAGAGGGAAACTCCCGCTGTTTAAAACTCAGTGGCTTGCAGAGCCAGGCCACAAGGGAAGATCTTTCCTCCCCTCCCACACCGCTATTGTAATACTACGTCAAATGGATTTTCTATTCCCTTGAAACTTAATTACAACATTTTTATTTCCTCTTCCCATACTTATTGTTGTAGAATCTTATCGAGTTAATATAACGAAATTAATATTCTCTTTTGCCTTATTATTACGTATATATCCAGCCTCCAGCAGAACCTAATATTTTCCTTAACTCAAAATGATTGCACGAGTATGATCCTTTTGATATAGCACATAAAATACGAAAGAGACCTCCTTCCAGTTTTAGAAAATTGTTGAACATCAGTATATCTGAGTGTTGCTTTGGTGTGACGTCTTAGGGTACGGCCATACGAGCTACATTTGTAGCAAGTTTTCTGCGACAAATGTAGCTGGAATTATAGACCGCAATGGGTTAAATGGAAGTGGCCACACGGAGTAGTAAATGTAGCAAGTTTGGCGCATCCCAAGGTCGTGTCGCAACTCGAATGGGTCCGGATCCATTTTTTCTGCGACATTTACTGCTGTTGGGTGGCTACACGTGCAGCTACAAATGTCGCTGTGATGTGCGGTGTGTCAGTATGTTTGTCATTTCGTTTACATATTGTAGCCAGGTCATCATTCTTGTAACCTGGAAGTATTTGACTTCTCTGCCTTTGTTTTTCTTCGCATAATTGTTGCATGCGAACACGGCTCAATATGGCATTTCGTAGTTTTAAATCATACGTAGAAAAACCTGTATAAACTTTTTTATATACATTTCTTAATTTTATAATAATAATAATAATAATAATAATAATAGCAAGCAATGATCAGCGATAAAATCATTAATAAAGTGATATTCGTGTGTATTTTTATTGAACGAAAAACTTTCAAGTTATTTAAATATGCTGTAAAGTTATTTTACAAAACGTCCCTGTCAGTAGACTACCCGCACGTATTAACAATTCGTTATTAGGTAAAATTAATTTTGGAAACAACGAATAATTACAGTAATATTAAAATAAAACTTAGGGGCAAACGTCTGGCATGTTAGGCCTTTTCATGACCAATAATTTCCCACCTTAAACGAATTAACATTGTTGTTAGTTATGGGAATTTCTTATTATGAAATTCATATTTTTAAACTTTAAATTTATATTAATAATTATTTCCGTTTTAGTAATTCCCAGAGGAGACAGCGAGCCAAAGAATATAGAAGTCAAAAGACTTTTATCTACTAACTGACAATAAATAAAGAATAAATATCATGCAAAAGAAAACAAAAAAAATGTAATAAAAGTACAAACAACCGTGTAAAATGAATGGCCATGTTTTAATTTTTTAGGAATGAGATAGAAAGCGAAAATCAAATGTCATGTAAAGGACACACAAATTAAGACTTTAAAAACAGTGAAATAACAAATCAAAATCATTCATTTTACAGTAGATAATTACAATAATTTAGTGCAATGTAAATTTACAAATTCGTATGAATACAGGCGTAAGCTAATTTTAAATACTATTTTCTTAATCTTACTCCTGTTTTTTGTTACTTCACCAGAAGGAAAAGTAAATATCGCCACTAAGTTCTCTTCTAGTAATTGAATTTGCAGCCAGGCATACAACACCTTGGCATTTTATTGAGACCTAATGTATTCAAAAATAAAACAAGTGACATTGATGAGTGCAGTGAAATTTGTCTCTCGAATTAGCTATAAGATATCGCAATTTGTACCACCCCGCTTATCTTATAGCGTTAGAATATCTTTTGTTTGTCAAAACTTTATGAGACATGAGACTGTAACATACCCTAAGATTCACCTTTGAATTTCCCCCTCCCCCGAAATTTAATAATCTAAGAAACGTGATCTATCATGTTTAAGAGAACGTAAACTCTGTTTTCTATTTATAAGATGTACAATGGGAGAAAGGCATTCTCAAATTTGAAGGAAAACTAGTTTTTTTAATGGTTGAAATTCTCAGTGTGTATATGTAATCATAACGGAATCAACTTCTGTTTATGACGGAGTAAAGTAGAGAGGGTGATTCACTTTTAGTTGGGAAATTATTATCATGACAGATTTATAAGAATGCTATGCCAATATATATGACATATTTTATTACTAACAATACGATGCCAATAAATATTGCTTCGCTTAAGTATAGTCCAGCTAAGTTGCCCTATTTTTTAACTCTCTTCAAAATATTTTTCTTTAAAAAGTACATACATTTTTCTTCTTTCAACTTCGACCTAAAGAATTCTTCAATACTAAAATGTATACAAAAGCGTTCTAGCAAACCTTTCATGCAATTTTGTTTGGTAAAAAAACGTACAATTCTTTTGCAGTACAGACCTCACAAATCAGGATTGTTTATAAATATTATTGTGTTATAGTCATTTCAACTTTGAGTTGTATTTTGGAAAGTAAGTGTCAAGATTAAATTGCCACAACGCCCAATAAGAATTCTGCAAAACCAAGAAAAAGAGAACTTTTATGATAGATGTGTTTACTTATGCTCATTTCAAAATACCGTTCTTTGAGAGTACACATTTTTTTATTTCATTTTCGACCAAAGGTTTCCTTCAATTAAAAAATGTATACAATAGCGTTCCAGTAAACCCTTCACAGCGACTTCATTTGGTAAAAAAACCACAATTCATTTACAGATCTCTCAAATATGTTACAAACAGATTGCATCTTTGAGTTGTGTTTTGGGTCATTTTTAAAACTCCTTTTTACTTGGAGCTGCTTCAGAAATTCGTGTATTGACAAGGGAAGAGCATGTCTAATCTGTCGTACAATTCCAATGACCCTTCTACAGAACCACGAGAAATTAGGTCTTCATACAGCCTTTCAGCAAACCCTTTACCCACACCGTACTTCCGATTGTTACTGACGAACAATATTGCCTGTTGTAAAATCGACGCAGGAATAAAAGTTAACTTTATGGCACTGCTATACATTTTCTTCTCATGCGCATTACAATTGTGTGTGAGCGTAATAATGTACACTAACAACACACACAAACCGACCTTGGCTTCATACTCCATCTCGGAAGAAAGCTTCCACTATACTACTGCTGAGTGCTGCCAAACGCAAAAGATCTAGCTACAAATGTCGCTACGTATGGCATGTCATGTGGCCACACGTAGCGACATTTAACGCAGATACTAGCAATAATTGTAGCGCCCGTGTGGCCACCCATTTTGCGACAATTACGGCAATTTGTAGCAGAAAACTTGCAACATATGTAGCTAGAATTACAGACTGCATTGAGTAAAATTTAAGTTGCCACACGGAGTAGTAAATGTAGCAAGTTTGGCGCATCCCAAGGTCGTGTCGCAACTCGAATGGGTCCGGGCCTTTTTTTTCTGCGACATTTACTGCTGTTGGGTGGCCACACGTAGGGACATGGGTGGCTACACGTGCAGCTACAAATGTCGCTGCGATTTGCGGTGTGTCAGTATGTTTGTCATTTCATTTAAATATTGTAGCCAGGTCATCATTTCTTGTACCCTGGAAGTATTTGACTTCTCTGCCTTTGGTTTTCTTCGCATAATTGTTGCATCCGAATACGGCACAATCTGGCATTTTGTAGTTTTTAAATCATACGTAGAAATACCTGTATAAACTTTTTATATACATTTCTTAATTTTACAATAATAATAATAATAATAATAATAATAATAATAATAATAATAATAATAATTTTAATAATAATAATAGTAATAATAATAATAGTAATAGTAGACAAAAATAGCAAGCAATGATCACCGATAAACTCATTAATAAAGTGATAGGCCTATTCGTGTGTCTCTTCATTCAACGAAAACTTTCAAGTTATTTAAATATGCTTTAAAGATATTCTACAAATAATCCCTCTCAGTAGACTACCCGCACGTAATAATAATCCTTTATTAGGAAAAAATAATTTTTGAAACAACGAATAATTATAGTAATAATAAAATAAAACTTAGGGGCAAACGTCTGACATGTCAGGCCTATTCGTGACCAATAATTTTCGACCTTAAACGAATTAACATTTTTGTTAGTTACTGGGAATTTCTTATTATGAAATCCATATTTTAAAACTTCGAACTAATGTTTTTCGTATTCATAATTCAGTGTTAGCGATGTGATATGATATGAATCCTGTACAAGTAACCTGTCGATAGCCGGGGCTAGTCTAGCACGCTCGTAGCGTGGGCGAGCGAAATGTCTATGAATAGCACCCTAAATGTATATTAATATTTATTTGCGCTTTAGTAATTCCCAGAGGAGACTCAGCGAGCCAAAGAATATAGAAGTCAAAAGACTTTTATCTACTAACTGACAATAAATAAAGAATACATATCATGCAAAAGAAAACAAAAAATAAAAATAATAAAAGTATAAACAACCGTGTAAAATGAATGGCCATGCTTTAATTTTTCAGGAATGAGATAGAAAGCGAATATCAAATGTCATGTAAAGGACACACAGATTAAGACTTTAAAAACAATGAAA
Organism: Periplaneta americana; assembly: GCF_040183065.1. Taxonomy (NCBI): domain Eukaryota; kingdom Metazoa; phylum Arthropoda; class Insecta; order Blattodea; family Blattidae; genus Periplaneta; species Periplaneta americana. The sequence goes on from NC_091120.1 coordinate 119,981,010, forward strand.
TAACAAATCAAAGTTATTCATTTTACAGTAGATAATTACAATAATTTAGTGCAATGTAAATTTACAAATACGTAACAATACAAATGCGTACGGGTAAGCTAATTTTAAATACTATTTTCTTAACCTTACTCCTATTTTTTGTTACTTCACCAGAAGCGAAAGTAAATATCGCCACTAATTTCTCTTCTGGTAATTGAATTTGCAGCCAGGCATACAACACCTTGGCATTTTATTGAGGCCTAATGTATTCAAAAATAAAACAAGTGACATTGATGAGTGCAGTGAAATTTGTCTCTCGAATTAGCTATAAGATATCGCAATTTGTACCACCCCACTTATCTTATAGCGTTAGAATATCTTTTGTTTGTCAAACACTTTATGAGACATGAGAATGTAACATACCCTAAGATTCACCTTTCAGTTTCAATATATAACATATTTTGTTACTAACAATACGGTGCCAATAAATGTTGCTTCGCTTATGTATAGTCCAGCTAAGTTGCCCTATTTTTTAACTCTCTTCAAAATATCTTTCTTTAAAAAGTACATACATTTTTATTCTTTAAATTTCGACCTAAAGAATTCTTCAATAATAAAATGTATACAAATGCGTTCTAGCAAACCCTTCACAGTAAATTTGTTTGGTAAAAAAACGTACAATTCTTTTGCAGGACAGACCTCACAAATCAGTATTGTTTATAAATATTATTGTCCATGTTTATTTATTATTGTGTTATAAAGACATTTCCACTTTGAGTTGTATTTCGGGATATAAGGGTCAAGTTTAAATTGCCGCAACGTCCAATAAGAATTCTGCAAACCAAGAAAATATAAATTTTATGATAGATGTGTTTACTTATATTCTTTTCAAAATACCGTTCTTTGAGAGTACACATTTTTTTTATTTCATTTTCGACCAAAGGTTTCCTTCAATTAAAAAATCAATACAATAGCGTCCCAGTAAACCCTTCGTAGCGACTTCATTTGGTTAAAAAAAAACACAAATCTTTTGCAGGACAGATCTCTCAAATATGTTACAAAGAGATTACCTCTTTGATTGTGTTTTGGGTTATGTTTAAAACTCCTTTTTACTTTGAGATGCTTCAAAAAATCCTTGTATTGACAAGGGAAGAGCATGTCTAATCTGTCGTACAATTCCAATGACCCTTCTACAGAACCACGAGAAATTAGATCTTCATACAGGCTTTCAGCAAACCCTTCATCCACACCTTACTTCCGATTGTTACTGACGAACAATATCGCCTGTTGTAAAATCGACGCAGGAATAAAAGTTAAATTTATGGCACTGCTATAAATTTTCTTCTCATGCGCATTACAATTGTGTGTGACCGTAATAATGTACACTAACTACAGACACACAAACCGACCTTGGCTTCATACTCCATCTCAGAAGAAAGCTTCCACTACACTATTGCTGAGTGCTGCAAAACGCAAAAGAACTAGCTACGTATGGCATGTCATGTGGCCACACGTAGCGACATTTAATGCAGAAACTAGCAGTAATTGTAGCGCCCGTGTGGCCACCCATTTTGCGACAATTACGGCAGCTACATTTGTAGCAGAAAACCCTAGTCCCGTAACTTAACCAGTGCAAATGTGCAAGCATGAGTGTGTGTGATATTACAGAATATTAATTTAATTTTTCTCAACTTTCCTTTGCGGAGAAGATTGATGTAATGAAGTGAAATTAAAGGGTCGTCCGTTACCCGACTTAAATCTTACTCAAGCTTCATCCAGCCGAAATAGTGCATGTATATAAGGAGGTGCAACAATGAAATTTACGCTAAGCATTTGTGGTTACATGGATGTGAACAAAAAAAATTCAGTATTTTGTTTTGCTTGCCTCCTTTTCGGTGGTGATACTGCATGGACTAGGATTGGTGTGACAGATTTAGGACATTTGCCCCTAAAAATTGAAAAGCACGAATCTTCGCAATCTCACCTGAAAAATGTTGTTTGATTGGCTATGTTAGGCAAAACTAATATTGCTGCGCAATTATGTAAGGGAACAGAACAAACATTCTCAAGCATAATCAAGAAGTGAGAAAAAATCGTGAAATTATTTTAAAAAATATTGATTGTATCAAATTTTGTGGCCAATATGAACTTCCCCTTAGGGAACATGATGAAAAAACAATTGGAAGAACCCTGGTGTATTTCGTGGGTTGCTACATTTCGTGAGTAATCTAAATGAGCTTTTCAAAGATCATTTGGAACTTGCTACTGTTTAAAGGTAATTCTAAAACAATTCAGAATGAACTGATAGATTGCATGTTGAGTGTCTGCCGAGCTGAAATTCAGACTGAAATCGATGGTATTAGCTTTTTTTTTAGTGATTATGGCAAATGATGCCACAGGCATCTCCCAACTAAGTCAGGAAGTTTTAGTTTTTCGATATGTATTGCATTTATTTTTGTCCTATACTTATTATTAATGATATCAAGAAGTGAAATTTGTATGTACCAAAATTTACTGCAGTTCCCCCAATCCACAAGTTCACGAGCCGCCACTGGAAATGATCATTTCTCTATTAATTCGTCCTGGACCTCTCTCATGTTATGTTGGTAATTATCGAATTAGAGAGGCTCACCAGTGAGGCAAAAATTTCACTAGTCAGCTTGGTGAAAGCAATTAAAAAATCGGATTTTTTTTCATTCAAGAAAAAAATAATTAGGCCTAGTAACAAGAAAGTGGCCACCAGCGTAGCTCAGACGGTAGCGCTTTTGCTTGCTGGTCCGGAGTTACGCTCGGGTATGGGTTCGATTCCCTCTTGGACTGGTTCCCAGATTTTTTCAGCAGTAAGGCGAATGTCAGGTAACCTATGGAGAATCCTCGACCTCATCTCGCCAAATACCATCTCATCATCGATTCCAACGACACTATTTAACCAGGTAGTTGATACAGCGTCGTTAAATAACCAAAAGAAGGGTGACTACAGCAGTGCATTAGAATATATTTTGAACGTATTTGTACATGCAAACTAAAGCCACTCGTTTACCATTATATACAGGCCTATATCACAAGGCAGTTAAGCTAAAGAACATTTTGCCTTCTTAGATGTAGATTTCCTGGAGAATTATCACTAATATTTACCGTATATTATGGTAGTTTAACCATACTATAATTGTGGAATGTGTGAATAAAAAGAAGGGAGAGGCTAGAATTATTAAGATTAATGTAACAATGCTGGCCTACAAATATAAATTTGTTCAACCACACTTACCAGTTTATTACCTTTATTATATGCAGTCAAATGAAAATTATGTAATACCGGTATTTAAGTTAAATATTCTTATTTTTAAATTCCGCAAATAATCTCAACTAATGTGTCTGATTTCACCATAATATATTTCTTCTGAGTTAGTCCCGTTTTTTCTCTGCATTGTGAAGCTGTAGTCGGGTGGTCTAGAATAGGAAGAGATATTTCTTTTATATAAAATACAGTATAGCTTCATCTCGGATATTTCTCCGTTTCTTAAAGTATTCGTACCCAAGCGCTTGTGAGCGGCGAAGCTATAATAGGTGTTTTGTTACTCACAGACATGCAGGCGGCAAGTACATTAAGCCTAAGTGTGTGGGCACTCAACCGTCGAAGACGCGCGCAAGGCTGATGAACTCTAGCGTGGGTTTTCCTTGTCGAGGAACGCGCGCGATGGCTTTAGCTAGCCTAAACAAAGGTAGCGTCATCAGAGCGCGTCACCACAGCAGGTATTTAAACGTTTGGTGACCCAAGATGCGCTCATACAATTACCGGCCAGTGAGCCGATCGGGCGCTCATACAATTCCCAGTCATTGAGCCGATCGAAGTGGTAAAGTGGAGACTTCGTGTTTTTGAGTTGGTGACTTACTCGGTAAAATAGTAGTGGTGATTTAACAGGCGTTAGATAAAAGAAAAACGTTGCCGAGATTATAGAGAAGACAACAGCCAGTATTCCGTCTCTCATACTCACGTATGGACGTGATCATAATAAACCAGATTAGTGGAACCTTACTCCTTGGTTTTTTTTCTCATTGTGTTCATGTGATCGACAAAAATCACATTAAAATCCTTCACCCACAAAAAACACAGTGTCCCTGAAAAGAGATCATCTCCACCGTGGGACAGCAGCGTGTATCGGCGTCCCGGCTGAGCTAATCGATCCTGACTTTGTCGGCGACGCGGCAGAGGAAGGAGAGAGGAACCATCGTGATTGGCGCCCACGTGGACCAACACACACGCACTGACCGTCGCAAATGGCCCAACCAACGTGCAGCGCAGATCAACCGTCGCAATTGTCAATGCATCCATAATATCTTATTCCTTTCATTATATTAACGATCGTACTCACATTCACCAGTAATTCAAAACAGTTGATTGCTCGCACTTCGTAGTGAGAAATCACTCCCAATCGCTCCCACTCACTAGATAACTGCTCTACTAGTGATCAGCTGATCCAAGACCGCTCTATAGCGCTGGTCTCTCGTCGTCATCACTGGCAACTGGAAATCACCTCTAATAACTAGATCACTGATTAAAATCACCGTGATCGAAAATGAGCTGCCACTGCTTCACCGGTGAGTGAAAAATCACGTTTTACCCCATCTCTAATGCATAGTATAAAGGAATAAACAGATAAAGTTGTTCTAAACTCTAGAATACAAGTAAGCAAACTGTTCCAGCAATAGTGATAGTGCTATATCGAACTTCGAACCGAAGGAAAAGAGAAACAATGAAGATCAGTAAAGATAGCTATGCAATGCATTCCGAACAAGATGCGTAGGCCTAATGTGTTTGATCAGCGAATAAAAATTTTATTTTTCCTAGTCCAAAGAACATGCACATGCACAAAAAATCAGTAAATAAAAGGAAAATATTTTTCCTAGAATGTTTACTCCATAAACTTCTCTGTATAGACGGCTTTGATTTCTTCTTGTAACGTTACGGCACCGATTTTAGCTACTTACCTGTCCCTATAGCACAGCAATTGACAGTTCACACTACAGTAGATTACGCAATCCAATCAAAACATCTTACAAAGTAAATTTACGTGAAGTGGAATTAATGGTAGCTAACTAGCAAATATAAAAAAACAGTGATATATTGACATATCTAAGAGGTTTAAGTTACAATCTAAAACAGTAGATTGACGAAATAGAAGTGGTTGATATTGACGAATAAAATTTCAACTTCATGTATTCATACATATTATTTTATTGAACAAACAGAACAATATTAATCTATTATTTCATTTCATGGAAAGAGTTTATTATACAGATATTTTAATCACTAGACATCAAATATTGGACATTTTTGCGTAGATTTTTCCAGTATTGGGACATAAATTATTATAAGTAGCAATTCTCGTTATTCATCATCTTTTACAGTATCCACCTCACGACAATGGAATTCCTTGTCACAAAGTATTAGGGGCTGCAAGATAATAAACACTTTAAAAAACAGCTTAAAAGATAACCTTCTTAGCATTTCACTCCAATCATACTGACTTAAACTATCACTGTCTACATTGTTACTCCTTCCTTTAGACATGTATCCTGGTAGTGCTGTATTTTCAAAATTGTCTCATAATAATCTCTTTCTATTATCTAACATTATTTGAAACATGTTAACATTCTATGTATTTTAGCTTAATTCTGCTACATAGTTTGTGTTTCGGTGTTTAATTAATAGTTCATAGTATTTTGTTGTTTAATAAATTCGCAAATAACTCTTGTATACATGTAACTCTTATCTAAATCAAATTGTTTAATTCTTTGTAAGTTCATACATATGTATGTTTACTTTTTGCTTTTTGAGTGGAAGAGTAGGCCTTTCGGCCTTAACTATGCCAGCTAAAATAAATTATTATTATTATTAGTATTATTATTATTATTATTATTATTATTATTATTATTATTATTATTATTTTTCTATTAGACTAATTTGTCCACATACCTTGAATATTAGACAATACATACTTAGACCTTTTTATGTAGACCTAATGACCAGTATTCAATTGTTCATATGACGAGATCATCACGGTAAAGTATAGCATTTCCTGTATTCAGGAAGTTATATATAAATCGCAGATGTCAATGTTTAATCAATAACTAGCGATCTAAGGACACTCTGGGGCACATCTTCGAGTCTGTTTTCTCTTCTATGAGATCCGTTTTCATTTGCACGTGATGTTTCATCTTCCTTAAAGTATTCATGATAATGTTGTAATATGGTGGAGTAAGTACCTGAAAAGAAGTATTATTATAAATAGCAATTCTCTGCTAATATTACCATTTTATAATGTAATTTTACTTGTAAAAGAAAGAGTTAAGCAAAGTTATTCTGACATTGCAGTGTGCCCATAAATATCAATATTTGCAACAAAAAATATTGACGAAAAATACTCGTGAACATTGTCGATGATCTAAAATACTCGTACAATTATCTTACGCTGCACGCTTCATCAAATACAAAGAAAATTGAACTTCGTGATTCTTTGTTCTAGCACAGTAGGCCTACATGCTGCATTTTGTGTTTCGGATTTAAATGGTCAAAATATCAATGAAATGTAATCGTAGAGAAAATATATACAAGAGAATCACAGTTTTTTCTACAAATTTCTCGTTTTAAAATAGCCTAATCTAACTGAATTATTTTACGTAAGCTACCACAGCTTCCTAGTCTCTTTATTAAAATACTTTTAGAGTAGGCCTACTATAGTATTGATATATTGAGAATAATACGAAAAACAACAAAATATTTCAGAGTGTCTTGCTTCGGAAATCGAAACCTGAATTTCTGTGTAGTAAGTCTATTCAATAAACACCTCCAAAAGAAGAAATGGGCGCAGAGGGAAAGAATATTAATGCAACTATTCTTCAACTCAATGAGAATATTTTATTCATTTTGAAAATATATCTCCCAGTAATATAATTTACATGATGAGTACTATTTCAACTTCGGCATTTTGAAATAGAAGTGCTGAGTAAAAATACAATATATAATTTTAGAATCAAACAGGATAAATAGATGTTTCAAACAATTCAAACTTAGTCGGACAATATTATTCTTGAAAGAATTTACAGAACTTACAGGAAAATAAGAATTTTTTGAGGAGGTTAGGGAAATGTAAATGTCAAATGGTTTTTGTATCAAATATGAATGAGGTCTCGCCCACCTCATTATATTTTGCTCGACTAGTATGACTAGTCAGTTTGTTTTTATACCATTAAGTACGAGAAAAATTCGTACCGGCACCGGGAATCGAACCCAGGACCTCTCAGCTGTGCGCGCTGAGTGCTCTCTAACCAACTGAGCTATGCCGGGACCCGATTCACGACGCCGGCCGAACTCCTCTCGTAGTATCGTGTTACGGCCTTACTGCCTGCACTTGAGACGATACACGTCATATATGTACAGGAGCGCATATTACATGACTTTATGGCCATATAACACGATACTACGAGAGGAGTTCGGCCGGCGTCGTGAATCGGGTCCCGGCATAGCTCAGTTGGTTAGAGAGCACTCAGCGCGCACAGCTGAGAGGTCCTGGGTTCGATTCCCGGTGCCGGTACGAATTTTTCTCGTACTTAATGGTACAAATGGTTTTTGCTTTATTTCACTAAACTCTTTATTTCGTATATAATTTAAAGGATTTTTATACAATTTAATCAATTAATTATCAATATAATTTTTTAGAAAGTACATAATATTGAATAAATTAAATTAATATTAAAACTTTTATAAGCATTAAGAAATATTGAACATATTAAATACAATTTCCCTCAAAAGGTTACTCAAATTGCATGAATATGTTAAGAAAGTGCATGAAATATACTGTAAATCAATGTAAATAACATTGTACTACGATTTAATTACACTGGTCAACAGTCATTTTGCGCCATACATAAAACTAACAAATTCTTACTAATTTCGACCTCCTGAATTAAAATATAACAAGCAAAATGTTCCATCAGTTCGGGTTTTCGAGATGCACAATATAATTCATTTTCTATACATTTTATTAAAAAAATTGCCGTATTTCGTGTTTCACTCTTTTGTTTTACAAATGTGACGACCCATTATGTGAAAACAATATTAGTATAAGTAGCCCACCATTTTAGAAGCACTTGTAGAAACGGACATTATTTTATTGCTCTTTTACGAATCGATTTGGAGGGGCAGGTTCTCGGTATGAATTCGCTTGAGTTTACCTGATTTTACTTGAGATGTGTATTTCTTTCACTGTAAGCTTCCCATTATATCCCAGTGTCCTATTTAGAGAACAGTAGCTTATTTACTTTTTTTAGCATTCACAATATCCTAATTATTTAATTGTGTGTGTGTCATGTTACAAACTGAACTGTATTGATGTACAACATAGCCTAATATTTTGAACTTAGTTTCTATTACAATTTTATTTTACTTTATATTTTTTCTTCACTCTATGCAATTGTACTTCGTATTATAACCTATAACTGCCAATATTATCAGAGATTTTGGTAATGTAATTATTGTTTTGTGAATATGTTACAGTCAGAATGCGAAATCCGTCAAAACCTGAAGTTTCTAGGAAATTCTAGTTCTGACAAAGCTCTTTGGGAAATTCTAGTTCTCAGTTACGTAATTGACCTACATTTACGAATAACTATGGCTCGTTAGGAAATTCTAGTTTTGACTAATATAATTAAGTTAGATCTGGAAATAAATGAGTGTTATTAGCAAAAAGCTCCGCTGTAACGATTTCAGAACGCGAAATCGGTCAAAAACACGAGGAAATTCTAATTTTCACTTACGTAATTCAGTTACATCTAGAAATAACTTATTACTAAAAAGACTTTAGGAAATTTGTACTTTCACACAAACATTATTATTACTATTGTCGTTGTTGTTATTGTTGAAACACAAAATAGTTTTATTACACAAATAATTATGTTACGGGATGCTTAAACATTATTATTTTTGTTGTTGCATTACAAATAATTATGTTACAGAACTCATTATTATCTTTTTGTGTGACAAGTCACTTATTGCGAAAACACATGCTATTGTGACATTTATGGCCGTGTGCACCATTCTCGATCATCTAGCCCGTTTATCAGCAATCACGGAAACATGGTTAATTCTTGACAATGATCAAGTTACAGATGTGGTGTACCGACATTTTCCCTTGATCAACTCAGTACCGTCAGCTGACGGTACGCTCGCTTGAGAAGTATCATCCGAGCGCTAGGTTACCGCGTATAAAACAGCGAACGAACGCACTCTGTCAATTATCGCTTCGTTTTTGTTTGTCGGAGTGCTTTTAAACATCTTCGCAGTTTTCAAATAACAAGTTTTAATAATGGCTGCGTTCAGCCGGGACAGCGCTGGGGTAGCGATTCACTTTTGCTGAGTTACAGCAGCTGTTAGTGGCTGAACGACCAGACTGCAAAATGTCCGCTGTGTTTACAAACAAACACGCCATTGTTCTGTCTACTCCTGCACCATTGGTTGAGGTTTACCCCCTCCACTTTCGCTAGCTAGCAGCAGACTTGCAGCGAAAAAAAATTTGCTACGAAAAATGGCGGCCGCTATTCCAGCGCTGTCGGTCAGCAAGACGTTCAGTGCTGTCGCTATCTCAGCGCTACCGCAGCGCTGTCCCGGCTGAACGCAACCAATCATGGAAGAAAAAAAGAAAAGAGCACCGAACTTCTCACAGTTCGAAGTGGGAATTCCTTTAGAACTCGTCAGCAATTATGCATTCATATTACAGAATAAAAGTACTGACGGAAGTTCTCTAAGAGAAAAGCAGGCTACCTGGTTGGTTTTAACCTCACAATTCACATGAGTTATACGTGTTTACATAATTCCACATAATTTGTAACGTAATTTATACAGTGGTTATTTCATGTTATCGACAATAATTGGGAAAATTTCAGTATACGGATAACTCACTGACAATTATCTTGAAATAGGCTACTAAAAAGAGCAGATTTGTATGTGTTTGTCGAATGCTCATCATCTTGCATACGAAAAGACACATTTCAGTGCCAATAATTTATTTGGGAAAATTTCAGAATACGGATACCACACTGACAATTGTCTTGAAATAGGCTACTAAAAAGAGCAGATTTGTATGTGTTTGTCGAATGCTCATCATATTGCTTACGAAAAGACACATTTCAGTTCCAATAATTTATTTGGGAAAATTTCAGTATACGGATACCTCGCTAACAATTATTTTAAAATTAAAAAAAAAAAAAAAAAAAAAAAAAAAAAAAAAAAAAAAAAGCAATTCGTCTGCGTATGTCGAATACGCATCATCATGTATACAAAAAGGAAGTTTTTAGTGCCAATTTATTTTGTGTGCACAAGGTTGGAATTTTGGAGTAAGAGGGAAAGGAGGGTATCCTTGTTCTGAAATTTATCCATTTATTTTGTGTTCACAAGGTTGGAATTTTGGAGTAAGAGGGAAAGAAAGGTGTCCATGTAATTTTTCCTAATTCAAGCGTAAATAGCCTAATTGTCCAAAACGTCGTGTAGGTCCTAATAGTTTCAAACGGCAAATCTATATATAATAAGTGATAATCTCGCATTCTACAAAATGGTCATTCAGTTTTGCTATATTATTACCGGCCTAACTAATTTATTATTATTAGGCCTAAATAATATTTTGTCCTCAAGTAAAGTCCCGATCTTCCAAAGCAGAAACATATATAAAACATTAGTCTATTTTGAGAAAAAACCATTTTTATTATTCATCTACAAACTTACTCTTTCTACAATAACACCAATGCTGTTATTTCCGCAGTGATTTGCGTGTTCAAGATACATCATTTCATCTTCAATTCCATCAAGCACGTCAAATCGTGCCGCCATTTTGGTTTTCTCGACTTAACCATGTTCAATTCAAGGTAATCGGTCCCACACCCGTGATCAAATTTGATCATCATCAACTCGCTTATTTAACTTTGATCAAGATTGATACTCCGCAAATTAGCGTTGAAGATGGTCAAGTGCCGACTTAACCATGGTCAAATTTTAATCGAGAATGGTGCACACATGCATTAGAGTTACAGAGAATTTTCTTTTTCACACACAAGCACCACCTCGAAACTCATTTTTTTTTCAAGCACAGCGGACGAACCCTTGTCCGATTCCAATGGCTTCTTTCTTTGCTACAGTCGTCGGTGAAATTTCTGCATCTGGCAACTGTTCTCGTGACAAGAAAATTTCAGGACATACATCAAATTCGGATCTGAAAAAAAGAAAGTGTTATGTACCGAGTGTTGATGAAATTAACTACACTATCAGTTTTTCAAATTCAGTGAACCTACCTGCAAATATAGTTTACTCAAAATTCCATCCTTTGTTCCAATTCTGCACAAGTCTTCGCCAGTTCTCTCAAGCACTACTCCTATGATGTTTTGCAAGTGGGACTATCGCCATCCGGAATATGTATATTATGATGAAACTTCCTATACCAACTTGAGGATGCGTTGCATCGGAAATCAGCTTCATTATTTTCTCCTGTTTCTTTAAATTTTCTTGGGCTTTCTTTCTGGTTAGGTAGAATTTTGAAGATGTACTATCTAGCATTCATCTTTCTTCTTCTTCTTCTTCTTCTTCTTCCTCTTGTGCTTCTCTTTCTTCCTGTTCTGCATACACCTGCCCAATTATTATTTAAAGTTCATCCCCTTCATACACATTTCTAATAACATAAGGTGGCAAAGATGATGTGGTCAGCCTAACTCTTGGTTCAGTTTCGAATATGGTGACTTTGATTCCCGAATGAAGGGCTGTATTTTTTTACAAATTGCACAAAACTAAGACCATTTTACCAATTGGTGGTACTGTTGTCTTTCATCCATGAAGCTAACATATTTTCTACGTCCTGTTTACCTCTTTCTACTGAACCCCGACTTTGGCTGTGACGTGGTTTCCCATGAACAATTTTTAACTCTGGCCAGTAATAACTAGTTTATAACAGAATTTACAAACCCATTATCGGAGTGTAATATACAGAGTGCTCCAAATGTCAAGAAATTATCAGTTAGTTGAAAGGCAACCTCTTCAGCTCTTTTGCTACGAAGCGCTCGCAGTAACAACAGATTTAGTAAGCTGGTCCTGGTAAACCATAATGAACTTAAACCTTTCATCAGCTTGAGACTGCATGTCAATTAGGTCTACCTGGCAGCGGCTATTCATTTCAGAGTGCAGAATGGGCTTAGGACAATGCCTTTCTTCTTTTTACTTTTTTTTTTTGTTGGCAAGTTTCGCTTGTCGATAAAAAAAGGTTTATCATTTGAAGGTCATACTGAAACATTTTCTTCATGTTTTCATTTTCAGCCTGTCTCTAGTTCCACGTCCTGTAGCTACATGTGCACTTTCAATAACATCGAATATTTCCTCGGCAGGTAATAATATTTCACAAGTTCACCTGTTGAAAATCTAGTTTTTTTACTCCACCAATTATAATTACAACGGATTTTTACTAATAACAATCAGTTATTTCTAGATCTTATAGAATTGTTTTAGTCAAAACTAGAGTTTCCTAAAAAGTCATAGTTATTTCTAGATTTAACTGAATTACATAAGTGAAAACGGGAATTTCCTAAAGAGCTTTGTCAGAACTAAAATTTCCTAGAAGCTTCGGGTTTTGACAGATTTCGCGTTCTGACTGTAACAAATATATATATATATATATATATATATATAGCAGATAGTTTGGTGTTTCAATCTGATATATGATCGTTATCATCAACAATGCTAGCTGACTCTGACAACAATGCAAATCTGGGTGTCCTCCAAATAGGACGCTGGGATGAATTCTAATATAATATAACACTCCTCTGCGCATGACGGCATTCCGTTTGGTACGAACTTATGACTACCCAATATTTAATCATTAGAGATGGGAAAAGTTGTTATTTTCTCGTAACAGTTTCAACTGTTCCAGGTCCATGAAAATACTAGGTTCCAAATAACAGTTCCGAAATAACAGTACCACCATATATTATATACGCCGAAGTTCGATCCACAGCACCGGACCGAATCCCTCTCTTCCAGTGTTTTTCCCTTTGTGGCCTAACTCCACGTTGTTACCATAACAGTTCAACTCTGTAGGATCAGAAAATTAATCTTTATATTGTATATATTATTTAATTTGGAAACTGCACCAAAATAAAACAAACCAGGAATGCACGAAGCTCCTCCAGAGTCAAGTCCCTTAATTCAGTTCTGTCGTTCTGTGAAGCTTATAATACAATTTATTTATGTTAAAACCCTTCAATCAAAGTAGTTTATGCAAAAATTTGGGTAAAAAAGGAAAAGTATAGGTCGAAGGCTATGAAAAAGTCCAGGAGTCACACTGATAGTATTGACACCATGTTACCAGTTACGTTATATTTATGCACGACGTCAGTTAAGGAGTAAACGTTGGTATTTATTTTGTCCCGGAAAACTGTTAAAAGTAGCCAGATCTAGTGACAAAGTAGCTAAATTAACAACACTGCAGTGCCAAAAATATTCCGTTCAATAAACAGGTGTTGTCATCGTTGGTTACGAGACTCGTAAGCAACGGTTGTCATAATGTAGTTCCATAACATCGAGTATTTTGTAACAGCAAGTAATTTGGAACTGCAAGTATTTTGTATAACAGGTACAGTACTACTAATATGTAATGTAACAGCTGTGTTTTTGAACAGGAAGCTGACTGGAAGAGCCACGAACGACTAGTATGTAATGCAACAGTTGTATTTAGAAACATGTACAGTTTCCCTAGAAAAGAATGAGACGATTGAATATTCCCAAGTCTCAGATGTAAAACACTTCGCATATCCGGAGACCAGAGCACTGATACACAAGATAACGAATACTGAATTACTTAAATTCAGGCTATTTGGTTTGTTACTAGCATTGTTCCGAAATTCACTTCAAAAACTGCAAAAAATATGGTAATATCACGTAAATAATAGATAAATATATTCATAAATCGTGTAGTTAAATCGACATTGCACCTTCATGACTTGATCGACACTCCGCACAGAAAGGAAAGCTTTCGTGTCGTTTCAATAACTCAGACCCTAAGACTTCTGCATGTTGTGTAGAAGAGTGCGAATTCGATTCTTAGTCTACACAACGATTTTTTTCTCTAAATAACGTTGAAATAGCTAAATAACGTTACAATAGAGTTTTACAGAGTCCTGAGATTAAGTGTTAATGATCGCAATACAAAATTAGAAATTACAATATTATAAACGTTAATCTAATGAGTGCATTTACACCATATATATTAAAAAACTAACAAGTAGAATGAAATTAAAAAAATATTCCTAAGCCATGCAAACAAACTTTTCCAAAGGTTTAGAGTCCTTAGGCCTATACCATTTGTTGTGTAATTATTACAATATTTTATTAGTAGCGTTCCCATATGCGTAAGAAATGCACTAGCAGAAAACAATTTTTGTTGGAAGTGTGGCTTTGGACAATTTCTTTCTAACCCCTTCCGTTGATTTTAACTATTTTATCTACGTGTTTGCAATAGTGTTTAATTTAATGTGCATTCAATTTTATTCATGTTATGATTGAATAAAAACAATGTTTCAATTATTAACTAATTAGATATATTCATACTAATTATTAAATGCATCTGTTAAATAACGAATTGCAATATCTTTTGCAAAATCTTGAATGTTTCAGTTGTCAATAATGTTTATATACTATATAATATAAGGCGTTAAAAAAACAGGAGACGTTTCGGTTATTCAGTGGAACCGACACGCTACTATACTCGTATAAGCTACCGAGACAAGACAGTGACATTAGCAGCAGTGCAGAATTTAAATCCCATAGCAGGTATTTGCCACTCAGTACAGAGAAACAATGATATTTTGTTACTCTGTCCCGTTTATTTTCCGGCACCCTGTCTTTTCTGTATTGATTTTTTCTCCTTTTCCTTATTTCCTTCACTTCCTTGTTTTAATTTCTATTCTCTTTCATAGATGGCGCTCCTTTATACGCCATTTTCTGCCGAACGTCTTCTTTATATAAACAACGATTTTATTACCCTAATGAACTATCCTTCCATTGGTGCATTTTCCTTTCTTGCTTGTCATTGGTGATTGATTTTAAAAAAATGTTCTGTTACGTGGCGGTTGACGGCTGACGGAGCGCGGTTGATTGCACGAGAGTCAGCCACGGGAGTTTGACGGAGCAAGTCGAGGGGCCACTCAGCTATGGGAGCTGAATGCAGTAAGTCGGCAGTGACCGATCGGCGCTCGAAGGAGAAAGTTCGAAGTTAGGCTGTGGGAGATGATTGCAGCGGAGTCGTCCGCTGATATACATTACGACGGGGCCTGATCCAGGTTTTTGGAACTGTTTGGTCTACTGCCTGACGAGATGATAGCAGCGGAATCGTCCGCTGATATACATTACGACCTGGCATAGTTACTTCGGTATGGGCAGGCGGGGCCTGATCCAGGTTTTTGGAACTGTTTGGTCTACTGCCTCACGACGTGGGTTCTGGCTGTACTGTTCTAACCGACGTGATGTGGAAGGAATCTGCTTGGTGACGCGCACGGGAAAGATGAGCTTAAGTTGATCCGGAAACTGTCCTGTCGGTGACTGCACGTTGGATTTGGCCATTTGTGAGATCTTTATTTCCTACATTTAATTTTTTTAAACTTCTCTTTGCTTAGAAATTTCCGCTGGCACTTGCTACTTTTAAAACTAACTGGTAGGGCTTACTTATTCATTTGTTTCTATTTCGTTGAGTTTTGTTTTGGCTCAGTTGATAGTAGAATTGAGAGTTAGTTGTATTTAATATGAAATTTGTATAAAGTTTGTTACTCTAATTTATTACTTGTAATGGCGGATGTCAGCGAGGTTCACATTAGTCGGCAAGTCAGTTTACGGCGAGATAGTAGTTTGGTAGTACATTGATATCTCCTGTTTTCGTCTGGCTTTAGTCAGTTATTTATTGTTTTTCATTTGGCGCTTTATTTCGCTAAATCCATTTATATTCACGTCACTTCATTTATATTTATAACATTCATTATATATATATATATATATATATATATATATATATATATATATATATATATATATATATATATATATATATATACACATTAATATTTCTGTTCTTGTTTTTTTTTTTGAACATAGTTTATATTGGTTATTGCCTGATTTTTTCTTAATAAATGCTATCAGGTAAATTGTAATTTTTGAAGTGTTTATTTTATTATCCTCAACCAGCGAGATGGTCAACCTTATCCAAAGATTTACAGCGGGGATAGGCATAAGGGTCCCGTTACAAGCCGAGCTATGTTGTGAAATCGTGGCCTTAAGTGGCTCTCTGCTTCGTGATCCTTCTTCTGGTCCTTGTGCTTGTTGTGGTCCTTGTAACAATTCTTGTTGTATTTGTCATGTCACTTAATGTATCGTGGTTTTGGTACTTATCGTGGTTCTTTCGTACTCCTAGTCGTGAACCATATCGTAGTCGTTATTGTAATCCTTGTCGTGGTGCTTTCCGTTGTCCATGTCGTCATCATTATCGTAGTCCTTGTGCTTTTTCTCGTGATTCTTATCGTCATCTTGTTGCCTTTGTTGTAGTCCTAATCACGGTCCTTGTTGTCTTTGTCATCGTTCTAATCGTGCCCTTGATACTTGTGGTAATGCTTGTCATGATCCTTATTGTGTCTGTGTCGTAGTCCTGATTGTTATCCGTATCGCGATGCATGTCCTAATCCTTACTACGGTCGTTGTTATTCTTGTACTTGTGTTCGTCCGTTTCGTGGTCCTATAACGGTCGTTGTTTCTTTGTCGTAATACTTGTAGTGGTCATTATTGTTGTCCAAGCCATGATGTAATATTACGATTATTGTCGTGGTGCATGTCATGGTCCATTTATCGAGTCCTTGTCCTTATCGAAGTCCTTATTGTGGTCCTTGATGTATTTGCCATGATCTTTATTTTGGTCATTGTTGTCCCTGTTGTGGTTATTCTCTGCTTTGTTGGGGTCCTCATCACAGTGCTTGTTTTCATTGTAATGGACTTTTTCGATCTTGTTCTTGTCATGGTCCCTATCGTGGCCTTGGTCCTTATCGTGGCCCATGTCGTGATTCTTATAGTTGTCTCTGTCTTTGTCCATTTCGCGTCCTTATATTGGTCCTAGTTATCTCTGGCATGGTCCTTAACGTGATAACTGTTGCCTTTGTCATATTTTTTATCGTGAACATTGTTATCTTTGTCGTGGTCCTAGTTGTCATTGTAATGGCCCTTATCGTTCTTTCTGTTTTTGTCATGGTTCTTATCGTGGTCCATGTCGCGATTATTATCGTGGTTCTTGCTTTTGTCCAGGTGACGCTTCTTACATTGATCCTTGTCTCTGGTATAGTCCTTAACGTGATCCTCATTCTTTTTGTCATGATCTTTGTTATCATAGTAATAGCCCTTATCTTACTTCTTGTCGTTGTCATGGTCTTGGTCCTTATCGTAGTCCTTGTCGTGATCCTTATCGTAGTCAGTGTCGCGGTCCTTAAAGTGGTTCATGTTATGGTTCTAATCATCCTAAACCTTGTGGTCGTGTCGCGGACCATGTCATGATCCTTATCGTAGTCCTCGTCCTTATCATTATCGTAATTCTTATAGTGGTCCTTATTCTCTTTCGCATAGTCCTTATCGCTGTCTTGTTCTTTATGAACCTTATAATAATGTTTGTCATGGTCTTTATCGTGATACTTATCATAGTGTATGTCGTGATCCACGTCGTTATACTTATCGTGGTCCTTGTCTTTGTTTTGTTGTTATCATGGGTCTTAACATCGTCCTTGTCTTTGACGAAGTCCTTATATGGTGATTATTCCGTGGTCCATGTCATGGTCCTTATCGTGATAGTTGCCGTAGATCTTGTAACGATCCTTGTTGCCTTTGCCACGGTCCTTATCGTGGTCACTGTTGTCTTTGTCATATTTCTTATCGCAATCCCTGTCTTTATTGTGGTCCTTGTCATGGTCCTTGGTATTTGTTGTTTTTGTTATGATCCTTATCATGGTCTTGGTCCTTATCGTGGTTCATGTCGTGACTCTTACCATGATACTTGTCCTTCTCGTGGTATAATTCGTAATTATTATCGTGGCCCTTGTCTTTATCGATATCGCGTTTCTTATATCGGTTCTTGTTTTCCTTGTCATTAGACTTATCGTGATCCTTATTATTTTGTCGCGGTTCTTGTCTTTGACATGTCCCTGACCGTGATCTATGTTGTCTTAATTGTGGTCATTGTTGGCATTGTAATAGTCCTTATCGTCCATCTTGCTGCTTATGTCATGGTCCTTAATAAGTATTTCTTTTCTTTGTCAAAGTCCTTATCTTGGTAAATTTCAAAGTCCTTATCATGGTTCATGTTGTGGTATTTATCGTAATCCTTGTCGTGGTGTTTGTCGTGTTTCTTGTCGTAGTGTATTATCGTGGTTTTTGTTTGGTCCTTATCGCGGTCCTTGTTATCTTACTAATAGTCCTTTTCGTGGTTCTGGTTCTTTTATTCCTTATGATGGTCTATGTCGTGGCATAATCCTTGTTATGATGTCTGTCGTGTTTCTTGTACTGTATGTAACCACGGTCCTGATCTTTGTCCTTGTTAATGGTCCTTGTTGTCTTTGTTGTGGTCCTTACAATGTTCATTGCTGTCTTTGCCATATGTCAAAATGAATATTGTTTTTGCACTTCGGCGAATGACTTTCGTGTTACACGGTAATTTCAATTTTTCATTGAAGGTAAACGATCAAGGACGTAAAAAGAGACCTACACCAGAGATACACAGAAAACTGATAACATTTTGCACTGGTGTGCACTTTGGAGTAGAATGAAAATAAGCCTACGCATGCACAACCAGATGTCTTCCTGGCTACGTCAATATCGACTGAACGGCGCTGTAGAACTTTAACTTCCGACGACCAAGAGTCGTCTCATTCTTTTTAAGGGGAACTGTACGTACGTACGTGTACGTACGTACGTACGTACGACTAGTATGTAATGTTAGAGTGGTGTTTAGGACGCTAAATGATCACATACTTCCCTGTATGCCATGTGATGCAGTATGTCATAATGAGTCGAGATGTGAATTCGTTGAAAAGAAATCTTTTATAATGCTAAATTGAATTTGTAGATCAGTTTTGTTCGAAGCAGGAAATGTAATGTAATTGCAAATTATTAGTAAATTGATCCCGAAATCGAAATGGATCCCAATGGTAAATAAAACCTAACCTATTCTTCCTCTTCCGCTTAGTTGAAGGTTACAATAGTGTTCAATTTCTCCAAAAATTAGTAAATAAAAGATATATTCATTTCGGCCATGCTAAAACAATCTCATTCATCTCTCTTGAAAAAATTCACAAGGTAGTTACTATAATACAGGCATTATGTTATTTGATAAAATCCTATACTCAATAACATCAGTTTCAAGATAATATGTACATTTTTAAAGGCGATCTTCGTATCTTTACTATTTATCTTTTACTTTAGTTTCCAACATTTATTTCAGTACGACGAAAGAATTCCAAATTCTGCTTTCAAACAGTGGCGCCAACTTATATGGGCTCCTGGGATCCGAGCCCACCCAATAATTTGTCGTGTTATGAGATTTATTTAACTTACACCTCAAATAAATGAGCCCACCCACTGTTTTCTAAACGTTGGCGTCACTGCTTCCAATATTGCCAAACATGTTTCGTTCTCTAGAACACGCGTTTTCATAATGTAGTTCCAAAGTTAAAGGAGTATTTTGTAACCGCAAGTATTTCGTACTAGCTCAGAACAACACTGTTATTTTGGAACGTAGTATTCCAAGGTGCTGTTCCAAAATAACCGTTACGTTATTTTTTTCCCCACCTCTATTAGTGATATCAGAGATTATTATTACTATTCTGTGCACAGTGATATCAGAGTGAGTAAGCACTGCTGCTGACGACCAGTGTATCTTGTGTGATTCTGTTTCAGATTCAAAGTCAGATCTCTCATAGAGATGATAAATACTTCATTTCAGCAGTTCGGAATTTTTTTTAGGATTTTCTGTCTGTGGATAAAATGACTGTGAAAAACTATGGGCATCACAGTCTGAAACAGATCATTCGTGGGAAGCCGATCAGATTTGGGTACAAATTATGGGCTCTTTGTGGAACCAGTAGGTACAGTTTCAATTTCAACCTATATTGTGGAAAGGATGCTGTGGAAAATCAAAAGGATGCTTTGCTCTTGGGATCGAGAGTGATTATGAATATGCTCGACTGTGTTGAACACTCAAATAGTTATACTGTGCTTTTTGATAACTATTTCACAAAGAATGATATCCCTATTCATCTTAAAAGTCTAGGATACAGAGCAACAGGAACTGTAAAAGAGAGCTTTACTGGAAAATGTGCACTATAGAACAGCAAGGAATTGAAGAAGCAAGATCGAGGTACATTTGACTATCAGTATGACCGAAATAGAGAAGTACTTTCGTCCGGTGAAATGACAACAAATATGTCACTATTTCCACATAATATGACACCATAAATCTCAGAGTATTGAAGACCTACAATTCCACATGGAGGTGTTGATCATCTTGAATGGATAGTAGAAAAATATGCATTGGTGTCCGAGGAAAAAATATCACTGGCCCATATTTACAATGATAGACATGGCATTGGTGAATGCTTGGCTCTTATATAGACACGTACATGGGGCAAATGCACTGGATATTCCAAATTTCAGACCTGAAGTGACTATGTCTTTTCTCAAACTTGACACAAGCAGGAAACAACTAGAGCGACCTTCTGCATCACCATCTAGCCACCTAAGAGTTGTCGTGATGTCAGGATGGATGGAGTTGGGCACATCATTGTCCGAAGAAAGAAACACAGAAGATGCGCACAAACTGACTGTGGAGGAAAACCTGAAATGTAGCGATACACTTTGCATGAAATGTTTTGCACCATTTCATAAAATATGACTATCAGGCAAATTTAGTAATGGTTTTTTACTCTTTCATGAGATATGATTGCATCAGGCAAATTTGCTTCTTATGGTTACACTAGATGCCAGCGTCCTATTTAGAGGACAGTTATTTTCTATGAAACTAGGCATCTCAAAATATTATGTATCATAGGTTGTGGGTTTTATGTTGGGTTTTCTTGTGTGTTTCCAATAAACAACACATCAAAATGTAGAAAAAAATAATTTGAGACTTAATGGGTAATTACATTACTGTAGTTTATATTTTGCAATAGATCACCCTCTCAAACCACTTTTAGAAGCATAAATTATTTTATTGCCCTTTTCGGTTCCATTTGGAGAGGGAGAAACAGGTTTGCCATATGAAATCGTTTCAGTTTACCAGGAGATTTCCATGGTGTTAGTATTCTGTGTAAGACATGTATTTCCTTAAAGTGTGCTTTAATAATAATATTCAAAGTACGAATTATTTATGCATGCGGATTTGAAGGTTGTAGCATTGCTTCCTGGAATGTAATTAAGCTACACAACATTTTGTTGCTTTCCCTGCGAATGAGACAGTCGCGCTCGGGATAAGCATTATAAAATAAAACGAAACTCACTAGAGCCAGGGAAGAAAAATATTATACATCAACCCCTTGTACCTCAAAGTGAAGTAATTTTACCCTCTTTACACATTAAGTTAGGGTTAATGAAGAATATTGTTAAAAAGTTAAATCATAAAACTGAAGCATTTAAACATATCCAGGAAAAATTTTCTGCTATTAGTGACTCAAAAATAAAAGAGGGAGTTTTCAATGGACCACAAATTAGAAAAATAATGAAGGCCAATCATTTTGAATCTTTGTTGGAAAGAAAAGAGAGAGTCGCCTGGATTGCATTCAAGGAGGTTGTATTAAATTTTCTGGGTAACCGTAGAAGTGAGTACTATGAAGAACTAGTGCAAAATTTACTGTTGGCGCATGAAACTATGAGTGGCAACATGTCCCTGAAAATTCACTTCCTTCACCCCCATCTTGACTTTTTCCCCGAGAATTGTGGCGATTTCAATGATGAGCATGATGAGCGCTTTCATCAAGGAATTTCAACTATGGAAAAAAAAGATACCAAGAACAGTGGAGTACCAATATGCTAGCAGACTATTGCAGAAGTTAAGCTCGTGATGTACCTGATGCCCAGTATAAAAGAAAATGCATAAAAAGAAAGCTGTAATATTCTGAACAGTGAGTATTTCACCTTATTGTCATTATATAAAGCAATATTTTGAATAGATATCAATTCGAAACTTTCTCGGAAACCGCAACAAACAACTGTTTTTTATTGTCATATTTGTAATCAGGATGCTCAAATTATATACAAAACATGTATCACATGCCCAGCGCAAAAAAAGTTAAAATTTGTTACGCAGTGTTATATGTTCAGAATATAATTTTACTTACATTTGAAAAATTAGAAGAAGCGTTCCAACAACAGTACTGCTGACAACACATGCACCTGCTAATGAAGTGGAACGAGTTGTTGCTATTCTGACTGTAAAATTGTTCCCCTAGCACCGCTAAGGGGGGGGGCAAAAATTGCCCGCACTATTGGTTTTATTTGTGTGGAGTAAAGTAATTGTTGAACTGAAGACGCAAGATTTTAGGTAGTTGTATATTAATGTCTCAAGTATATAATGGTATGGATTTATAATTTTTTGCCCCTTCCTTAGACATGGGTGTGACTATTTTTCTGTCTGAAAATATTTATCAATAATCAGATTAAGATACATTGTTTGATTGTTGGTACCACTGGATATACAAATTAAATACAAATTATGTTGTCATTTTTTATTTTAAAGTAATAAGTGTTTTGTTATTCAAACTGGAACAGTTGGAAATTAGTTGTGTGAAAATTTCTCGTAATAATCAGAGTGTCAAAATGTCTCAGAGTTTTCTCACAGAAAAAGAGGTGACAGCTATGGTAAATGAAGATAATGTAGATGATGCAAGTGATCCAGAATAAGATGATAATGTTGCGACATACGACAGTGACACTGAATATCACAGAGAAATTGAAAGTGACTTAATTTAGCGAAGTTCATCCCCATATGAGCGGCACGCATCTACTTCTAACATAGCTGTTATAGCAAGAAGCGGCAAAGAATATACGGAACAACTGGATAATACGCACGGCAGACCAATATCGATAGTCGACTCTACCCGCTGGCCACTAGTCACCGGGCCGTACCGAGCCGTATCAAACAAAATATAATCGAAATGGTGGTAGTCAAATTCGCGACTATATTCTTAAATAATTCACTCCATTAGTCAAGTTCAAGGTTTTATGTAGTACAACGGCGGTTTTTTGAATGCATTAAAAGAAAATGAAGATGTAATAAGATAATAAACTAGGTTATCACAAGGGAATTAACAGGAAAAAAGGTGTGTTTCACGGAATACAATTAAAATGACGGAAAGTAAATTTCCGGTTAATGTTCGCCAAAGCGTAAAGTACGTAATTATGACGGCGTTGCTGTTTTATTTCTGGCCTATAGAAAAATACCTAGCCTTTTACGAAAAAAAGTTTAAGGACCATGAAATTATTCACCGCTTTCATTATAGGCCTATTATTTTTTAACAATATTATGAATCAAAAACTGTCATATTATATAATTTTAACTACTACATGGACGAATCAAATCAAGCTAAGCTAACCTAACCTAACCTAACCTAACCAAAGCTAAGCTAACCTAACCAAAACTAATCTAACCTAACCAAAGCTAATCTGACCTAAGCTAAGCTAATCTAATCTAAGCTAACATAACATAACCTTCGTAAATGCAAGGCCTGTAACCGGAGCAAGAAGAGATCTCAATCATTTAATCTGCAAGTACACGCAAAAATAAATTCAAGTAAGGATCACGCTCCCACTGCATGAGAGGTCCGCGCATGCGCTACAGCAAAACTGTTTCTGTCCCGAGCCTCTCATCTAAGGCACTCGTCATAATTTACTCGCAATATTTACGCAAATACACATTGTCGCTAACAGTGGTGCTATCTCTCAATAATGTTCAGAACGAAGGAGGTAGACAGAGAGAGAAAAAATTTCTCCCGCCAACTACGCCACACACCAACGTCATGTTCTTATGTTGGTGACATTGTGTATTTACTTAAATTTGGTGGTAAACGTAACGGCACGGTTCAAAGTGACCGTGCTAATTCTCCAGTATAGCGGAATATACTACTGTACCTCCAAGGCAAGTCCGCAGGTCATTACAGAATATAGTGAGATTTCATGAAGGTTTGACAAATGAAGTTGACCTCTAATGCGTCAGAATCTTTCAAAAAGTTTATAACTCCTGCAATAATGAACATTATTGTGCATAATACTAACGAAGGAGTTTGTATTAAGAATCTAAAACTTATAAACACAGAAGAATTATATACCTTCATCGATATTTTGATACTCATGGGTGCAAATAATGACAGTGAACTGCCAATTGAGGACTTATAGGGCAAGAATATCTACATAGCTACAATGAGTCGTATTCGATTTTGAGAATTTTTGTCCTTGATTAGTTTTGATGATAAGCAAACAAGAACTGAAAGACGAAAGCAAGATAAGTTTTGGTCTCTTCATGAAATTTTCCATAAAATTGACGAATTGTTTGTGAAATACTACATACTTGGTGCACATCTAACAATCGACAAAATGCTCTCGCTCTCTCAAGGAAGATGTCCATTTAAAGTCTTTATGAAAGACAAGCCAGGCAAATTTGGCATATTGATTAGGATGTTATCGGATGCATACAACCGATATATTCTGAAAAATGGAGGTCTATGCAGGAAAGGACGAGCGACCCGCCGAGGAAAGGAGTGCAAAGACAGTCGTTAGACGCCTAGTGAAGCCGCTGGAAGGAACTGGAAGAAATGTAACAGAGGATCGTTATTATACATCCATCGAGCTAGAGGAGGAACTTTACAATGATGACAAGCTGACTTTAGTGGGGACATTGAAGAGTAATAGAAAGCACATACCGGAAGAGCTAAAGAAGACGCAGAGTCGAGAGCTATATTCCTCTAGATTCTTATTGACAGACCCGAAAACAGGCAAGGCACCAGTTATCTTGGTTTCATACATCACCAGACTCATGACCACTAAGAATCTCCTACTTCTATCCACACAACATAATGTCAGAAAAGTGGATGAGTCGACAGAGAAAAAGAAAACAGACATCAATCTCTACTATATTGAAGCCAAAGGAGGTATAGACAGCATTGATCAAATGACGCGACATCACTCTGTGAAGCGGGAGGCTAGAAGGTGGCCGCTATCTATATTTTTCACCTTGATAGATATTGCATATCTCAATGGTGGAACAATTTTCATGAAAAACAACCCCGACTGGAATAAGAAGAAGCATAATATAAGAAGGCTCTATATACTAGAGTTGGGTCAACAACTAGTTAGGACAGTTGTGGAAGGGAGAGCCAAGAATATTATAGGTTTGCAAAAGCCTATCATCTCTGCAGTGGAAAGTGTTCTAGGGAAAACGCTACCCAGTACTAGTGCAGTTGTTCCTTCTGGTGCCTCGTATTCACGGGGAAGATGTCATCTCTGCTTGAAGACTAAAAGTTCTAAACGGGAAAAAGACAAAATGACAAAAGTGTCTATAGTTTGTTGCAGGTGTTGTAAATATGTTTGTTCCTCTCATTCTGCAAAAAACAATCATATGCACCAATTGTGAAAATGAAAGTGAAAGTGAGTGAAAAAAAGCTATTGATAAATAATTGAGGAATTTATGGCTTTGATTTTTAGTTTTGTTTTTTGTGGTCAGCAATAGTTTTTGTTGATTACTTAGTACAGAAAAGCCTGAAGTTTAAAAAGCCAAAGCATTAGCCTATATGAGAAATACACGTTTTTATAAGACTATTTTCAAAAACTCATAAATGTGTCTTTTTAGAATGTCCCTGATATAGACAATAATTGTGTAGTAGGCTAAATATTAAAATAATGTTTTTGTACATTACTTAGTACAGAAAAGTCTGAAGTTTAAATATTCAAAGCATTAGCCTACATAAGAAATATACGTTTTTATAACACTATTTTCATAAACTCTTATATATGTGTCTTTTTTAATGTTTCTGATATAGAAAATTGTGTAGTAGACTAACATACAAAAGTAATTCTTAGTGTATTAAAAAATCAAAACATAGCGCGGGCAATTTTGCCCCCCCCCCCCTTAGCCATCCACGTGACAGATCGAACCTTAGTAATGCTAGGGTTAGGTACAGCGCGTGTCATCTGTCGAGTTTCTTGAAAACTACGTGAAATATGAGAAGTTGGCGTTATTACCTCAATTGGCGTTATTCCATCGTGCTACCTTATAATATAGCCTATGTGCTCCAAATTGAAAACGTTAAAATCCTAATAAAGAAGTTTAACAGGGCAATCAATAGACTTTTGAAGACAAATTTTGATTATCCACTTTTGTAACAATTCCAGTTGCTTTCTTATGGATGTAGAAACATTGCTCTAACCAATATCATTGTACCGTAATCCAGCTCGCATGAAGGATAAAATAAGTTAATATTAAAATATTAATAGGTAAATAAGAAAGCAGTATAACATATCTAGGCCTATATATAATTTTGCCTAATTTATTACATAAAAATTCAATATGCTTGTCGCATCTAAGGTGTTGGTCAATTAATATTCCTAAATATTTAAGACCAGTAGAACTGGTTAAATATAGATGGATAGTCACAATATAGGACAAATATACTATGAGTATTGTGAATTATAATATTGTGATTATAGTCAAGGTGTACGCTATTGTGTAATGTTAGTAAAAGGGATACAACCGTTGTTTTAGAAATATTTGAAGAGAGTACCTAAGTTTGAATATAGCCATTGATGACCTATTATTAAACAAATACAGGATTAAGGAACGGTGGCTAGGGGCGGGTTACGAACGACCCTTCAGGACTTCGGCCAGATTGAAGCCTATTGTGTACACCGAATTATGAGATGAATGAGATGAAATGTACCAGCCCACCGGCCGCATGAGACTTCTCTCCTGCTCACCCAATGGCTCCCCTAAACCCCCGCCCTAAGTTCATACCTCCAGAATAGGATCCATTCCAAGAGCCCTTCCAAGATGTCGAAGCGCCCTTGGAAGTACTCATATGGAATGACTTCTGGCAGAGATATTGCGGAAGGTTTGGAACCCAGAGACGGCTTCGGAGAGGACGCCCTTCCTGTAAGCGGATGTAGATTTCCGTCATGACCTCAATATGCCTATGGAATGAGATCATGAAGGTGAATGATATGATATTAAATAGACTATAAATTCTGTTTCTACAGGGAAGAGAAAGGGAAAATGGACCGTGGCAATGAAAATTTCAACCCGACATTTGCCCAACTATGGAAAAACCACAGTCAGGTTGGTCGGTCCGGGGATTTGAACCACGGACATTCCGAATGCGAGTTCCGTGCGGAATGCAAGAGCCACCTCGCTCGTTTAATCAAATACATATTTCGCTTTCTACAAACATTATTTATTACTTTCTCAAATTAAGTGGTGTTTCAGACCACCCGTATCAGCATTTTTTCTCGAAAACTATGTGATACTCGTACATAAAAAAAAAAAATTGTAACCAAATCCTATGTAAAGAATCGATTGGTGGTAGTACTATTTCCCGTAACAAACCGGAAGTAGGTGTACCTGTGGTCAACTTCGTAATTTCGAATGAGAACATGGGTCATTGAAGGTACCGTTGGAAACTACTTAAAAAGAACTTTTACTGAAACTTTTTTTCTTTTATTGTTTACTCACAAGACAACAAAAATGTTATCTTCTGAGAAATGCTATATGTTGTTTATGTACGTAAAGTATGCGATACTGGTTGTTCATAAAACAAATTTGATGACCAAAATCTATATAAAGAATCGCTTGGTGGTAGTACCATTTCCTGTAACAAACCGAAGGTGGTCAACTTCGAATTTTCAAATGAGAACATGGGTCATTGAAGGTATCATTGGAAACTATTTTTAAAAAGAAACAACTTTTACTGAAATTTTTTTTCTGACTTTTATTGTTTACTCACAAACCAACAAAATAGTATCTCTGAGAAATGCTGTATGTTGTTCATGTACAGTTTCCCTAGAAAAGAATGAGACGATTGAATATTCCTAGGTCTCAGATGTAAGACACTGCACATGATCGGAGACCAGAGCACTGATGCACAGGATTACAAATATTGAGTTACTTAAATTCAGGCTATTTTGTTTGTTACTAGCATCGTTCCGAAATTCACTTCAAAAACTGCAAAAATATGATAATATGACGTAAATAATAGATAAATATATACATAAATCGTGTAGTTAAATCGACATTGGACCTTCATGACTAGATCTATATTCCGCACAGAAAGGAAAACTTTCGTGTCGTTTCAATAGCTCAGACGCTAAGACTTCTGCGTGTTGTGTAGGAGAGTGCGAGTTCGATTCTTAATCTACACAACGATATTTTCTGTCAAAACGTTGAAATAGAGTTTTACAAAGTCCTGAGATTAAGTGTTAATGATCGCAATCAATACAATATTAAAAATTATAATATTATAAACGTCAATCTAATGAATGCATTTACACCATACATAGTGTTTCCGAGGTGGAGTTACAAACTTTCAGGGATGATGGCGAAGGGCACATGTATCAATTTGAGATAAGGAAGCCTGGTCCGGAAATGACCGAGTTGAAAATTACAAGCAAAAATAGTTCTGTGGAAATGAAATAATTTTATTTCTCTGTACACCTTATTTATGTGTATTTATCTGTACTTCTTACACATACTGTATGCATCTGACGTTGTTTACGTTGTCTACTTACAGTATTCCATTCAGTGACCTAAGTGGTGGGAACATGAAACTACACTAAAGCAATGCAGATAGCGTAATGTGTAACGGACATGGTCTGTCCTGATCAGTGGCGGTTCGTAAACTTAGTAAACTAGCGTGCTACAAAAATAATTATTATTGACTTACCCATCAAAGGCGAAGTTAAAACCCATTCTCCGGCTTTTTTGCTGGTAAACTTCTCTATCACTTTGGTATTGAAATCTCCCATATTATTAACAAGTTTTTTTCTCTATTGAAAGCAGAGCAAGAGCTGTCAACCGTTCTTGGTGCATAGAATTTCTGACAAAAATCTTATCCTGTTTTAAGTTGAAAAACATCTTTCAGGTTCGGCTGTTGTCATGGGTATTGTCACTATTATTTTAAGGAGGATTGTAATTTCACTAAATGTATTCTGAAGATTGCTACTATAAATAAGCTGAAGAAGAGGGACAGCGCCATCAATATTCTTAAAGTCTGGTCTTTCATACAGCACAGAGAGTTCGGTGTTAGTAGTTCCTTGTTTAACATAGGGTAGTTCTCTACTGTCAGATTAAGGATATTTTGAGGAAATTTCTTAGAAAATTCTTCGAAGTTCGCAGAATCCAGACGTTTTGCTGCATCAAGATGACTTGTTTTCTCAAAACGATCGCGTGTTTCTGTAGTAATGCGATCACAGACTTCCTTTGCATCCGGTACACGGCATGATTCAATTCGTCGACGCTTGCTTTCACTATCCGTTTCTCCCGTCATGATGTCATTCACTTCATTTCGAACACGTTCAACTGCAGTGATAAATTTTTTTACATAATGTTCTACTTTTATGGTGTCGATTTGCCTAGACTGAATTAGGCTGTAGAGAATATCGGTATGGTACATAACTTTATGGAAGAACTGCAACCAGAACAGAAATTCACTATCTTCTAAATTACGGCGAAGAGCTTGGGCTTCATGAACTGTGTTCTTGGAGTAGGATTTTTCTAGCTTAGAAAAACACTCTTTCAATGGTTCCAAATTCTCATACACAGAATTGACGGTTCTCGACTTGAAATTCCATCTAGTAGCCGAACTACCTCGTATGCGTCGCGATGTGACATTTTCTAATGCAGCTACACGTTGTGGCGATCGTGAGAAAAAAGCTGGGAATGCAGAGAGATTGCAAAAAATATTCTTGCCGACTGGTTTTTTGACGCAGCTCTTTCCATTATGAAGTTGAATTGGTGAGCGTAACAGTGGACAATATAATGTGCCAAAGGAAAATGTTTTTTTTTTATTTTGAACTGCACCCCATTAACTAAACCCCGCATAACTGATGCTCCATCATATGTCTGAGAAATTATTTTCTTACGGACGGGATCGGTGTCAAAAACTTTTAATTCCTTAAGAATGCATTCAGAAATTTCTGTGGGTCCTTGGCCTTCAGGATTGAAAAAAAAAATCGTTCGTATACTTTTCCTTCGAGTTCGTATCTGAACACTAAAATTCTTTGTAAATGCTAAGAAACGCCTGTAGTGTCATCTGCCATGAGAGCTATGAAGTCAGATTGATGCGGTTCTTTCTTGATTTTGTCATGACACACTTCTAACATGCATTCCAACAGCTCATTCTGAATAATTTTAGAGATGCCTTTAAATACAGTACTGCTCTCCATGTGTTCCTTCACAGCACTGTCAATGCTATCGACTAAGTCAACAAGATCACAAAATATTCCCGGATTTTCGGAACTTTCTGTTTCATCGTGGCCGCGCAATGCTAGTTCAAAAACACCACAGAACTTCATGCAATCTATAATTCTAGATAAAATATATCTATCTCTTTCTACTGTTGATTATGCTTCTCTATGGATTACTGGTATGCGCGACTAAGCGTAACTGCAATGTTTACTCTGCCTAGGGCACTGAGATCGACAGCATTATTAATGTGCTTCTTACTCTGTGAATGTTTCTTAGCATATTCATAAAAGTGTCCAAGATCCTTCACGCCACCCCTCGACCAGGAATCAGTACTCCCAAACAGTAAGTAAGGGAAACAAAATAAATCGATTCGAATTTCACATCCACACAACCATTCATATCCTTAATATATTTCTGTTTTAAATTGTCTATTATAAGAACGAGATTTACTACCCTTAGCTTATTGAACAATGGTTAAGTAGCGTGGGTCTACCTAAATTCTTAACTTCAACCCTTTCCTCTAACGTTCTCGAAGAGAACGGTTTCTTTAATAAATAATCAACGGAATTCATGTCAAATATTCGCACGTTGAGCAGCTCTCACTAATGCTTTTACACAGATTTAATATTTCACATTACACATTCACTAATTTACCAGATTGTTCTGTAACAGTCACTAATTACAATAACGAAATCAAACTTTTCTTCAACACCTGATTATCCTCTGTACTAACACTACTAACCGCGCTACTCTTCAAAGAGCACGCCAGAGTACGGTTCTCACATGTAGCACAGTGGGCTGGGGGTTAAAGACGTGAGGGGAAAAGCAATGTTAAAACAGCATTATCCACGTGCTCAATTTTAGCCTATATCATATATGTAACCAGATAGGTCGGCCTTATAGGCTTTGACGTTAACAACTTTTGTCAGATTTACTACGCTGCCATCTAGTTGTTACATAAAGAGTCACGTCATAATTCCCATTTGAATTGCACTAGCGACTGTACTGCCATCTCGTGTTCGTTTACGGCGTACGGGTGGCGATCCTGGCGGTTGTTCTCTTCAAAGTGTTGCCGATTTTAACATAGCGACGAGTTATCTGTTACACATAATATGATCTAGGGCACAGTTTAGTATATACAATTGCGAAGCTTGGGATGATTTTTTTGCATTTCTCGCGATAGTTGCTAGCCGCTTGGAGCGCTGTGAGTACTAGGAACAATAGACTGTGTAACTGCCATCGTGATCTAATACAGGCCGTAAGGCAGACCATGTAACTCGCTTAACCTGATCACGAAGGGCGGCGCTTCAACCGTATAAATTAGTTGGAATGCATAAACAGTAACATATATTTCTCTAAAATGTAGTGTAATTGCATTAATAAAATTTAAAACAATGATTATGAGACACTTCAGACATAAATCACTTGCGAGTTAAGATGAAATATTATTTATTGTGTGAAAATTACGTTGTTCGTATGTGTAATACTTTCCTTTATTTCGATTAAATATTGCGAAATTCTTGTACATTCATTTATGCACGATTCAATAATTTTCAGTTGCACCGCACGGATATTTGGATATGTTAAAATTATAGGTTATGTTTACTGTCCCAGTTGCCCCTTTCAATCTAATATTAGTGGTCTCCAGTGCCCTGCCATTCATATGGAAATATTATAGGTTATGTTTACTATATCTTATATTCCTAAATTCGCAATTATAAATTATAATTAAGCATAATGTCATGTATGATACTCCGCACATTCAATTTGTCTGTATTTTAATACTACAATTGAGTATTGAATTATTGTATTTATCTACTACCTAAGAGACGAAGTAACAATCGTACGTACACTAATTTCATAGGAGTGGTATGATACATTTTCTGGCTTTATTAAGGAAGGTAGATGTGCTATATTAAATCACAATATAAATTCTTTTTTATTAAACCTCAAAATAGCTTCCATTCTAAACTTAAAATGTTGATGCGAAAAGATTATGTTAACATGTAAAATTCTCTTCAAATTAAAATAACACAGTTTTGTAATTATTTCTGCAACATAGGCTATTATGCAACAAGAAGTAAAGGGAACTTATGGGCACACTACACTAAATAAAACTTAACTATGATACGCAATAAAGTTATAATATAATAATTCACTGAGCTCGATGCACTGAAATAGAAAACCCGAACATATGTTACGGCCTAGTATAGATCGAAAAGGCATTGACTGTGCCGTATTTCGCATTGTTGTGAAAAGTTGTGTAAACTGTGAAATGTTCGTTATCGGTTGTAATAACTGTAAATGGCTAAAATACAATAATTTTAATAATAATAATAATAATAATAATAATAATAATAATAATAATAATAATAATAATATGGGACAAGGAGACGTTTGTAGCACTATAAATTCTAAGAAAAAGAGATCAGAGTTATCCTTCTTCCCGAAGATCCAGGAAGGTGAGTTTATAAAATATAATACCGTAGGCTATATACTTTATGAAAATAATATTTATTATGTATTTCGTATTTCAATAGTAGAAGGAAGGTGTTAATTTTTCAAAAGAACACGATATCAAAAGTACAATACATTTTATCGTCTGCTAGGGAAAAGAGTCTGTGATGAGGCGATAGTAGCGATCCTGGTGGCTAGCAACTATCTATGGATGGATATTTCAACTGTGTATGTTTGCATATTTAGTAAGTATTGAACTTCGCAACTGTATATACTAAACTGTGATCTAGGGTTTTAGTTAGTACGTACGAGTAGTTAGTTACTAGCTATGTTTGCAGAATGCGCTAAAGTGCAGCCGAACAACATCACAGTGTATAAAATGCAAACCTGCAGGTCGGCCTCGCTGACTCATTATATCGTTTACAAAAGAATGAGGGCCATTTAAATTGAAGTACAGTTTTCGAAAACGAAACTAATTTTATGATTGAATTATTTAGCAGATTTTAGAAGCGTGCTACAGCACGGGAGCACGTATTGAGGAACCGCCGCTGGTCCTGAAATGCACGTCTGTAGACAACAGTGTATCAGTAGCGGCTCGCCGTAAAAAAATAGGTGAAGTGCTGTACATATAAACAAATGCATAAATAGTTTTACCAATATAATGAGTGGGCCTACTATTCGTAAACTACGTACAGTATTAATAGTTCTAGAACACATGCAAACAGGAAAATTAATTTTTTTCAGGACTCACCAAATTTCTTGCATACCAAGTCAATCCTCCTACATTTTAAAGCAGCAAACCTGTCGATGATATCTTCATAAAATGCCTGAGTTTAACTGAGAATAGACAGTATATCTCTGTGCAAAGCTATGGGGCTAATAATGAAAGTCTCTCCTGTGATGTAGCATTGCGAGTGAAATTTTTCAATCTTTTCAAACAGAAAAGATTCTTTCATCGGAAGAATTTTTTTAAGTTATTTTATACAACTTCTGTACTTCCTTAGCACTTTTTGAAACAAATAACAAATGGAACTGTAGGTCGTCCAGAATTTAAAACATCTTTTTTATCCTTATATTTAAGTCTACAAAACGACATTTCTAATAAATTACAAACCGTGTCATTTTCGGGATACATATTTCGCACTCATTACTCAACATTTTCTATGTACTGGTACCTAAGTATTTGTATAATAGCACTATGATGTAGGATTAATACACTATGTACACCTATCACTAATATATTCTAAATATATTAAATAATAAGTTATTATATACGTACACAATATTAAACTACATGCGTATATTTAAACTTTAAAATACAAGAGTTGGAACAAAACTGGCAAGATCATGATAGCTCATGAGAAAAAATAATACACGCGGCGGAAAACAACTTTTAAACTTTGCGAATGTATGTAGGGTGTGTTCCTGATAAAATAACATAATAATTTACCACGGCAGGGGTGGATGCTTGGAAACAAGAAATGAGGATACTATTCTCGAGTCAGGTAGTACATACTGTAAAATTTTATAGCCCTTAAACAATAGCCCCAGGCTTTGGAGACTAGCCGCAACCCTTCTCTATTATTAGTACCGTTAGATCTGCATTCTGGTTACTCCACCTTCAACAAATTTGACAGTTCTCCGTAACTGAAAGACTCAGAAACGCACTTCACTCATACAATCTTTCTTTAGTGCGTGACGTCACGTTACCATGGAAACCAAGTGTTGTATGAGAATGGGAGCCCAAATAATTTCACCTGTACAGAATTGTAAGTTCCAATAGTCACCGCTCGGCGCTAGTAACAGTTGACATTATTCTATTCAGCGGGCGGTTAAAGGTAGTATTTATGCAACTAAACACTGTTTATAACGACAGAAAAGAATAGTTTTTCTTATTGTAGATATACGGTATCGATAATAACTGGAATTAATTGTTAATATGAGATAAAATTGTGTTTTACACGTAAATACGTGAAGTGACACTTCACCTACTTCACCTGAATAACCGCCCCTGCAGTGTATGTGTACAAGTTGCAGTGTCCAGTCGATCAGTCCTATTGAAATGGAGTACACGAGAGCGGAATAAGCAGAACTGATTTTCGAATACGGATGAGCCAATGGAAACAGTAGAGAAACTCACAGATTGTATCGGGCCGAGTACCCACGTAAGAGACATCTGGCCCATACCATTTTTCCTCGATTGTTCCAAAAGTTAAGGGAAGGAGGACATGTGGTGCCAAATTACAATTCCATTTCCACACAACTATATTTGCTTATAAATTTCGACTCATTCATCTCCGGACCATGGTTCCTTAGCTCAAATTGATACATGTGCCCTTCGCCATCATCCCTGAAAGTTTGTAACACCACATCGGAAGCACTCTTTATATATATATATATATATATATATATATATATATATATATAACTAAGAATTAGAATGAAATTTAAAAAAAATATTCCTAAGCAACACAGACAAACTTTTCCAAAGGTTTAGAGTCCTTAGGCCTATGCCATTTTTTGAGTAATTATTACAATATTTTATTAGTAGCTTTCCCATATGTGTAAGAAATGCACTAGCGCAAAAAATGTTTGTTAAAAGTGTGGCTTTGAACTATTTCATTCTCACCACTTCATTTGATTTTAACTATTTTATCTACGTCTTTGCAATAGTGTTTAATTTAATGTGCATTAAATTTTATTCATGATATGATTGAATGAAGTAGCACTGTTGCAGTTATAGATTAATTAGATATATTAATACTAATTATTCAATGCATCTGTTAAATAACGAATTGCAGTATCTTTCGCAAAATCTTGAATGTTTAAGTTGTCAATAATATATATATACTATATATTATAAGGTGTTAAAAAACAGGAGCCGTTTCGGTTATACAGTGGAATTAACTCGCTACTGTATTCGTATGAGCTACCGAGACAAGACAGTGGCATTAGGAGCATTCCAGAATTTAGATCTCACAGCAGGCATTTGCCATTCAGTACAGAAAAGCAAAGATATTTTGTGACCCGAGCTATGTTGTGAAATCGTGGTCTTAAGTGGTTGTCTTCGGCGTGATCCTTCTTCTGGGTCTTGTCCTTGTTGTGGTTCTTGTAACAATTCTTGTTGTATTTGTCATGGTACTTATCGTAGTTTTGGTCCTTATCGTGGTCCTTTCGTATTCCTAGTAGTTATTGTAATCCTTGTCGTGATACTTTCCGTTGTCCATGTCGTCGTCATTATCGTAGTGCTTGTGGTTTTTCTCGTGATTCTTATCGTCATCTTGTTGCCTTTGTTGTAGTCCTAATCAGGGTGCTTGTTTTCTTTGTCATCGTTCTAATCGTGGCCTTGTGGCCTTGGTGCTTGTCGTAATGCTTATCATGGTCCTTGTTGTGTCCATGTCGTAGTCCTCATTGTTATCCGTATCGCAATGCATGTCCTAATCCTTACTGCGGTCGTTGTTATTCTTCTATTTGTGTTCGTCCGTTTCGTGGTCCTATAATGGTCGTTGTTTCTTTGTCGTAATACTTGTCGTGGTCATTATTGTTGTCCGAGCCGTGGTGTCTTATTTCGATCATTGCCGTGATGCATGTCATGGTCCATGTCATGTTATTTATCGTGGTCCTTGTCCTTATCGAGGTCCTTATATTGGTCCTTGATGTCTTTGCCATGGTCTTTATCTTGGGCATTGTTGTCTCTGTTGTGGTTATTCTCTGCTTTGCTGGGGTCCTTATCACAGTGCTTGTTTCCGTTGTAATGGTATTTTTAGATCTTATTTTTGTTATGGTCCCTATTTTGGCCTTGGTCCTTATCGTGGTCCATGTCGTGATTCTTATAGTTTTCTCTGTCTTTGTCCATTTCGCGTCCATATATTTGTCCTAGTTGTCTCTAGCATGGTCCTTACCATGATAACTCTTGCCTTTGTCATATTTTTTATCGTGAACATTGTTGTGTTTGTCGTGGTCCTAGTTGTCATTGTATTGACCCTTATCGTTCTTTCTGTTTTTGTCATGGTTCTTATCGTGGTTCATGTCGCGATTATTATCGTGGTTCTTGTCTTCGTCCATGTGGCGCTTCTTACATTGGCCCTTGTTGTCTCTGGCATGGTGATCCTCATTCTTTTTGTCATGTTTTTTTATCGTGATCATTGTTGTATTTGTTGTGATCGTTGTTGTCATTGTAATAGCCCTTATCTTACTCCTTGTCTTTGTCATGGTCTTGGTCCTTATGGTAGTCTTTGTCGTGATCCTTATCGTAGTCAGTGTCGCGGTCCTTAAAGTGGTTCATGTTATGGTTCTTATCATCCTGAACCTTGTGGTCGTGTCGTGGACCATGTCTTGGTCCTTATCGTAGTCCTCGTCTTTATCCTTATCGTGATTCTTATAGTGGTCCGTATTCTCCTTCGCATAGTCCTTATTACTGTCTTGGTCTTTATCAACCTTATAATAATGTTTGTCATGGTCTTTATCGTGATACTTATCATAGTGTATGTCGTGATCCATGTCGTTATACTTATCGTGGTCCTTGTCTTTGTTTTGTTGTTGTCATGGGTCTTAACATCGTCCTTGTATTTGACGAAGTCCTTATTTCGTGATTATTACGTGGTCCAAGTCATGGTCCTTATCGTGATAGTTGCCGTAGATCTTGTAATGATCCTTGTTGCCTTTGCCACGGTCCTTATCGTGGTCATTGTTGTCTTCGTCATGTTTCTTATCGTAATCCTTGTCTTTGTTGTGGTCCTTATCATGGTCCTTGGTATTTGTTGTTTTTGTTATGATCCTTATCATGGTCTTGGTCCTTATCGTGGTTCATGTCGTGACTCTTATCATGAACCTTCTCCTAATCGTGTTCTAATTTATAATAATTATCGTGGCCCTTGTCCTCATCCATATCGCGTTTCTTTTATTGGTTTCTTGTTTTCCTAGTCAAGGTCCTTATCGTGATCCTTATTATTTTGTTGTAGTCCTTGTTGTCTTTGGTATGTCCTTTATCGTGATCTGTGTTGTGTTTATTGTGGTCATTTTTGGCATTGTAATAGTCCTTATCGTCCTCATTGCTGCTTTTGTCACGGTCCTTAATAAGTATTTGTTGTCTTTATCATAGTCCTTATCATATAAATTTCGAAGTCCTTATCGTGGTCTATGTCGTGGCATAATCCTTCTCGTGATATTTGTTGTTTTTCTTGAATGTAACCATGATCCTGATCTTTGTCCTTGTCGTGGTCCTTGTTGTCTTTATCGTGGTCCTTACAATGTTCCTTGCTGTCTTTGCCATATGTCTACATTTGTCATTTCAAAATTAATATTGTTTTTGCACCTTGGCGAAAGACTTTCGTGTTACATGATATATTCCAATCTTTCATTAAAGGTGAACGATCAAGGACATAAAAATAGACCTGCATCAGAATTACGCAGACAACTGATAACATTTTGCACTGGTGTGTACTTTGGAGTAGGAAGAAAATAAGCCTACGCATGCACGATTAGATGTCTTTCTGGCTATGTCGCTATCGAGTGAACCGCGCTGTAAAACTTTAACTTCCGACGATCAAGAGTCGTCTTATTCTTTTTAAAGGAACTGTACGTACACTCTTCATAGTAAGTGTTCAAAATATACGCCACTCTGTGCTAAACAAATTTCTGATCACCTCCTAACATTCGTGATAGCACTTCAACACAGCTGACAAACCCCACAGGCGTATCTAATTCTTTGTTTGAAGTCTTCTCTAGTTGTTTGCAGCACCTGGTAGAACATGTCTTTAATTATCTCGAACAAGACGAGGTCATTTGGAGCGAAGTCAGAAGATCGGAGTGGCCAAGCTACTGGTCCTCCTCGTTCATTCTACCGTAGGGGAAATAACTGGCTAAAAACTCGCGTCGAGCCCTACGTAAAAAGTGAGCTATATAGCTGTCCTGCTGAAGCCACATAATTAACCGAAGCGCAAGAAGAACATCACGAAGCAACTGATACGTAATGTTTCGGAGGAAACGTGCGTGCATTCTACCATTCAAGTTCTCCTCAAAGAATATGGTTCTATCACTAGGTGTCCGAGGAGGCCACACCATGTGTTGAGGCTCCACACGTGCTGGTAATCCACTTCACGTAGCCAGTGTGGATTAACAGGAGAGCAGTAATGGGAATTGTAGAGATTTACTTGACCATTACATTTGAAAGCTGCCTCATCAGTCACAGAATTCTGAGCTCGAATTCACGGTTCGTGTTCAGAAACCACTTGCAGAAATCAACACGAATCTGGACGTCATGTCCCCTAAGTTCCTGATGGAGATGAATATGGTATGAATGAAATTTGTTGTCTTTCAGAATTCTAAACACTGTATTATGGTGGAATCCTGAGTCAAATGTCAAGCCTTCTTGTGAGGGAGAATTAAAGACATGGTCTACCAGGTGTGTCCAACAACTAGAGAAGACATTAAACAAAGGATTAGAGAAGTCTGTGGGTTTCTCAGCTGTGCTGAAGTGCAATCACGGATGTTAGAAGGTGATCAGAACATTGTTTAGCACAGGACGGCGTACATTTTGAACACTTACTATGAAAAATGTACGTACATGAACAACATACAGCATTTCTCAGAACATGCCATTTTTGTTGCATTGTGAGTAAACAATAAAAGTTAGACAGAAAAAGTTTTAGTAAAAGTTGTTTCTTTTTAAAAGTAGTTTCCAATGGCACCTTCAATGACCCATGTTCTCATTTGAAGTTTCGAATTGACCACAGGTACACCTACTTTCGGTTTGTTACGGAAAATTGTACTACCACCAATTGATTCTTTACATAGGTTTTGATCATCAAAATTTTTTATGAACAACCAGTATCATAGGCTGATACGGGTGGTCTGAAACATATACATATATACAGTATATATATATGTATATATATATATATATATATATATATATATATATGTGTGTGTGTGTGTGTGTGTGTGTGTGTGTGTGTGTGAGTGTGTGTTTATGTTTGTAGTGTTTTAGACCTGCTCCTATAACATACTAATTCGAAACGCTAACGAGAAGATTTGATTTACACATTTTTATATTGAAAAAATGTTTTCAGTATACCACTGTGAATACGTAACTGCATTTTCCTAACTAGCGAATGAAATTCTTTCCCGTTAAATTTTCCTAAAACCATTTTCCTAAAATTAAATTTCCTAAATTTATTTTTCCTAAAATAATTTTTCCTAATTATTTTTCTAACGTAAATTCTTCCTAAAAACCTACAATACACATTTTTCCTAATTTTGTTTTCGTAAAAACCTTAAAATATGCATGTTTACTTACTACTTTCCATGGTAATACATTAGTCAGTTGGACATATTCAGAAAGCACATTAGTGGCTAAAGTTTTTCAGACCTAACATAGCTGAGAAGGATGGAAGAAGGAGCACAGTTTTCATTAATACAATCAGAAGAAGACAATTACTTCTTATAGATGGCTTCGTATTTTATAAGACACGTATGTATAAATAGAATGTATTTTGGGAATGGAGAAAGCTGAAGTCCAAGGAATGCGCTGCTCGTGCAAAAACCACTCTAGGACCACGGGGTCGAGTTACTGTATTGCAGAGTGTTAATGAGTCCCCGCATTCAAACCTTCCTAACCTTGAAGAAGCGGAGGCTGAAAAGTGAAAAACAGGATAAAGCGAGTAGCAGAAGATCACTCAGAATTGATGCCTGCTCAAATAGCCATCTTAGGAGTGAGCTTCTGTAGTGCTTAGTCACTTGCCTGACCGGGAGAATATGAAACAAACACTCAGAAATGTTAGGCGACGTGGTCTGCCACAAAATCCCAATCATTGGCAAATTTAGAGGAAAATCCTATTGGATTTCAGCGTACAATAAATGGAGATATGTTTCTTTTGTTCGACTCCTTTCAGGAAGATTTTGGCTCTGCTCTCTTCAAAAGTGCAGGCGTTGTACACAATAGTCCTACGAGAAATCTTGAATGCTGCACATCTTCACCGTGTAGTAGTATATCTACCTAACAAAATAATGACCGTCTTTGAGAAGGGAATTGTGAATAGCTGCCAGGAAGTATTTCCAACTACGCCAATTAGCTGTTGCTTTTCCATTTAGCACAGTCTGTGTACCGCAAGATTCAGTAGAAAGGACAGCTAGAAGCGTGTAACAATGGTGAAGACAGGACGGTGAAGGTAGCGAGTAATTTGTTGGTTTTCTTAGCATTTGTGCCGCCCGATGATATACCTGAAACCTTTGAAGACATGCGATATAATGTCCAGTAAGAAATGTTAGGCATTTATGATTACTTTAACCGTACATACATCAATGGCAACAGAGCAAGAGGTCGTAGACGAGCCGTAACACACGATGTCCTGTTCCTCCGTGGAACCAGTACTGGGCAACACTACAAAACTCATATAGAACGAACAATGTAAATAAAGACTGGTACAACAGTTTTCAGACGGTTGTAGGAAAACATCTGCCGAACCTTTACTGCGCTTTAGGCCAGTGGTTGTCAACACTCGCTGAAATGGGTAAGCAGTGCGACGTAATATGCCCCGTCGTGCAGCAGGAAGAAGGAGAGAGCATATCCGCCAGCAGCCACGACTGCATCATAGTGCAGTCTCTTATCCGCGGTTAAGAGACGCTAGCCCGAAGGTGCATTGTGCTGATTACCGCTGCTTTAGACGAACTCCAGGAAGAGCAAAATGATACAAAGTCATACTACCAGACTTTGCACTTGGAAAGAGTGCTTGAGAAGATCTAAGAGGAAGTGGGTGACTTTGCAAAGTCGTCTGCGCTCTATCACTGACCAATATGAAAGATATAAAGATGACAACAGGAAATTTGATTACGTGCGAACCATATGCCACAATATCAACATTTAGAGATCGAAACAATTTGGATTGAATTCCTGTGTTTTAATAAATTTCTGCTTTGTTGCATTACTATTCGTATTTATTTTCTTTCGACTGCTATGAAAATTATGTTTTAGGAAAACATGACATTTAGGAAATGTGGGGTTTAGGAAAGAACATTTAGAATATTTGATATTTAGGAAATATGACTGCTAGAAATATGAGCGTTAGGAAAATGGATTTAGGAACAATGATAGGGAATAAATGCAATTGGTTAATATCGCTTATTGACTTGTCAAATTGTCACAGTAATTATTTGGTTGCAGTAAAATACAATATTGAATACGATTCAATTAATTTTAGAAAATGCATATGAAATATCAGAACTTCCAGCTTATTTAGCCTAAGTCATTACAAAAAAGTGACATCTGATTATGATTTTCTCGAATAATTGTTTAATGATTACAGAAGAAATAGTGACGAACAAAATGAACTTGCTAGTATATTTTCAAAATATATTTCTTCGGAGTAACATTTTTAATGATTTTTCACGTGACAGATCTTCGCCAAAAATTACATTCCTTTCTGTACGATTTCCTCACCTTCCGACAGTTGTGCCTTGAGTCTTTGTACAATGAATGAATACGTATCATTTAGATTATGTTGGGCTTTTTACTTCTTAGCCGATTTGAATAGAGAGATGTATTTTCATTTAAATAACTAATAATTTAAAAATGTATAATGCTTCTTATATATCCCGATTAAATAGAAGTAAGGAATTTGTAACTAGCACCACTGCTTTATGATTCTCAAAAATGTATTAGGTTTATATAAGTAACTTACAACTATAATTAGGCTAATATAATATGGACTTCTAGTTACATCAAAACACATAACATTTAATTCTGCCACTGTTGGAAGTTCACCTTCAAAATCTAAAAAATTTATTAGGCCTATACGAGTATGAATAACTTAGATCTAAAATTAATATAATATCGACTTCTAGTTACGTCAAAATACATACCATCTAATTCTGCCACTGTTGGAAGTTCACCTCCAAAATCTTTCGGTAAGCATTTCTTGGGTAAATATTCGTAAACTGTCTCATTGTTTCCTTTGTGAAAGTGTATCTGAAAGGTAAGTTTTTCATGACATGAAAATTCAATATCCATGGTTGTTTACAACATGTCAGGGACTCGTACTGTATAACAATACTATTAAATGAAACACTACCAATAATAAGAGTTTCATATCACAAAGATACTGAACAGATAGACGAAATATGTAGAAGAGTTATATGAGACAGGAAATCGTCCAGATGACTTGGCTGTAGAAAACAAAGCAGCCGTATCATAATACGAAAAAGGATTTTCTATTTTATGGGAAGAAGTTGAACTAGCGCTTGAGGAAATTAAGAATGGGAAAGCAACAGGAGATGATGGATTCCCCATTGAATTAGT
Organism: Periplaneta americana; assembly: GCF_040183065.1. Classification (NCBI taxonomy): domain Eukaryota; kingdom Metazoa; phylum Arthropoda; class Insecta; order Blattodea; family Blattidae; genus Periplaneta; species Periplaneta americana. Next base: position 120,024,285 of record NC_091120.1, read on the forward strand.
GATATGCTTGGTGAAGACAAGAGAAACTTCTAAGAAGGAAATTATATCATTATGCAACAAAATATATGAGCAAGGCGACTGGCCTGAAGATTTCACGGAGGTAGTGTTGCTTCCAATACCGAAGAAAAATAATACAAAGAAATGAAACGAGTTCAGGACTACCGCATTCGGCGAAGATTCTTGTGCGAATACTGAATCGACGTCCAGGCAATTTATAAGAAGCCGGTGTTTAATAATGGCGAACGTGCGCAAGGTAATACGTGAAATAAATTAAGCATATGTGCATGTAGCGACGAGAGAAAGGGTGCTATCCTGTATTTGAAAAGCAAATAAGTTGTAATGATTTCATGTATGAAATCGTGGTCGTACTTTATAGACTTAACTCCAGAGTCGCGTTGAAACTATGCTCTGGATACCCGTACTGCAAACAAACAGAGTTCGAGCCCCGTTAAAATGTAATTCTTTTGAGAAGTATCAATATGAAAAACTTGCAAGGAAAACATCAAATTAGAATATAATATGAACCAATGACACGAAGTATAATTCCATACTTTGAACCCAGTGAGTGCATTATATGCTGAGTTAGAGCCCCATACGACTATAACAGGCCCCTATACAGTAAATAACAGTAGGCCTGCAAAAAAACGCAGGGATAATGTCAAAATTAGCATAATAATGAGAATTTCGATAGTTTGAACTCAAAGAGGGCATTATTTCCTGAGTTTTAACCTTGTACACTTATAAGTCAATAGTATGTGTATGAAGGAAGAACAGAAAATTATATATATGTATGTATATATATATATATATATAATCTGCCAGAAAGTAGGCTGAGAGGCCAGTGAGAGGACAGAATGGACTGAGTTGAAAAAAAAGGAGAGAAGACTTAGTGGACTGTGATTGCACTGAGAAAACAGTGACACGACAGAGAGTAGACAGAGAATGAACTGAAATGACAGAGACGACTGAGTGGTCTGAGAGAGGATTGAGAATGGACTGAGTACAGAGAATGAACTGAGAGGACAGAGAGTGGACTCCGAGCACATGGAGTGGACTGAGAGCACATAGAGCAGGCTGGAAAAAACAGAAAGTGGACTGAGAAGACTAAGAGTGGACTGAGACCACAGAGTAGACTGAAAGCACACATAGTGGACTGAGAGTACACAGAGTGAACTGAGAGAAGAGACGATACATAGAGTACACTGAGAGGACACAAAGTGGAATGGGAGGACATAGAGTGGGATAAGAGTAAAGAGAGTGTACTGAGAGCACAGAGAGTCGATTGAGAGTACAGAGAGTGGACTGAGAGAAGAAAGAGTAGATAGAGTGCACTGAGGGGACAGAAGGTTGAGACGGTTCCTCGTACAGGATGAGGAAATTTTCATTAGATTAGTATTTCGTGTTAATATTCTCATATGGATAGTAGAAGCGCGGACGTGTAAGGAAGTTTCAGAATGTGAGGCGGAAGTAACAGGTGGGCAGGAAGGCCGAAGCGACGCTACGCTGACAGGAAACATGTGTCCAGGCGTAGATTTGACTGATGAGGGAATGTATGGACTTTGCCTGCGGGTGGTCAGTAAGATGACGCCAAGCCAGGGTCCAAAAGGGATGATCTGGTATATGTCAGAGAATTGTCAGGACGCCGGAAGTAAGGGGATGTTCTAGTTAACGAACAATTTTTGAAGAACGCGTCTTAAGTGACGTAACTGTAATCATGGCCAATCAGGATTCTTAATAGAGACACGTGATATATAGATAGGAGGGCGAAATTGTGTGTTTGGTGGTTGAAAGTAGAGGGTAGATTTGGCAGACAGACAGAAGGCAGATAGACAGCGTACGGAGAGGTCGCACTCCACATATTCTCGGCATACCTAACTCGGAAGTATAACAATTTACGGACTTAGAATTTTTTAGTGGGTGTAGTAAGAAGTCGTGTGTTGCATTATTATTATAGGTCTGAATTCTTTTCTCTCATCACGTTATCAACTGTCCGTTATATTACTGGTGTTTTACAGTACAAAATATATAATTACGTGAACTCAGAAATTAGTCTACCAACTTGTAGAAATTGAGAGCAGTGAATTATACTCTTGGACGCGCATTTCTGCTAATTTGAAACAAACACTTAATAATAATAAACGTTCTCATAGTTCTTACCAACAACTTCTGGTGTGCGCCTACGTCATTTCAATCTACGAGCACGTCTCCCAAACCCCATGTCCCGACCGTTTTGCAGCTGACCTGGGACCTCATCCTCTACCGGAGTAATCTCGAGGAGGCTGGCGCCCAAATTAATCAGTGTACGTAGTTAATTATTGACATCAAAGTGCCATCCTTGAGATACTTTCCATATACGACGGAGCTGGCAGCCGAGGGCAAGGAAAGGCGTCGTGGGCAACAACAACGACGACGACCGCCAACCGCTTCATATTTTGGCGCCCCAACGAGGTCCGACCGCTTTATATTTTGGCGCCCCAACGTCGGGCTCGAGATGAACAACGTCGGGCTCGAGATGAACAACGTCGGGCTTGTGATGAACAACGTCGGGCTCGAGATGGCAACAGTGACCGCGGCGGGGATCGACGCGAGAGCCGACAGCCGACGCAGGGTTAATGCGGCTGATGGCAACAGTGACCGCAGCGGGGATCGACGCGAGGGCCGACAGCCGACGCAGTGTTAGTAGAGCAGCTTGCAGTATCATGCAGTGTCAACGACCGACGGCCACAACACCGTGCAAACCCCAAACAGCTGAGAACAACGATGGACGGTGGGGGAGACAATCAACCAGGCGTAACCTAGAAGACGTCGATACGTAAGCATAAAGGGTTTCATTTCAATTGTTGTGTCCATATATATGTACATGTGTGTAATTCATTTTGGTAGGGTTTATTTTGTTTTTGATTTTATGGGGAATTGTTGAGGATATATTATATATTACATGTTGCTAAGGAGCCAGACTAGAAGTGGAAAAATGGAGACTACAGCAGGGACGAGTACTAGCGAAGATAAAGAAAGTTCGCGAGGGTCGGACAATGTCATGTCGAATAGTGTGTTAGAGCGGATATTGGAACAGATGAATCAGATGAGGAACGAAATGATAGAAACTAGTAATAAATTGAAGAGTGAATTGAAGAGTGAGATGGCTGAGAATAGTAGCAGGCTAGAGAGCCAGTTCGGTAATTTGAAGAGTGAGATTGGTAAATTGGAATCCAGAATAGCCGAGAATAGTAGTAGGCTAGAGAGCCAGTTGATGGAAAGTTCTAAAATAAACCAGGAACAGATTGGACAATTGAAGAATGAGATGATAGAGAATTCCAGGGAGAATAGGGACCAAATAAACAGGTTGGAAAGTAGGTTAGTTGATAGCCTACAAGAGGTAGATGATAGAGTCAAAGTGTAAATAGAGAGAACGGGGAATTTAGAGAGGCAATTATAGAGGAAATGAATAGTAAGATAGCCGAGAATAGTAATGAAGTGGAAAGTAAATTAACTGAGGATACTAGTGAATTGGATAATAAGATAGCCGAGAACAGTAATGAAATGGAAAGTAAATTAATTGAGAATATTAATGGATTGAATAATAAGATAGCCGAGAATAGTAATGAAGTGGAAAGTAAATTAATTGTGGAAATTAGTGAGTTGGATAATAAGATAGCTGAGAATAGTAATGAAGTGGAAAGTAAATTGATTGAGGATATTAGTGAATTGAATAATAAGGTAGCCGAGAATAGTAATGAAGTGGAAAATAAATAGATTGAGGATATTAGTGAATTGAATAATAAGGTAGCCGAGAATAGTAATGAAGTGGAAAGTAAATTGATTGAGGATATTAGTGAGTTGAATAATAAGGTAGCCGAGAATAGTAATGAAGTGGAAAGTAAATTGATTGAGGATATTAGTGAATTGAATAATAAGGTAGCCGAGAATAGTAATGAAGTGGAAAGTAAATTAATTGTGGATACTAGTGAATTGGATAATAAGATAGCCGAGAATAGTAACGAAGTGAGAAATAAATTAGCTGTGGATATTGATGAATTGGGAGATAATCTAGATGAGAATTGTAATGAATTGGATAATAAATTAGAAGATAATATTGATGAATTGAATAATATGGTAGCTGAGAATAGTAATGAAGTGGAAATTAAATTAGCTGTGAATATTAATGAGTTGAAAGAGAAACTAGATGAAAATAGTACTGAACTGAAAGATAAGTTAGCTGAGAATTGTAATGAAGTGGAAATTACATTAGCTGTGAATATTAAAGAATTCAAAGAGAAACTAGATGAAAATAGTACTGAACTGAAAGATAAGTTAGCTGAGAATTGTAATGAAGTGGAAATTAAATTAGCTGTGAATATTAATGAGTTGAAAGAGAAACTAGATGAAAATAGTACTGAACTGAAAGATAAGTTAGCTGAGAATTGTAATTAAGTGGAAATTAAATTAGCTGTGAATATTAATGAGTTGAAAGAGAAACTAGATGAAAATAGTACTGAACTGAAAGATAAGTTAGCTGAGAATTGTAATGAAGTGGAAATTAAATTGGCTGTGAATATTAATGAATTCAAAGAGAAACTAGATGAAAATGGTACTGAACGGAAAGATAAGTTAGCTGAGAATATTAATGGATTGAATAATAACATAGCAGGGAATAGTAATGAAGTGGAGAGTAAATTAGCTGAGGATGTTAATGAGAATATTGAGGAATTGAATATTAAGGTAGCCGAAAATAATAATGAGCTGGAAAGTAGAATAACTGCGGATATTAATGAATTGGGAGATAAATTAGATGGGTATAGTCATGAATTGGAGAATAAAGTAGATAAGAATATTAATCAATTGAATAGTAAGGTAGCTGGAAATAATAATGAGGTGGAAAGTAAAATAACCATGGATATTAATGAATTGGACGATAATCTCGATGAGAATAGTAGTGAATTGGACTCTAGATTAACCGAGAGTAGTATCAGGCTAGAGAGTCAGGTGTTAGAAAGTTATAGAGCATTCAAGGAGCAAGTAAATAGAGTAATCGAAAAGTTTGATGAGTTTGGGAGTGATAGTGGACTTGAGAAAGAGAATGCGAAAACCATCACAAATATGGGGCGGAGGGCAGAAGAAGCCTTCCCACCCCACAGGGGGTACAATAGCAATGACCATAATGACGGTTGGAGCAGGGATCGGCCAAACAGTGCTGGCGGTCATGGTTTACAACCTTACCATAATGACAGGCAGTATATTGCGAACCGATTCTCTAACAATGGTAGAAAGCGGTACTGCAACGATCAAAGGAGTGAATATAGGAAGGGCTATTGGAGGCCTCATTTTTCTGCAGGAGGAGAAAAAGTTAAGTGGAAGCATGCTAGTAGATTTAATGTGAGGAGAAGTGTGTCTCCACGTGTAAACTGTCAATTTAAGAATGGCACAATGACATATGAGGAAGGCCGCAGACGATCCTATTCGGAGAATGACGATTCGATTCATGATAGACATCCAGGCGACGTACCAGGTTAATAGACGAGAATTTGTGTAAAGTTGAAAATAATATGATTTTAATTATAAAAAAAAATAAATAAGAATGTGTTTGTTTTGTGCATGTAGTATTTGAGCGGTATAAGCAACTAGAACCAAGAACTGATTTCAGTGCTGAAAATGTTAACCTTGGGAAAATTTTTGTAACTTTTGTTTTCTTTTTGCCACGTTCAGAATTAGTTGTTTTTGTGTTTTTTTTCTTATAAGATCATGCGAAAAGTAGTATTCCCTGTGGCAATAATTTAAAGTTAATATTAATAATAATAATAATAATAATAATAATAATAATAATAATAATAATAATAATAATGATAGAATAATTTTTTTAAATTAACTTCATATATGTTCATTTATCTGCAGAGGTTGAATGATTCGATTTGAATATGTATCCATTTTTTTGGAATCGATAGTAAGTGCCAGACCATCATTTTAGTTCCAGATGTGTATTCAAGGTTGCAGCTAGTGTATGAGATAGAATAAATAGGGTGAATTAGTATTTCAAAAGTATTATGTATCGTTTGGTATAATTTTGATTCTGGTTAATAATTATTTCGGTTTTATGAAGGTAGATGTGTTATCAAGGTTGCAGCTAATGTATGAAGAGTGATATAAAGGGTTAATTGGTATTTTAAAATGTATTGTGTATTGTTTAGTGTATTTTTTTTATTGTGGTTCATAATTCTTATTTCTATGTTATAAGTATAAGTATGTATCAAGGAACCGATCATGAATTTGAGTGAGAGAGCGCCATTGTATTCGGATGTGCCCTGAATGTTACGATTGGATGCTGTATATAGTTCAGGTAGAGGTCAGTTAAACTGGCGTGTGAGGTGTAAGCAGGCGTGAGGTGTGTATATAGATTCATACATGTAAATAGTTGTAAATATGTAATAATTGTAAGTGTAAATTTGTACATTGTTTATAAGCTTAGCAAAAGGTGTATCCAAGTGTGACTAATTGGGGACACCGGAGACTAGTACCGAAGGTAGTTTATGGGGCGTCTCATAACAACAAATATTCCCTTGGGAATATTCTTTGTTATGAGAGGGCATTTAAGACGGTTCCTCGTACAGGATGAGGAAATTTTCATTAGATTAGTATTTCGTGTTAATATTCTCATATGGATAGTAGAAGCGCGGACGTGTAAGGAAGTTTCAGAATGTGAGGCGGAAGTAACAGGTGGGCAGGAAGGCCGAAGCGACGCTACGCTGACAGGAAACATGTGTCCAGGCGTAGATTTGACTGATGAAGGAATGTATGGACTTTGCCTGCGGGTGGTCAGTAAGATGACGCCAAGCCAGGGTCCAAAAGGGATGATCTGGTATATGTCAGAGAATTGTCAGGACGCCGGAAGTAAGGGGATGTTCTAGTTAACGAACAATTTTTGACGAACGCGTCTTAAGTGACGTAACTGTAATCATGGCCAATCAGGATTCTTAATAGAGACATGTGATATATAGATAGGAGGGCGAAATTGTATGTTTGGTGGTTGAAAGTAGAGGGTAGATTTGGCAGACAGACAGAAGGCAGATAGACAGCGTACGGAGAGGTCGCACTCCACATATTCTCGGCATACCTAACTCGGAAGTATAACAATTTACGGACTTAGAATTTTTTTAGTGGGTGTAGTAAGAAGTCGTGTGTTGCATTATTATTATAGGTCTGAATTCTTTTCTCCCATCACGTTATCAACTGTCCGTTATATTACTGGTGTTTTATAGTACAAAATATATAATTACGTGAACTCAGAAATTAGTCTACGAACTTGTAGGAAGTGAGAGCAGTGAATTATACACTTGGACTCGCATTTCTGCTAATCTGAAACAAACACTTAATAATAATAAACGTTCTCATAGTTCTTACCAACAACTTCTGGTGTGCGCCTACGTCATTTCAATCTACGAGCACGTCTCCCAAACCCCATGTCCCGACCGTTTTGCAACTGACCTGGGACCTCATCCTCTACCGGAGTAATCTCGAGGAGGCTGGCGCCCAAATTAATCAGTATACGTAGTTAATTATTGACATCAAAGTGCCATCCTTGAGATACTTTCCATATATGACGGAGCTGGCAGCCGAGGGCGACGACGACCGTCGCAAGGTGGACTGAGAGGACATATCTCTCTCATTTATTTATTTATTTATTTATTTGTTTATTTATTTATTTATTTATTTATTTATTTATTCTAGTGCAGTGGACAGAGTGTAGACATAGAGTGGAATGGGAGTACAGAGAGTGACTCAGATTTCATAGAGTGGGCTGAGAGTAGAGAGGTTGGACTGAGATCACATAAAATGAACTGAGAGTACAGAGAGTGGTTTGAGACTACAGAGAGTGGACTGAGAGCAAGTAGACTGGACTGAGAATACAGAGAGAGGACTCAGGGCACATAGAGTGGACTGAGAGCACATGTAGTGGACTGAGAGTGCATAGAGTGGACTGAAAGTACAGAGTGTGTTCAGAGTACACAGAATGAACTGAGAGGGGACTGAAAGTGCATAGAGTGGACTGTGAGTACTGATAGTGGACTGGGATTACACAGTGGACTAATAGTACAGATATTGGACTGAGAGTACAAGAGAGTTGACTGGGAGAACTGAGAGTGGACTGGGAGCACACAAAGTGGACAGAGTACACTGAGTGGACAGGGAGTTCAAAGAACGCAATGAGAGCAGACAAAGTTGACTGGGAATACAGTGAGTTGAGAGATACCTTATAGAGTGGACTGAGAGTACAGAGAGTGGACGGAGAGAACATAGAGTGGACTGAGGGTATAGAGAGTGCATTGAGAGGACAGACTGAACTAAGAGGACAGTGGTCAGAGAGTACATAGAGTGAACTGAGAGGGAATGGAGGGCGCATAGAGAAGATTGAGAGGACAGAGTGGTCTGAAAGCACATACAGTGGACTGAGAGCATATGGAGTGGAACTGAGAGTGCATAGAGTGGACTGAGAGTACAGAGAGAGGACTGAGAATGCAGAGAGTGGACTGAGAGCATATATAGTGGACTGAGAGCATACAGGGTGGAACTGAGAGTGCATAGAGAGGACGGGCAATACAGATAGTGGACAGAGGTAACAGAGAGTGGACAGACGGAACACATAGTAGATTGATAGTACAGAGATGGACTGAGAGTACAGGGAGTGGACTGAGAATACACAAAGAGGACTGAGAGAACAGAGAATGCAGATAGTGGACAGGGAGAACACAGAGAGCTCATAGAGTGTACTGAGAGTACAGAGAGTAGACTTAGAACACAGAGTGTGGACTGAAAGCACATGAAGTGGACTGAGAGCACATGGAGTGAACTGAGAAAACACAGAGTGGACTGAGAGTATACAGAGTTGTCTGAGAGCAGACGGAGTGGACTTAGAGTATAGTGAGTGAAGAGATAGTTTATAGAGTAGACTGATATTGTAGAAATTGGACTGAGAGTACTGCAAGAGGACGTAGAGCACATGGGGAGTGCTGAGAGCATATAAAGTAGATGTAAAGAACAGGGAGCGGACAGAGAGTTTATAGAGTGATCTGTGAATACAGAGAGTAGGGTGGGAGTACTGGGAGTGGGCGAAGAGTACATTGAGTGGACTGAGAGGACAGAAATTTGATTCAGAGAACACAGAGTGGGCTCAGAGTATAGAGAGTCGACTTAGATAACAGAGTGGTCAGAGAGTACACAGAGTGAACTGAGAGTGGACTGAGAGTGCATAGAGTGGACTGAGAGTACAGAGAGTGAGCTCAGAGCACATGGAGTGTACCGAGAGGACAGAGAGTGGGCTGAGAAGACAGAGAGTGGACTGAGAGTACATAGAGTGAACTGAGAATGGGCTGAGAGAGTACAGAGTGGCCTGAGATGAACTGAGAGGACAGAGAGTCCACATAGTGAACTCAGAGTCCTTAGAGTGGACTGGGAGCACAGAGTGGACTGAGAGTACAGAGAGTACATATGCAGAGAGAGATAACAGTTTCCTTGGGGGACGGCAAAGCAAAACCATAGAATCCTGTTATAACAAGGTTATGGGGGACATTATTTACCTCTTCCCTCCGTTATAGCTTGGCCGTGGTATAGTATATCGGAACATGATCATTTAATAAAGATATTTTGGGGGACATATTTCTTAGAGTGTTATATCCATATGCGCGATATTTCGGACCCAGTTGTATAGGGCTTGAACTGTAGGTCTACTGAAAATTTTAATAGGACATAACTTAAAACAATCTCCCTATTTTTCTCTCTCATGCACAAACACATGTATACATTAATAACACAACGTAACAGTGCTAACAGAAACTTTTTTATATGAAGCTTACCTTCCTGAAGATATCATATGAAATGTAAATCCAAATTCTCTACTTGAAGGTTACATATTATACCGGGATCACTTTCCTCTTTTTTGCATTGTTCTGCAGTATGTTATTCATATTTCTCCAAGTGGCGGCCTGAACACGTGCAGACTTCTAACACACGAATGCAGGCTGTTACAAAAGAAACTTCACAGTGCTTCCATTCCTTAAATGAGGTATAGGAATTGTTATACATTCAGAAATTTAAAATAAATATTATAGTCCAGATACATGATCTGAAGACATTAATTCTTCAATTTGAGCACAGAAACTTAATCATAAACAGAAGTAAGAAAAATCTTTTGAATTCAATATTTTCTAATGTTAATCAAGAAAAGAGTTCAGACAAGTTTTGGGGGGCAGTGCCCCCATGCCCCCCCCATAACTGCGCCTATGAGAGAGTGGACTGAGAGTAAATAGAGTTGACTGAGATAACAGAGCGGACTGTCCACTCTAAGCACTCTCAGTTCACTCTATGTGCTCTCAGTTCACTCTATGTGTTCTCAGTCCAATCTATGTGCTCTCAGACCACTCTCTACACTCTCAGTCCATTTTATGTGCTCTCAGTCCATTTTATGTGCCCTCAGTCCACCCTCTCCACTCTCAGTCCAATCTATGTCCTCTCGGTCACTCTCTGTACTTTCAGTCCACTCTATGTCCTCTCAGTCCACCTTCTGCCCCACAGTGCACTCTATGTGCTCTTTTTTCTCTCAGTCCACTCTCTGTACTCTCAATCGACTCTCTGTGCTCTCAGTACACTCTCTTTACTCTTATTCCACCTACGTCCTCCCACTCCACTTTCTGTCAACTCAGTGTACTCTATGTACTCTCTTTTCTCTCAGTTCACTCGGTGTACTCTCAGTCCACTCTGTGTGCTCTCAGTCTACTCTGTGGTCTCAGTCCACTCTTAGTCTTCTCAGCCCACTTTCTGTTTTTCCAGCCTGCTCTATGTGCTCTCAATCCATTCTATGTGCTCTGAGTCCACTCCCTGTCCTCTCAGTTCATTCTCTGTACTCAGTCCATTCTCAATCCTCTCTCAGACCACTCAGTCCTCTCTGTCATTTCAGTTCAATCTCTGTCTGCTCTCTGTCGTGTCACTGTTTTCTCAATACAATCACAGTCCACTAATTCTTTTCTCTTCCTTTTAAAAACATTATTGTGAATTTATATATACAGTAAGCCGTCCACATCTGTGGAGTAGCGGTCAGCGCGTTTGGCCGCGAAACCAGGTGGCCCGAGTTCGAATCCCGGTCTGGGCAAATTACCTGTTTGAGGCTTTTCCGGGGCTTTCCCTCAACCCAATACGAGCAAATGCTGGGTAACTTTCGGTGCTGGACCCCGGACTCTTTTCACCGGCATTATCACCTTCATTTCATTCAGACGCTAAATAACCTAGATGTTGATACAGCGTCGTAATATAATCCAATAAAATAAAAAAAAATACAGTAAGCCTAATACGAAATAACTATATACGAGTAATATATTCCTTTCATTCACGAAATTACTTTACAACTATCACGAAATTACCTTACCACTATCACGAAATTACTTTACAACTATCACGAAATTACCTTACCACTATCACGAAATTAGATCCCCTTATCACGAAATTACCTATCAAACACGCACATTTTCAAACCTATTTTCTATTAATTATTAAAATAGAAAATACACCTCTCTGTTATATATCTTGTTACAATAGTGCCATAGAAATAGAAATATATAGTATCATTCCCAAAATGGGGAAAAAAACTGGCCATAATATTAAAAATATTACGAAAATACCTTTCCTTAACCTATTTAGTAAAGAACTGATTTGAGAACATGGGAGGCGTGGTAGTAGGAGGAAGAAGAATAAAATGTGTAAGATTTGCTGATTATTATATGGCGTTGTTAGCAGAAGAGAAGATAATAATAAGAGATATGCTACTGGAGCTAAATGACAGCTGTATGGAATGAAGATAAATGCCAACAAGACGAAGACCATGGTCATAGGAAGAAAAGTAAAGAAGGTTAACTTGCGAATTCTAAATGAGGCAATAAAGCATGTGGATAGCTTCAAATACTTGGGGTGTAGGCTACTATAAAGCAGTAACATGAGCTGCTGCCAAAAAGTCAAAAGGAGAATAGCAATGGTAAAAGAAGCTTTTAATAGAAAAAGAAGCATCTTCTGCGTACCTCTGGTGAAACAACTAAGGAAGAGACTAATTAAGTGCTTTGTGTGGAGTGTAGCATTGTATGGGGCAGAAACATTGAAGGGAAGCGAATAGAAGCATTTGAAATGTGGATATGATAAGGATGGAGTGTGTGAAATGGACAGACAGAGAAAGAAATGAAGCTGTGTTGGAAAGAGTGGATGAAAAAAGAAAGATACTGAAACTGATCAGAAAGAGGAAAAGGAATTGACTAGGTCACTGGTTGAGGAGGAACAGCCTACTGAAGGATGCACTGGAAGGAATGGTGAACGGGAGAAAAGTTCGAGGTAGAAGAAGATATCAGATGATAGACGACAGTAAGATATTATGCATCATATGGGGAGACAAAGAGGAAGGTAGAAAATAGGAAAGACTGGAGAATGCTGGGTTTGCAGTGAAAGACCTGTCCTAGGGCAGCACATTATGAATGAATGAATCACAAAGGTTTGAATTTTCATATGTACAGCTGTCAAAAGAAAAAGTGGCCGCTCTCCTGAAACAATGTTCCCTTCGGGTATCTTCGCTACAATTCGGAGACAGGCGATGTTACATGTTGTTGGATCACGTTGCCTGATATCTACAGTTATAATTGAAGTATACTGTGTGTTATTCGATAGCATAATGGTAGCGTTCAGGCCTCTTATTCATGAGGTCCTGCGTTCGACTACAACCTCGTGCTTTTTATGTCCTTTTTTGTTCTGTTTTTGAGAGAGACAAACTAGACATAATGGCTCCTTTCTCTTTTATGATTATTTTATTAATTAACATCAGGTTCATTAATATATTATGCCATGACTTTATCATTATCATTATGATATTGCGGCTGCAAATGGAAAGAAAAAAGATTTTATTCTCAATAAAATATCTTTCGTGGCATAAACATAACAAATTTACTGGCGTCGGCCTTAAAACATTCAAACAATTAAGCGTTCAAAAAACAAAACAAAAACCCACAATTCAATATTTAGTCTATATTCCTCTTATCTCGATCATCTTGCAGTCGAGTGGGCATGGAATTGACTAGTCTTTGCAAATAGCGACTGTTCTTAGACACGATAATCCAGGCATTCTGAACATACACACATAAATGTTCTGTCCATGGACAGGTCTTTCATTGCAAACCCAGCAATCTCCAATCTTTCCTATTTTCTGCCTTCCTCTTAGTCTCCGCATATGATCCACATATCCTAATGTCGTCTATTATTCTTTTCAACCAGAGACCCAACAAATTCCTTTTTCTCTTTCTAATCAGTTTCAGCATCATTCTTTCTTCACTCACTTTTTCAAACACAATTTTATTTCTTATTCTGTCTGTCCACTTTACACGCACCGTTCTTCTCCACATCCACATTTCAAACGCTTCAATTCGTTTCTCTTCAATTCGTTTCGTAATGTCCATGTTCTTTCCCCATACAATGCCACACTCCACACAAAGCACTTCACTAGTCTCTTCCTTAGTTCTTTTTCCAGAGGTCCGCAGAAGATCCTTCTTCTTCTATTAAAAGCTTCCTTTGTTCATGTTTGCAGTTTTCTTGGGAAGGATAGGCCTAAATGCGGTAACATCCCGTTGCTTTCCATACACCACTATCTCTTTCGCATCTTATTAAATTGCAGGGGGCCCAAGCGTGGAGATGAGGAGAGTGGATTTGACTAATTGGGCCCTCCGGACTTCACCGAAAGTCACGGCAAGGGTTAAATATTAATTCTATCAGGATGTTTGACCCGGTCAGAGACCGGGAAATCTCAATTAGCCTTTGCCCCCAGCATCCTGGACTAGCTTCTACGAATCATCAGAAAATCTTAGAGTGTGATTGGGCCAATTTTTCCGAAAATGTTTCCACACTTTTGCTCTCGTAGCTCAGCGGACGAACGTCGGAATTTAGATGTCAACTTCTCAGGTTCAATTCCTCGTTACTCCTTTTCATTTTATTCTGGTTCAAGATAGTATAATGTAATAATACAAAAAAAAAAAAAACTAATACCAGTATTATGCAACTGGATTTTTCCAAACCTAATATTAAATTTATGTTATTTATATCGCTAAAGAACGATTACAATATAAATAACTTGAATGTTATTTATACAGTATCACTAAAGAACGATAACAGAATATAAAAGATAAATATCGGTTTGTTTAATTAATATATTGCAAAAGAACAATAACAATATAAATAACTTGAATATTGTTTTATAATGCTAATGAAGGAAAACAGAATATAAATGATAACTTGAATATTATTTAAATCGCTAAAGAATGATAACAATATAAAAAACGTGAATATTATTCATATCGGAATTTCACAGATTTATTACAGACGCATTTAAGAAATTGTAGAAGAATAGTAATTAGTAACAGTGTCCTATTCATTCTTCTTGGAGCCAAATTTGTAACTTTTAAACGTGTGGTTACTATGTTGAAGTGTATGTGTTGTAACGGATGCTTGATTTGTTATGTATGTGAGTCAGTTATGGGATGTTTGATGTCGTCGCAATGTCGTAATTATAGTTTGATTGTGTTTGTGTGACTATTGTGTATTAATTTATTATATATGGTACGGAAAGCTGCATATTTGTGTTATAGAAGTGTTACGTATGTGTGTTGTTAATGTTTTTGTATGTTTCAAATTGATACCTGATATTTGTTTTGCAATCGCAATGCCTAATTTACGGATTGTTTATGTTTTGTTTACATCGCGTAAGCTAATTTAATTTTCTTTTCCATTTCTCTTTATGCTTATCTTTTTTGTGTATAAAACTATAGCCCTAACATACATATGTAAAATAGGGCTAACCCCCATTGGAGATACAATAATAATTATTATTCATATCGTTATAATACGATAACAGAATACAAATGATGACCTGAATTTTATTCATATCTCTAAAGAACGATAACAAAATATAAATAACGTGATATCCATAAAGAACGATAACTGGATATAAATGATAATTTGAATATCATTTACATCGCTAAAGAACGATTAAAAAATAAAATGAAAACTTAAAGAAGGCCCGAACCCACGACCTTTGAATCATTGAACAAGCACTCTACCGCTGGTCTACGAGGCGCAGATATGGAACACTTTCATAGTTCCGGAATTGCTTCTACAAGCACATGCAACGTGTAACATCGCCGCGACCCGAAGTGGACTTTGAAAATATTCGCTGTTCACGAGTGCGGCCACTTTTTTTTTTTGACAGCTCTACCTGTGTTATTGAAAATTAATTTGGATGTTATTACTTCCTTGGATTAAAATACTTTTTACGGTATTCATAATGATTATCATTGGGATTTTCCGGTCTCTGTTCGGGTCGAAAAGCCTGATATAACTTATATTTAACCCTTGTGGTGAATTTCTGTAAAGTCCGGAGAACCTAATTACTCGAATCCACTCTTCTCTACGCTGGAGTTCTCTGGGATATTTTAAGATGTGAAAGAAAGAATTATATGCGGAAAGCAACAGGAAGCTACCGCATTTATCTTTCCCAAGAAAAACTTGACTGGGTCATTTGCTAAGAAGAAACTGTCTACTGAAAGATGCGCTGGAAGGAATGATGAACAGACAGAATTTATATCACATGATAGACATTAAAGGCCGGTATTATAAACCTTACGTTGAGTTAAAACTGAAGTTTTTCGTTCTGCTTCGTATCATATACCTTAACTACAAGTTAATCTTGGTTTAACTTAAGTTCAACTTGATCGGCAGTCCTCTGCCAGAGATACATGGATCATTTGCGGAGACTAAGATTAAGGCGAAAATTAGGAAAAATTAGAAAATCTTGGATTTGAAGTCAAAGACTTGTCCCTGGGCAGAACACTATGAATGAATGAAAAAGAATAAAATTGTAGGTAGACAGAAAGGGCTATAATAACCCTCTTGAGCTACGCTTAGTCTTTTGCACAAACTTTTATTGGTTCATTGCCCGTCCTTTGTTTGTCAACAGTTAGTAGAAAAAAACAAATGGAATATACTTTGTGTAACAAAGTTCACAATGCATAGGGATTAACAGGAGAGTCAGTTATTTTGTACTTGTCATCTCCCTTGTATATTTCACAAGAAAATTTATAAGGAAAATTGTTAAGGGAATAAAATCATATCGAAATGCACTAACAACTGTTTTATTATCTTTTTAGGTTCATAGGAATTAAATAGAATCCTAAAATGTATTTAACATCATTTGCTTTATTTCATATTTCACATTTGTTTTTTTTTTATTTTATTTCTGTTGTATTTCACTTCAAATTTCAGGGATCCGTGGCAGAAAATTCTACTTATAATCAGTAAAATTAATTAAAGGTAATCAAAGGAACAGCTTAACCCTTCAGTACTCGCGTACTTTTTCGAAACATATTTAGTCGCATGGGGGACAGCTGTCACCAAGTTATATTCTTGCTTTAGAGAATTAATTTGAATATTCTTTTCAATATAAATAGTTACATAAATTTGTTACTACGGAGTATACACAGTTTCTTTATAAAGAAATATAAAAGTAGTTTTTAAACAGAATTAGTTTATTTATAATTAATAGAAAATTACTTATCTGTAAATTTCAAATACTTTTTTACATTTACCTACAAATTAATACTAGAAACACGTTTATAATCCTTGCTTTGGTGTGAAAATCTTTGTATACAATAATACCTAAATATGTCCTAATGTTCTATTTTCCTTGGATTATCCCTCAAAAGTCTTTATACCTGAGTGCTTTCTGCAGACATATCTTTACAATTTGTAGCTATTTATAAGAAATTTACAAAGTTATCCCTTAAATGGTCGGCACATGTCTGTTTTGAACATTTCACACACCATTCTCAGTTGTTTTATCTCGAGACCTACCAAACTGATAACAACTGCCCCTGGATCCATTCCTTTGTTCTGGGGCTGACGTAGCGGATTCTTGAATTCCCAGTAATACTTGGGAACGCCTTCTAATCTCTGAAGGAATTTGATAAACGTAGATCTCCAATCCTTCGAAGTTCAGTAGAATAAACTATCCCCAAAGTTATAGTATATAACTCACAAAGGTGATAAGAATACTTACCGAAACTTTGCAGAAACCGTAACGTAAAAAGTTGCATGGTTGACAATATGTCACCCAGAAGAATGAAACCTTACCTACACAAGTTATATGAGCAACTTCAAGACTGAAACTAAAGAATGTTATTATGTGGGCTTGGTTTTGAAGGTAACTAAAGCCTCACGGTTGTAAACCCTTAATAAAAAATACAACAGTGAAAAGAAACACTCTGGTTGACAGGTGTCGCCCACACGAGTACTGAAGGGTTAAAATTAATGACAACATTATGAAAGAAAATGTGTGAAGGGAGTTGAGGAAATCCCTATGACTGTGTGTAACGTCTGTACAGGAATTAGGGTAATGAAATCACGTTAAATAAACACGTTTGTTGCTAAGACTTAAGTGTGTAAATGAAATGAAGTAAATTATGAGTAACAGTCAATTCTCCAATAATAATAATAATAATAATAATAATAATAATAATAATAATAATAATAATAATAATAATAATAATAATGATAATAATAATAATAATGATAATAATAATAATGATATTATTATTATTATTATTATTATTATTATTATTATTATTATTATTATTATTATTAAGAGGGCACGGAAATTACTTTTTTGAGCCACAGACAATTAATTAACTGGTATACTGTAGTATATTTAAATACATGAGGATATACCGCAAATGTTAGGCCTAATATTGTTATTTATCAACTTTTGTATGAGTAATGTCAGTCTTATATTATTAACTTTCTATTGTTACGAATGTATTATGTACGAGTCTATTTCGTATCAATGTCAAAGCACAACTGAATAACATTATATTTTAAAATATGAGCGAATGAATTATTTATTACATTACGAATGGGCAGATATCCTGTGGTATGATACAGTACAAAAGTGAACAAACACAATTTAGACAGAAAACAACCCCCACATGGATTAAAATAAACTCTTTCAAGTAGACTATGTATATTAAGCGTACTAGCGTCGAGCATTACATGCGCTATGTTCGGTTCAAGTTTGTCGAGTATGGCGAAGTTCGATATTCGCAGATGTTCGCTTTTCAAAAGGAGCCTATCATGTTTGTTCGGTCTTTTTATGAAACTATTGGCTGTCCTCCACTCTCACCCCTTCTTGTTTTAACAGCTAAAGGATTTTAGCACAGATCTTGCTATTAGTTTTTAATATGGAATAAAATGAATTTTGTAATATATATTGGTTACCTCTCTCATGTTCGAACATAGCAGGACTAGCCTTGTGTATAGAAATGGACTCGTTCACATTATTTGATTTTTTCGGACATGATGTAGGTATTTTCGTAGCGATTGTCTGTACCGACTTCTCACTGGGACAATTGAATGCTCAATCTCAGTAATCTAATATCTGAAATTCTGATGGTTAGGAACACCACGCGTTGAAAAGCAAGCTTCGTCCGAGAAGAGAATTGTGGAGATAATGTATATATTGTTCTTACAGAGTTCCATCATTGTTTCACAAAACTTCATCTGCAGTAACAGAAAAGCAAGCTTCGTCCGAGAAAAGAATTGTGGAGATAATGTTTATATTGTTGTTACAAAGTTCCATCATTTTTTCACAAAACTTCATCTGCAGTAACAGTATTCTTCTCCTTGTTTTGGAATCTTGTGGTACTTATAAGGACTTCAAATTCTTGTTCTTAAAAGAATACGCCAAGCAGTTTGATTACATACTTATCCCTATGTCGAACTGCAACTTTTCTTAGTGATGTGTTCTTGTTTTCTATAACTGTATTACAACTTCAGCATTTTCATTATTTTCGTCCTAGCAATTTTTTCATACTTGCATGGTGCATTTACATTTCCTTTATCTTAAAGTCCTCTAGTTACATCGTTTATGGTTTTTATACAATGAATTTAGGGCTCATAAAAATTACCTGCAAATAAAACGCTTACTCACGCAAATAATTTCTAATGTAATGTAAGTTTACTAACAACTTCTTCTGGACTTTTAATAGGTAGGCCTACCCATTGAATGAATTTTCTGAATTTTGCCTTTTCTAATGTGTCAACTATGTTTTTTTAATTTTGTTGACATGACCTCATGAACCACAGAAGTAAAAAACACTTGGTTTTAGAAGAAACAAATAAAATGTTAAATAAAGCAAATTAAATTACATTTTAGAATAATGTATTTAAAATGTCTTAATCTGTTACGAAAATGGAATAGTTTCTGGATCACTGCGATGAATTTTTAGTCCATTAACATTTCTCCTTATTCAATTTTTTTATGGAACAAACAGGGAAGAAAATATTTACAAATACATTGAAACCTGTTAAAAGAGGGAAGTGATAAGGTCCTAATTTTTTCCGTTGTTGACAGGTTTCCGTATTATTCAGATGAAGTTAAAATAGAATATTTTATCATTTGTGTAAATGAGAAACAAAGTGGTCTGCCTCAAACTACAATAAGTATAAAATATTCTGTACAACGCTATTCACATTAAATTAGTTTTCTGTCGCTTATTCCGATGGTGAATCAATTTGATGAAAATCTCATTTTTTGTAGGTCTATAAATTTAATGTTATCGTAACTCACTCTTTAAACTCTATTAAAATTTAGACTACTAATCACACTAAATTCAATATCTAATAATATATCACTGCACATTATTTAATTAGACTAGGAACCATCCATTAGAAACATTGAATTCTGGTTTATCTAATTTCCTTTCCAGTTCAAGGGTTTACTTTGCTGAAGAGGTCCGGAAATTGTCATGGTTTTTAGAAGGTGATGAAGAACCCACTCCCACAACACTTTATTTATTTCCATAAAACTGTCAGTTTTCTGTTTCCTTTTTATGTCACCATTATTGACCGCAAGCACTCACTCATGATAGAGTCTTTATTTTTTTAATTGTCATACCTCAGTTTTCTAGAACTGAACTAACATTAATTCCCACACACTTCGTTTCTTATTTTTCTACAACTCGATAACTTTTACTTCGTCATTTAATAATAGTGCCACACTTTTACGCAACTTCTTTTATTTTACCACGAAATCACTGCACTTTACCTCTCTTAGCTACGACAATATACGAGTATGAAGCATTAAAAATCTTTGAAAGAACTCGCTTACCTAGTCAACAGAGTAATTAAATGTATGACCGCCAGGCCAACACACCTTCGCACCCTCAAAAATTTTGCAAAGAAAACTTGTTTTTATCTTAGTGACCTACATATTTTGTACATTCCTTGAAATTACACACTGTTTCAAAATATAGTTTACATTAAAATAGTGTGTACAAAATGTCATTTCCGTTTTGAACATTAGCAGACAGTTTCCGTTTCCGCGTTGGACAGTTTCCGTTTCATTCAGGAAAAATTATATATAATAAATATGAATTTCGCCAGGACCAATAAATTGTTCCGAAATAGACAGGATTCCGACTTATTCAGCTTCCGATTTGAACAGGTTTCACTTAATTAATCAACTATGTTAGTTAATTTTGTGTTATTTCTGCTACAGCCCCATGAAACTAGGTGTTGAATAAAATAGAAGTAAGAAAACAATTCACTGTAGAAGTAACAAATATAAAATGTTAATCATCATCAATAACTTCAAGGTTTAAGCCTATTAACCTGTTCACTTTCGAGGGCTCAACTAGTCTCCCCAGCGTTTCCTTGGTCGTCCAGGTGTTCTCTTACCGTTCGGTCTGTACTGCAATACTCTTATCGGGTTTCTTTCATTACTCATCCTATTCACATGATGCAGCCAATTTTGTCGGTATTTATCAATTATTGTTACAGTTATACACTCCATTCGTAATTTCTGTCGAATGTGGTCTAGTATTGTATACCCCGCCAATGCTCTAAACCAGCGGTCGTCAGCACAAAGCACCCTGGGGCTAGCGTCACTTACCCGTGGAGAACACAGTGCACCATAGTGCACTCGTAGCTGCTAGCGGGTTATGCTCTCTACCTCTTCCTGCTGCACGACGAGGCACACGGGACGCCTCCGCTTATCCTTTGCACATTTCAGCTAGTGCTGACGACCACTGCTCTAAACAGTCGCATCTCAGCAGCTTCCAATCTTTTCTGTTGCGCTTTAATGAGAGTCCATATTTCAGCACCGTATAACAATATCGAAACTGCTATTGTTTTATAATATTTTAAAAATTGTTTCTATTTTGACTTTAACAATACCAATTAATTTCTGGTATTTATAAATTTTACTTTCAACATCTGTGAACGAGGTGTGAGATAAATGACAGCCTAAATAATCAAAACCATTAACTTGCTTTATATTCTTTTATAGTATTATTTAATAAAAATATAGCTCTCTGCAAATTATCTTCTGAACTGATCATTACTACCTGATGATCTGGGAATAAGAGTGTGTTCAAGGAGATATTATTTACTATAAAATTCCTTTTTAAAGTTATCTGTAATTTCCTAATGGCATCGTCTATATATAAATTAAACAGAACGGCTGATAATAGGCATCCCTGCATTGTCCCTTTATTGGTTTCTTTGTATTTTTCAGAAGTTATGTTACAACCCATTTTAATCTTTGTATTTATATACATACTTTGCACTATTCTTATTAAATTATTAGGCATTCCTTTATGTTTAAGAACGTTCCAAAATTTTTTCATTCAAATTGATCAAATGCTTTCTCATAACCAGACATCGGATTCTAGGGCAAATGCCTATTTTGTTTCTTTAGGAGAAAAGTAAAAATAATTATTAATATTTGTGTTTCATGGAAATTGAAAGGTATTCAAAGAGTTTTATAGTGCCCTAAAATGCCCTAAAACGGTTATTAGAGCCTAATTTGTTAATATTCGCCTAAAAATGCCTAACTCACTGTAAAGTTTCGCATTTTACTCCTACTTTTTATAATTTATACATGCATTCACTGCGAAATTTAAGGCATTTAAAAAGTGGAAAGTTTGCTTCACACCGGCCGTGAAACCATTGATAAAGGAAACAAAATGTTTTGAATCTCACGACACTCGCAATAGATTTCACCGAATTTAACATGTTTGGAGGCATAAATGCCGACAAAGAACCAACCTTAGTTTTGAAGCAGGCAACAATCACAACATGTGCTGCTACCGATTCAGAGATATACTATACTATAAAAATGACTGTTTTCGGTCTGAAACCTATTAGCTGTACTGCCCTTCAGAGTGTCATAAAATCACAATTTTTGGAGAAAGAGTGTTTTTGAAATATTTATGAAAAGTCGTAAAACTGCGAATTAGTAGGGTAAACCGTTACAAAATATTTAAAAGAATGGCCCTCCTAGTGTTAACACTACCAGGAAATGCAACAATAAGTGGAACTTTGTATTTTTGTCCCATTGAATCTCAATAACAACGGTTCATTTGAATGCTCGTTAACAGTTGCTCTTTCCCTCACCTTATTTGTGTTGAGAAGTTTTGAGCGGTAGGACGTTTTCCTGTGAAGTTTAACGCGATAATACCGAAAAATATAAGTGCAAAATCTACATTGATCCGGCAATGGCTAACAGAATATTCAGAATTCACTTATGATGGAGAAATAATATTCTGCAAGATTTGTAGCAAACAGGTATGTAACAATAGTTGAAATATATAAATTCTATTAATTTTAATGAGTAGGCCTATAATATTTATACATTGACTGAGCTATCCTGAGGTATAATTCTTTTTAAGACCACTACACTTTAACCTTTTAAATTCCGATAGTTAAAGTATTTGCAGGTCATTAAAATTTTGATTGTTCGAACCCACTAACTTTGTGATAGAAATACGGCAATACAACAATTAGGATTTTATTTTAATTCAGTTTACTTTACATTTTTAGATTTCGTAAGAAAAGAAGTGCCACCTAAAGCAGCATGTGCAAGGAGCGGCTCATAAGGCTAAAGCTCAGCAGAAAAATCAACTGCAACAAACTTTACTAACACAGCCTACTTCATCCAATCTCAGCAGCAATTTCTATGCTGATTTAACCAGAGCGTTTGTTGCTGCTAACATTCCCTGGAATGCAATTGAAAATCCGGTTTTAAGACAGTTTTTACAAAAATGCTGCAAACAAAATATCCCATCTGAGTCGACCCTAAGAAAAAATTACTTAGACAGAATATACAATGAAACTTTAGCTTCCATTCGGGAGGATATAGGTGATTCTTACATATGGGTCTCTGTGGATGAAACCTCAGATCCTATGAATAGGTATATAGCAAATATGGTAATAGGAAAACTTAGTCCTGATGGACCTTCGATTCCACACTTCGTATGTGTTAAGGAACTTTCGAAAGTGAATAGCCAAGCCATTGCTTATTTTGTAAATAAAGGCCTACAGTCTTTATACTCAGGTAATATAGACGATTCTAAAGTTCTGTTGTTTTGTACTGATGCTGCCTCATACATGGTTGCTGCAGCTCCACTTAAAACATTTTATCCTAACCTCACGCATGTAACCTGTCTAGCACATGGCCTTCACAGGGTTTCTGAAACAATCCGGAATGAATTTCCTCTTGTCAATTCGTTTATTTCTAACACAAAAAAAATGTTTTTGTAAAGCCCCATCCAGGATTTCAATATTCAGAGAGAACTTTCCAGATATCCCACTCTCACCTCAGCCGGTTGTTACACGATGGGGAACCTGGATTCAGTCAGTGGTGTATTATTCTAAGTATTTTAAAGAAGTGGTCACAGTTATTGATAAATTACCTGAAACTGATAGTGCAGCGTGTGTGAAAGCAGTGAAAGATTGTCTGAATGACTCACGAGTGAAAAACGATATTGCCTACATAACATCAAACTTTTCTTTCATACCTGCAAGCATTGAACAATTAGAACGTGAAAAACAATCTCTTTGTAGCCAAATAGCAATAGTAAAGGAAGCTCAAGTGAACATACATTCTGCTTTGGGCGAAACTGGGAAAAAAGTTAAAAATAAGTGGGACAACGTATTAAATAAGAATGTAGGATTTTCATTGTTGGAAAAAGTATCAAGAGTGATATCGGGGGAAAGTGTAAATGTTCCAGTAAGTATTGATGTTTCTATTGTACCTAATTTAAAATTTGCGCCTCTCACATCAGTTTCGGTTGAAAGAAGTTTTTCTGCTTTCAAAATGATTCTCAGTGACAAAAGGCAAAGGTTAACTGTGGAGAATTTAGAAAAAATTCTGGTGGTGTACTGTGCAGATAATTATAATAAAGTCTGAGCATGGAACTGAATTTCAATAACTTAAAATGAGTAATCTTGATATCAATAATCATTATTTCATTAGTTTCAATATATTAAATTTGTGCAGCTCTGTTTATAAATATAATATAGTATTCTTTTTTAATGTTTAAACAAACTTTTTTGTGCGTATTTTAGTGTATAACTAAAAATTTCAGTGAAAGAAATAAGTATGATACCTTGATGTGCCTAAAATGCCTATTTTCATTAAAATAGAGCCTAATTTTACAAATTTTGAGCTTATTTTAGGCGCCTAAAACTGCAATTTTTAGTGCCTAAAAATCCGATGTCTACTCATAACCAATGAAAGTCTGTATATTAAATACAACATGTTTTTTTCAGTTATCTATGCTAAAGTGAAAACATTATTAATATAAGATATATTTTTCCGTAATCCACTATATTCTTCCGATAATAATGATATAGACCCTATAATTTTATTCATTATTTGTGCAATAATTTTTCCATATATCTTATAGCCTGAGTTGAAGAGGCTAATTCCCCTATAGTTATTGCAGTTTTTATCGTATTTTTTTAAAGATAGATACAATTAATGCATCTTTCCATTTCTCTGGAATATGTCCAAATTTTCACCAGATATTATTAAAGTCCAGAAATCTCTCCTAAAATGTAGTTGGGGCATATTTAAATAAGTCTATGCCCAATCCATCACTTCCTGGGGATTTTATATTTTTATTTCTACTAGTAGCTCCTTCTAATTCTTTCATTTGAATAGAGTCAATATTTTCATCACAAACAGCTATAATTATTTTGTCAGTTTTATCATTAGGCTATTATATCGGGAAAAAATATTGGTTACAGTAAGATCATTAATTGTTACAAAATCTATTAAGAATCCTTCCATTTTGGTTTATAACTTGTTCACCATTTGTACCAATACAACCACGTAGACTACTTATTTATTCGATGAAAAGTAATGGAACGGAGAAAAGTTCTCTCCGGCACCGGGATTTGAAACCGAGTTTTCAGCTCTACGTGCTGATGCTTTATCCACTAAGCCACACGGATACCCATCCCGGTGTCGGACAGAATTGTCTCAGTTTAAGTTCCAACTCTTGGGTTCTCTCTATGGCCGCCCTCTGCACTACGTCATAGATGTCTATGAACGTAGGACCGAAGTCCACACATGTGCTGAGGTGCACTCGTTATGAGTGACTAGTTGGCCGGAATCCGACGGAATAAGCGCCGTCTTAAATCACGAAGTGATTTACGCATATCATATATATTATTTTAATGTACCGAAGTACATATGATATTTCCATGCAGATATTCTGCGTTATCATACGATGAAAGAGTAATGGAACGGAGATTTATTGCCAATTTTAGCGTTGGAATCTCCAGCTTATACGATGTAGGCCCTAATGATTTTTATTTACTGTATCTATTTCATTCTGCAACTCTCCATAAAAAATATAGCCTAAATAAAATGTTAAATAAAGCAAATGAAGTTAGATTTTCAAGTAATGTATTTAAAATCTCAGAACTTATGAAAATAGAATAGTTGTTATAGCATTTCGATGTATTTTTAGTCCTTTAATATATCTCTCACTCTTAGAGGGGAACATAGGTTAAGGGTGTTTGAGAATAAGGTGCCTAGGAAAATATTTGGGGCTAAGCGGGATGAAGTTACAGGAAAATGGAGAAAGTTACACAACGCAGAACTGCACGCATTGTATTCTTCACCTGACATAATTAGGAACATTAAATCCAGACGTTTGAGATGGGCAGAGCATGTAGCACGTATGGGCGAATCCAGAAATGCATATAGAGTGTTAGTTGGGAGACCGGAGGGAAAAAGACCTTTGGGGAGGCCGAGACGTAGATGGGAGGATAATATTAAAATGGATTTGAGGGAAGTGGGATATGATGATAGAGACTGGATTAATCTTGCACACAGGATAGGGACTGATGGCGGGCTTATGTAAGGGCGGCAATGAACCTGCGGGTTCCTTAAAAGCCATTTGTAAGTAAGTAAGTAATATATCTCCTTATAAAATTTTCCAGTGAAACATTCAGAGAAGAAAGTATTTACAAATAATTTAATTTCCTATGTTAAATCCTCGTTTTTCTATTAAATTATATTACTCAATTTATGCTGTTGGGCAATAAGGTGAAAAATATAAGGTTCAAGATTACTCTGGAAAGAGAGAGTAACATCTTTAGACTGAGACTAATTTAACAGTCAACAGAGGAAATTCTCTTCAAAATATGTGACTGCTTGTCAGTCAATAAATTAGTATTAATTGTAACAAAACTAACATAATTCAATTTAAATCCTGTCCAAATTCAACGTCGCAAATTTCTAGCGCAATATTTAACAATAGATCCCTATTAGAAACAACAACAACCGAATTTCGTGGCTTAAAAATCGATAATGTGTTAAATTGGAAAAATCATATTAAAGAAATTACCCCCAAACTAAATTCAGCTTGTTTTGCTATTAGATCTATGCAAAAGATAGTAAATATCAATGCCTTAAAAACAATTTGCTTTGCATACTTCCACTCGGTAATGAGTTTTGGAATAATATTCTGGGGAAATTCCACAGATAGTAACAATATATTTCTATTACAAAAAAGAGTAATTAGAATAATAGTAGGTGCGAAATCTAGGGAGTCATGTAGGACTATTTAAAAAAAAACTACAAATAATGACCATGGCTTGTCAGTATATCTTTTCATTAATAGTCTTCCTCGTATGTAATCGTGAAAACTTTGTAACTAATTTAACAGTTCATAGCATAAATACACGTCAAAAAAAGACTTTCATACTCCATCGGCAAGTCTATCGTGCTGTCAAAAAGGAGTGCGTTATATGGCAGTAAAACTTTTTAATAGCCTCCCTATCGATATAAAAAATGAAACTCAAAACATAAAATTATTTAGGGCCAAATTAAAGAAGTACCTAATTTCTCACGCCTTCTATTCTGTAGGTGAATTCATGACATTCAATAACACTTCATGAAATTGATAAGTTACTAAAACTATGTGTTTTACTAGTAGACTATATTGTAAATCTCGTCTGTATATATTTCATCTAGAATGTGACTATAAATTAAGATAATAGTATTAAGTTTTTTGACTTGTTCCATATTCTAGCTGTAAGCATGTATGAATACCATGGAATGTTAATAAATACAATACAATACAATACAAAATTAAGTTGCTCAGTGCGCAAGACTCATAGCACAGTACCATGAAAACGGTTTGCCTCGTTTTGGTCTTCGAGTGATAATTTAAAGATGGGCACGCTATAGTTTCTAACTTGTCATATATCGCGATTCCTAGGTGTTTAATCCAATTTTTTTCACTCATGCCTTTTTACCGCGAATTCTGTCAACGAACAAAGCTTATTCAGGAAAACCAAAAAAATAAGCTAATATCAGTATTGGTAGGATCATAAAAATTATTCATCACCATCTGAAGTTATTAAAAGTGTCTTCAGAAATCTGACTGAAGAAAACAAAGCCAGATGTGTTGAACGTTGTTCCCTACATATCCAAAGTTACAACCCAGAGAGTCACATATTCCTGAATTCATAAGAAACATACTTTTTATTTTGTGGATGCCGTCCTTCAAAACCCTCAGATGACTTGTAATTTGACACCAGGGATATAAAAGTCGGAGAAATATTGCATGAAAATAGAGGAAGAAAATAAGTTACAGCAAGCAAATAAAGATAATAAAATTTTCAGGAAACTGTAATGAAGGTTAATGTTTTGATACGGTGGTTTAAAAAATTAAGATTTTTGTATTTTCGATATCATTCTTAACCATATACAGCATTTGATTTTCGAAGACATAATTCTAAAAATACGCCTATTTATCGGTTATTCAAATCACTCTTGGTCCCATTTAGGCCGGATCTTAGATATTTATTATTATTATTATTATTATTATTATTATTATTATTAATAATAATAATAATATTATTATTATTATTATTATTATTATTATTATTATTATTATTATTATTATTATTATTATTTCAGACACAATGAAAAGATTTAACGATTAGTAAAATAGATATGAAACTTTTAAAAAGAAAAGGGAAAATTACGAAATACATTTTGGGAAAAATGGCATAACATGGAATATTAATTACAAATAAAGAACGATGAGACTATTAAACGGATTACAAATAGGAATCCATTGGTGTTAAAAATTCACTAGTGTTGTCAATACATAGATGAAATCACAAAAGTTAAGAAGAATGGAAATTCAGAGGGTGAAAAATATAAGGTTCAAGATTACTCTGGAAAGAGAGAGTAACATCTTTAGACTGAGTGACACTGCGAATGTATGGATAAATTTCTTATAAGCTTAACTTATAAGTTAATTTTAACTCTTAACATCATTATCTTACCAATTTTAGGAGTTCCTTACTCAGAAAAGGCTTTATAACAGACATTATGTAATCCATAATAGACATCACATTTAATATATGAATGGCCTTAAGGCGTACAGGTAGTCCTTCCTGTAAAATAAAACGATAGATAAATATAACATGTAGTAGGCCTATGGTTTCAAACTCTGATGGTGTTAAACGTGGTGCGGGACTTTTTTTTTTTTGTACATTGTTATAGTAGATGCAGGAACACCCAACATTTCCGCATCATCATTAGGAAGGTAGGAAAATGGGAACTTATCTGTTGGATCCGTTACTATGATTAAAGAACAGGTCTTGGTAACAAATCTAACAAAGAGCTTTCTTTTCCTGGTGATGAAGCCGGTACTTAACTTACAAACTTTGAATGGTTCTGCATTTTTGACACGGTCTAAAACGTTCTCTCACCAGGACACCATGTGACTACAGTTAGGACTTTTTATTTCAAAATAAACGACGTCACTCTGGAAACAATTAAGTATGATATATTTAACAATTTTTAGGATATGCCACTTATTGAACGTTTACTACCTGTACTTCTACATTTATTAATCCTTGTTGTTTAGTTTAGGAATTGCGATAGAGATATTAAAATTCTTAGAATATTACAGGGGAAGATTGTAAAATGCACAATCTACTATTCATAAATGCATCTTTAAAATGTATACACTGTTGTACTTCGATAATTTCAATAACCGGTTACTTTTCTTAAATGCTTACCTGGAGATAGACAAGAAATTTGCGTATGAGGGACAAACTCAATCTTCTTAAGTGTCCAAACTTCACTCCAGTCAGGTCAAACAAGAGTACAATGCCTGGTGATGGGCCTTCATGTTTAATGCAAATATCAATCATCATTAGGTATACTCTGGCTGCATCGGCAAAAATGTACTTCGATGGCTCAGTCTGTTTCAGACTATGAAACAGAATATGGTAACCATTTGGGTCCTTAACGGGTAGTTCTGCTAAATTTCTGGAACAATACAGAATTCTGCATTATATAATAATAATAATAATAATAATAATAATAATAATAATAATAATAATAATAATAATAATAATAAATGTATTGACCACCCTACTTCGTTATCTCTTGGTTTAGTTGCCTCATGAGTGATGTCTTATTGGTGTCATTTATGAGGTTCAAATCTGTCTTCGGATAGTTGACCAAAAACAACAATGCAAATATAATGTCGAAATAATCTTAAGGACGTTTCGTCCAATACATTACGTCCATGGACAACGTGACAACAGATATTAGGCAATAGACAATATACACGCGCATAATACACATACAGACATTTCGTCCATAAAACATTTCACCCACAGACATCTCGTCCATAAAATATTTGACCAAATATACTGTGACCCATGAAACATTTCATCCATGGAACATTCAACCAAATGACTTTCGTCTGCCTTCTACATAATAATAAGAGTTTACAGACTTTCTATCTATAATGTTGCTCGGCAACTGTTCCCATTATTAAATTCGGAAAGTTAGTCTACACTACATTCGAAAATGACCTCCAGGTTGTAAATCCCACTAGGGGTAAACCCATTTTGAAGCATCAAAATTACAGGTAACATTATCATTCGTGTAACAAAAAAAATACTAGAAAACACAGTTAAGAGCAGGGCATAGAAATGTACGAGCGCCGATTAAAAAGAAATATATTTTGACTCAGGAATGGATTGAAAAAATTGTCAGTAAATATGAAGAGTGGAAAGAGCAGGATGACATCCTCCATTATTTACGGGCGATAAGTTACAACTTGAATTTGTGAAGAGAGTGATTAATATGTATTAACGAATTTCTTGCAGAACTTATATTATTTAAAATACAGTGAAATACTCGAAACTTATAAATAAAAAAAACATGTTGGTGTTTGGACGTAATATAAAGTGTGGACGTATTGTTAAATGTACGAAAAATGTGTAGATAAAAAGTGTATGGATAAATTGTCGTATGGCCATAATTGCTGCGTGGACGAAATGTCGTGTGGAAATTTTTGTTCTATGGACGAAATGTCTGTGGACTAAACGTCTGGGCACCAAAAATATTGCCTCATTCATGCCGCAATTACCTTAAAATAGATGTTGGCCTGTCATGATAACATTTTCACTCTTGGTACCTACTTACTATGAATAGTTCCGATTATTCCGAGACAAGGGGCTTGTGGAACTTATTCTAGGTAACATGTGCTTAAACATAACGCCAAGAAATGAAACGAGTTCAGGATTATAGCACAGTTTAGTATATACAGTTGCGAAGCTCAATACTTACTAAATATGCAAACATACACAGTTGAAATATGCATCCATAGATAGTTGCTAGCCACCAGGATCGCTACTATCGCCTCATTACAGACTCTTTCCCTAGCAGACGATAAAATGTATTGTACTTTTGATATCGTGTTCTTTTGAAAAATTAACACCTTCCTTCCACTATTGAAATACGAAATACATAATAAATATTATTTTCATAAAGTATATAGCCTACGGTATTATATTTTATAAACTCACCTTCCTGGATCTTCGGGAAGAAGGATAACTCTGACCTCTTTTTCTTAGAATTTATAGTGCTACAAACGTCTCCTTGTCCCATATTATTATTATTATTATTATTATTATTATTATTATTATTATTATTATTATTATTATTATTATTATTATTATTATTAAAATTATTGTATTTTAGCCATTTACAGTTATTACAACCGATAACGAACATTTCACAGTTTACACAACTTTTCACAACAATGCGAAATACGGCACAGTCAATGCCTTTTCGATCTAGACTAGGCCGTAACATATGTTCGGGTTTTCTATTTCAGTGTATCGAGCTCAGTGAATTATTATATTATAACTTTATTGCGTATCATAGCTAAGTTTTATTTAGTGTAATGTGCCCATAAGTTCCCTTTACTTCTTGTTGTATAATAGCCTATGTTGCAGAAATAATTACAAAACTGTGTTATTTTAATGTGAAGAGAATTTTACATGTTAACATAATCTTTTCGCATCAACATTTTAAGTTTAGAATGGAAGCTATTTTGAGGTTTAATAAAAAAGAATTTATAATGTGATTTAATATAGCACATTTACCTTCCTTAATAAAGCCAGAAAATTTATCATACCACTCCTATGAAATTAGTGTACGTACGATTGTTACTTCGTCTCTTAGGTAGTAGATAAATACAATAATTCAATATTCAATTGTAGTAGGGTAAACTAGGATCTGTTGGACAGTCGGGCATGTTGGACACTCTGTACTTTAACGGTTTACCTCGCCACTTGTGGGTACCACATTCTGCTGGAAGTCAATGACGGAAGTAGCCCCACTCGAGTGTCCAACATGCCCGACTGTCCAACAGACCCCAGTTTACCCTATTAAAATGTAGACAAATTGAATGTGCGGAGTATCATACATGACATTATGCTTAATTATAATGCATAATTGCAAATTTAGGAATATAAGATATAGTAAACATAACCTATAATATTTCCATATGAATGGCAGGGCATTGGAGACCACTAAAATTAGACAGGTAGGTGCAACTGGGAGAGTAAACATAACCTATAATTTAAACATATCTAAATATCCGTGCGGTGCAACTGAAAATTATTGAATCGTGCATAAATAAATGTACAAGAATTTCGCAATATTTAATCAAAATAAAGGCAAGTATTACATATTCGAACAACGTAATTTTCACACCAAAAATAATATTTCATATTAACTCGCAAGTGATTTATGTCTGAAGTGTCTCATAATCACTGTTTTAAATTTTATTAATGCAATTACACTACATTTTAGAGAAATATATGTTACTGTTTATGCATTCCAACTAATTTATATGGTTGAAACGCCGCCCTTCGTGATCAGGTTAAGCGAGTTACATGGTCTGTCTTACGGCCTGTATTAGATCTCGATGGCAGTGACACAATCTATTGTTCCTAGTACTCACAGCGCTCCAAGCGGGTAGCAACTATCACGAGAAACATCCCAAGCTTCGCAACTATATATATTAAACTGTGATTATAGCCTGATATCGCACTCGGCGAAGATTCTCCTGCGAATACTGTATCGACGTTTATATTCTAAGATTGAAGAAGAACTGTTTGGCTTCAGAAAGGGAAAAGTACAAGAGGTGTAATTGCACTGCTAAGAACAATGGACGAAAGATACCTAGAGAAGAATAAAGAAATTGTAGGCCTACATAGTATTTGTGGACCTAGAAAAGGCGTTTGACAAAGTGAATTGGAATAAACTGATGGGGATGCTAAAAAAATTAGTGTGGATTGGAAAGAGAGGAGGCTGTTTAGTAATCTTTTTAATGAAACGAGTCAAAGTCATAATGGGAGATGAAATATCAGAAGGAAGTGAATAGGGAGAGGAGTACATCAAGGATGGCCTTTATCACCTACACTGTTCAACATCTACTTGGGGGATTTAGTAAAGAACTGTTTTCAGAACATGGGAGTAGTGACAGTAGGAGAAAGAAGAATAATGTGCATAAGGTTTGCTGATGATATGGCGTTATTAGCAGAAGAGGAGGTGATACTATGGGGTATGCTACTGGAGCTAAATGACAGCTGTAAGCAGTATGCGATGAAGATAAATGCAAATAAAACGAAGACATGGTCATAGGAAGAAAAATAAAGAAGGTAAATTTGCGAATTCTAAATTAGGCAGTGGAGTAAGTGGACAGCTTCAAATACTTGGGGTGTACTATAAGCAGTAAGATGACCTGCTTCCAGGAAGTCAGGAAGGAGGATAACAATGGGCAAAGAAACTTTTGATAGAAAAAAGGAGCATCTTCTGCGGACTTCTGAAAAAATAACTATGGAAGAGACTAGTGAAGTGCTTTGTGTGGAGTGTGCAATTGTATGGGGCAGAGACATAGACATTGCGACGACATGAATAGAAACGAAAGCGAAGCAATTGAAATGTGGATATGGAAAATAATGGAGCGTGTGAAGTGAACAGACAATAAGAAATGAAACTGAGTTGGAAAGAGTGGGTGAAGAAAGTATGATGCTGAAACTTATCAGGAAGAAGAAAGAGAATTGGTTGGGTCACTGGATGAGAAGAAACTGCCTACTGTAGGATGCACTGGAAGGAGTGGTTAACGGGAGAAGAATTCGGTGCGGAAGAAGATATCAGATGATAGACGACATTAAGATATATGGATCATGTGAGGAGACAAAGAGAAAGGCAGAAAATAGGAATGATTGGAGAAAGCTGGATTTGCAGTGAAAGACCTGCCATTGGGCAGATCGCTGAATGAGTTTTTTTTTTCTATTTTAGTAGGTTATTTTACGACGCTTTATCAACAGCTCAGGCTATTTAGCGTCTGTATGAGATGAAGGTGATAATGCCGATGAAATGTGTCCGGGGTCCAGCACCGAAAATACCCAGAATTTGCTCATATTGGGTTGAGGGAAAACCCCGAAAAAACCTCAACCAGGTAACTTGTCCCGACCGGGAATCGATCCCGGGCCACCTGGTTTCGTGGCCAGGCGCGCTAGCCGTTACTCTACAGGTGTGGACTTGCTGAATGAATGAGTGAAAATAACAAATACAACACTCAAACTGAAACCTACCCATGGGATCACCGATCTCCAGCGTCTTAGCCGAAATTTTGATACACAACATAGAACAGGCACACATTCTGAATAAGGACAACAATAAACACGCAGACCACATCATTTACTGGCACAGATACGCAGACGACATAATAATAGTATACAAAGGAAACAAAATAGAGATTGAAAAACTACACAAATAGATAAAGAAAATAGATCCAAAACCATACTGCACACTAGAAACAGAAAAGAACAAATCCATGAATTTCATAGACATCACAATAGCAAAAACAGACAACATATTATGTTCAAAATGTACAGGAAATCCACTACCATGGTAACACACATACACAACACTTCCAATCACCCCAAACAACACAAACACGCAGCATTCCGATCCATCTATGAGCCAACAAGACTGTAAGGAGAAAATACACACTATCAAATACATACTTAGTTACTACTTACTGGGTTTTAAGGAAACCGGAGGTTCATTGCCGCCCTTACATAAGCCCGCTATCGGTCTCTATCCTGAGCAAGATTAATCCAGTCTCTATCATCAAATCCCACCTTCCTCAAATCCATTTTAATATTATCTTCCCAAAGGTCTTTTTCCCTCCGGCCTCCCAACCCACACTCTATATGCATTTCTGGATTCGCCCATACGTGCTACATGCCCTGCCCATCTCAAACGTCTGGATTTAATGTTCCTAATTTTGTCAGGTGAAGAATACAATGCGTGCAGTTCTGTGTTGCGTAGCTTTCTCCATTCTCCTGTCACTTCATCCCTCTTAGCCCCAAATATTTTCCTAAACAAGTTAATCTCATACATTCTTAACCTATGTTCCTCTCTCAAAGTGAGACTCCAAGTTTCACAACCATAAAGAACAACCGGTAATATAACTGTTTTATAAATTTTAACTTTCAGATTTTTTGACACCAGACTGGATGATAAAAGCTTCTCAACCGAATAATGACAGGCATTTCTCATATTTATTCTGTATTTAATTTCCTCCCGAGTATTTGTTACTGTTGTTCCCAAGTATTTGAATTTTTCCACCTCTTCAAAGGCTAAATTTCCAATTTTTATATTTCCATTTCGTACATATTCTCGTCACGAGACATAATCATATACTTTGTCTTTTTTGAATTTACTTCCAAATTTATCTCTTTACTTGCTTCAAGTAAAATTTCCGTATTTTCCCTAATCGCTTGTAGATTTTCTCCTAGCATATTCACGTCATCCGCATAGACAAGCAGCTGATGTAACCCGTTCAATTCCAAACCCTATCTGTTATCCTAAACTTTCCTAATTGCATAATCTAGAGCGAAGTTAAAAAGTAAAGGTGATAGCCCACAGTGAATAGGAAACGCATCTG
This sequence comes from Periplaneta americana, assembly GCF_040183065.1. Classification (NCBI taxonomy): domain Eukaryota; kingdom Metazoa; phylum Arthropoda; class Insecta; order Blattodea; family Blattidae; genus Periplaneta; species Periplaneta americana. Next base: position 120,059,987 of record NC_091120.1, read on the forward strand.
ACAGAAATCGACCTATACGGACTCAACTGTACGTTTCACTGAGATACATTTTAATTAATCGAACTAGTTTCTTGAGAATACCAAATTCAATAAGAATATCATATAAAACTTCTCTCTTAACCGAGTCATATTCCTTTTTGAAATCTATGAATAACTGATGCACTGTACCCTTATACTTCCATTTTTCCCAATTATCTGTCGAATACAAAATATCTTATCAGTAGTTGATCTCTTACGCCTAAAACCACTCTGAAGATACCCAATAATTTCACCTACTTATGGAGTTAATTTTCTCAAAAGAATATTGGACAAAATGTTGTACGACGTCAGCAAAAGTAATGTTCCTCGAAAGTTACCACAGTTAGGGTAGTTGATGTTGTTAAAAGAGTTAAATTCGGGGCAGGTTTTTGATCACCAAAATGTTATTTACTGTAGGACAGAATTTTTATGCTGCTGCTGGGATCACTAATGCTTGTGAGGTTATGGATGCAACATTAATAAATACTAATGGATCAACACAAAAAATGAACCTGATTTTCTAGTTAGACATCATAATCATTTTATCAATTGCTTATTTGTACTTGGACCAAATCTGTTATTTACTTATTTGACTGAAATTGGTGCTAACTTTGGTCATTTAAGTAATAGACGTATTGGCATACTAGACCAATCACATCACATGAAACTCCATTGTCGCCAATATATAAAAATCTGAATACTTTTAATTTTCATTAACAATACTTTATATTTTCTGTTGGTGAGATATGAATCAGCAAGCTTAGAATAATCTATTTTAGTACAAAATATAAACATACGTATCGATTATTACTATTTAATACGAGAAAAATTCGTACCGGCACCGGGAATCGAACCCAGGACCTCTCAGCTCTGCGCGCTCTGCAGTATTAACGTTAAAATAACAATAATAAAAATATAAATAATAAAAAAGAGACTGAATACATAATCACAAACAGGAAAATACATTCTAATATAGAATATTAACTTAAAAAAAAAGAGAATTAATACATATCAATATAATATCACAACTAAAGGAATAGTACAATTAGTATGATCAGCACAGCACGTGTTACATTGAGACAATGACAATTACCTAGGTATAGGTGTTAATGGAAAAATAAAGTAATGACTGTGAAAAATAATAATAATAATAATGATAATAATAATAATAATAATAATAATAATAATAATAGTAATAGTAATAAATAAATATTATACCCAAAAAACTAATTCTGTGCATTTAAAATATTTCTAAACAACCTAATTTTACATAAATGAGGACTAAGACTACTGATTTCTAGCGGCAGCGAATTCCATGAGCGGCCATGGTAATTGAGAAAGAACTTGGGTATAGAGATGTCTGATGACGTGGTATTGATAGCAACAGATTGTGCTGTGAACGTGTATTATGATTATGATGTGAAGCTAGGAGAGTAAACCGAGAGGCAAGGTAGTTGGGTGTGGAATCATGTATAATTCGAAATAGCAGGCAAAGAGAATGTACTAAACGTCGATCTTGCAAGCGGAGCTAGGAGAGTCGTAGAAAATATTCCGATATACGATCATGTCGGTTGATATTGAAAATAAATCGGACGCAGACATTTTGTACACGTTGAAGTTTTTGAGAAAGTTCAGCACTTAGGTCGCTATATAAAACATCACAATAGTCAAAGTGAGGCATTACAAGGATCTGTACTGGAATTTGTTTCAGTTTAGTACGAAGGAAATTTTTTAGGCGTTTCAAAGAATGCATGGTAGAGAAAACTTTTCTACACATACATCTGATTTGCGTATTCCAGTTCATATTAGAGTTGAATTAATGCCGAGGTTTTTTACAGTAGCACTGAAAGGAATTATTTTGTTGTTGAGAGAGACAGGCTGAAGGGTGCTCATATTAATGGAGGATAAAAGCTTTTGCTGTCCCAAGAGTATGGCTTGGGTTTTATCTGGATTGATATTTAGCCCAAATTTCCTTGCCCAACTATTAATTGACAAAAGATCGTCATTGAGGCTCGACAAACGTTCATTAAGAGTATCAGGCCGAGAGTGTATATAAACTTGAAGGTCGTCCGCATACAAATGATATTGGCAGTGCTCCAGAACTGAAGAAATGTCATTAATATATAGAGTGAAAAGCAGAGGACCTAGTACAGACCCCTGAGGGACACCTACTCTCACGTGCCGCCAAGAAGAAGAGCGATTATCATGATATACACACTGCTTGCGGTCGCAAAGGTAGGAGTCAGGATTTAGCAGACGAAATAGATTCAAATAGCCAAATAGATGCAGAGATTATTGACTTTTCACGCACACTCGATGTAGTCTCACATGACATACTGTTGGTTAAACTACAGTCAACGGGGATTGACTTCAGAATATTCCAGTGGATCAAGGAATTTTTAACTTGTCGCACTCAGAGAGTACGGTTGGGGGAGGAATTATCGAGCCCAATTGAAATTATTTCCGGAGTCACACAGGGGAGTGTCTTGGGGCCCCTTTTATTTCTGGCTTTTGTAAATGATCTGCCAGTTAACATCTTGTCCAGGGATCGCTTATTCGCGGGTGATTGTATCGTATGTAGGGAAATAGAAAGTAATGAAGATACTACTCTCTTCAAAATGACCTCAATAGAATGAACGATTGGGCAATGGCCAACAAAATGAAGATAAATTCTCTAAAGAGCAAAGCCATTAGTTTTAAAAGAAAAAGAAATAAAATTATCGCATCGTATACGTTAGGAGGTGAAACCATTCCGGAAGTTAACAAATGTAAATACCTTGGAATAAATTTTAGCAGCGATCTCGGCTGGGGGGAACACGTTACTGAGACAGCGGGAAAGGCATGGACAGCGTTGCACTTTGTGATGAGGGTACTACAAAAAAATTCTGACAAATCCAAAGAGATTGCATATGTCACTAGTTCGTCCAGTAATGGAATATTCAGCTGCATTTTGGGATCCTTACAGATTAGATCATATTAAGACATTGGAAAAGATTAAAAAACGGGCTCTCAAACGTTATCGTAATAATTCAACATTAAAATGGGACACTCTCACGGACAGAAGAACTCTAATTCAATTATGCGCAATGTACAAAACATACAATGGTGAACCTGCCTGGAGCGAAATAGAGAATAGGTTGCAGCCGCCAAATTACTCTTCAAGGAACGACCACTCACATAAATTGAGGGAAAGAAGACAGAGGACGGACACTGGAAAGTTTTCTTTTCTCAATCGTACTATTAGGGACTGGAATGCTTTATCTGCAGGCTTACTAAAGGCTTTACCAATAACCAAAAATGTATTTACAAATAGGCTTAAGAATTTTACTAATAGACAGTAATACATTATGCACACTATATTGTGGTTTTACAAGTATGGCGAATAAGCAGAGAAACAGTGAATTTCCAGTGATTTATATTGGGTGTGCAGTGTGTTGTAGTGAAAGCGCAGTGAGCTTAAAAGTAAATTCTGAGAGTTATAGTGGCAGAGAAATGAGATAGATTTATAGTGAACGGGTGTGAGTTATAGTGAAGTCCTAAATTGCTTGTAATGGGGTCTAGGTTAGCTTTTTGAGGTTACTATAGTAAGTACAATTCTACGGAATAATAAGGGTGCAATTGATGTTTTGTTATTTGAAATTTCGTCTCAGTGAAGAAGTGTGTTTTGCCTGTGAAGTGTGTTTGTGTCAGTGAAGTTCTGTAGTTTATAGTGGTAGTGCAAAGTATTTGAACAGTGAAATGTTTTTGAAGTGTTAGTGAAATCGGAATAGTGTCAGTGAAATGTTTCATAGCTCCAGTGCAGTGATTGAATTGATAGCGAAATGAGTGTAGTGCTGAAATATACTTGTGCATGTATAAACATACATAATGAATTTAAATACTATTATAGTCACAATCATGCCATGGTAAGAAAGAAAAATTTCACAACCTCGAGCGGGCATCGAACCTGCGACTTCCTGTTCTTCGGTCAGGCGCTCTACCACTGAGCTATCGAGTTCGTCTCACGCCAAATCCTTGGAATTATCCTTTCATACTGGCGACTCTGTTATAGAGTACTGTCCATAGCGTCTGATCTAGTCAGCACTGCTTATGGGTGTGAAGAAACTTTACAATGTAATCTTCATCCTACGATGTTTGGTGACGTACCAAACATCGTAAGATGAAAAGTATACTCGTGGTTTTAAGATCGAATTTGGGGTTAAGATATAAATTAGATTTACTTTAATTAACTATGTTATATTAAGTGATTTATGTAATTTAGGATGCTCCTTGTTAATAGTATTATATATTGCTACTATTATATTATTATTATTATCATTATTATTATTATTATTATTATTATTATTATTATTATTATTATGACTTTATTATTAATTGTAATTATTGAGCGTAATTAGTTACCACTGCCACCGGGTATTTACCCATCAGCAGTATGAATAAATACATACATTCATGAAAGATATATTCTGTAGGTCCAAGAATTAATCCTGACGTAAATTTTAGGACACGTTACAATGAGCATAAATATGATTTTCATCATAATGGGAAAAAGTCGAAATTTTCCACACACCTAATAAATGAAGGTTACGAATTAGCAAATATTAGAGAGTCATTACAAATATTGAAAGTCATCAACAACAATTGAAACATAAACACGGCGGAAGAATTTTAAACTTTCAAACAATGAAAAAGTAAAAATACATGCGACTTCTATAATGTGTTATGTGTGTTTGAATATGTTCATTGTTGACTGATTGCATCAAACAGTGGAGTACGCAGAATTTTGTCAAGGAAGGGGTTATAAATTGTTTATAATTTACATTAGTCTACCGGTACTTCAAATGTTGTGTATGTGTTATTATTATTACTATTATTATTATTATTATTATTATTATTATTATTAGTATTATTATTATAAAAATATGAACTGTGAAATGCACAAAACTTTAAACGAACGTTTCATAATATAAAGTCAGAACTCAAACTAACGAACGGGTGAATACCGCTCTTAAAATGAGTTTAAAATCTACAATGCACAAATTTTTAATATCTGCAATGCGGAACTGTCAAAACAGCCTTTTCAATATGTTTCACAAGTTAAATTTCATTTTGTGTCGGTTTCACTTTTTTACAAAGTCGGTACTAGGTGGTAGGTCTCTCTATGTTGAAGATAGCTTTGTTATAGTTCGAATGTGCCGCATCACCAAGCACAGAGATTATGTTGAATGAGGGGTAGGAGAACTATGCCTTATGTCGATGTCAATGTTGTTACTCTATCAGTGAAAAATTAGAGAAGGGAAAGCGATTATGGATAAAAAATATTCAAATCTGAACAAGTATTTTTCTTCAGTTCAAGGGTGGGGTTCAAACCTGGTGACCCCCCTTTACCTACTGTCCTGGTACCAAATCGCGTTGAAGTTAATTCACCTATAATCCTGCGTAGTAATAGGATATAAACTCTCGCTAACGGAGATTAAGATTTAACTAGGGGAAACCCGGGCAAAGGGGATAAGCTAAGAATAAACAATGCCACAGGCTATATTTTGGTGCTCCCAAAATAAAAACTTCATTACTTTGGTTGTGACACATGTTGTCCATATATCTACAAAACAGCAATTCGTTTCTCGTACCTACGGAGAGTGATATGATTTGAGAAAGAAAATATAGTTAATTATTCGCTTTGCCCGGCTACCCGGGCAAAGTGAATATCTCTGTAACATTTTCACTTTTCTATTTAATTTCTATTCACTGATAATAAAAATAAATCAACACATATTATTATTATTATTATTATTATTATTATTATTATTATTATTACCTATACTAATAATAAATCTGTAGCCGAAATTTTTCTGGTAATTTTCGACTTTCCAAAAATAATTGGTCCTAACATATATAATTAACCACCCTGAAACCGAAAATCGCTTTTTTTTAATTTTTGTATGTATGTTTGTCTGTCTGTCTGTCTGTATGTTTGTTACCTTTTCACGTGATAATGGCTGAACCGATTTCGATGAAAATTGGAATATAAATTAAGTTCGTTGTAACTTATATTATAGGCTATATTGCATTCAAAATACGTCATTTAAAAGGGGGGTTATAAGGGGACCCGAATTAAATAAATCGAAATATCTCGCTTATTATTGATTTTTGTGAAATATGTTACATAACAAACGTTTCTTTGAAAATGATTTCTGATAAGTTTTGTTCTCTGAAAAATTTTGATAGGACTGATATTTAATGAGATAAATGAGTTTTAAAATTAAAATAACTGCCATCTAAGGCGGTGTATTGAAATAAAAACAAATGACTTCGTCTATAAGGGGCCTTGGACACAACAATCGAAAGCTATGAAACATAGCCTACAGAGAATGTTTCTGTGTTTGTATGAAGTAATATCAGAAGCTAAAATAACCGATTTGTATAATTAATTATTATTTCATCATTGGAAAGTGTAGTTTCTCTGGCTGGACATAATGCTATTGTGAGTGAATTGAGGTAAAAAAGGGTAAAGGTATCCCCGTAACATGTCATGAAGGCACTTGGGGAGCACGGAGGTAGAGTCCCATGCTTTCCATGACCTCGGCACTAGAATGAGGTGTTGTGGTCGGCACCACGCTCTGACTGCCTTTTACCCCCGGGAAAGACCCGGTACTCAATTTTATAGGAGGCTGAGTGAACCTCGGGGCCTTCTGAAAGTTTGGCAACGAGAAAAACTCCTGTCACCACCAGGGATCGAACCCCGGACCTTCCAGTCCATAGCCAGCTGCTCTACCAACTGAGCTACCCGGCCCCTGAGTGAATTGAGGACAGGTAAGATTAAAATAGCTTCTTATGCACAGAAAACTTGATAGGTCATTCTGTATATTCATTTCCTGTATTTCTTAAAATAATGTTTATGAACATATTCATTTTTATCTCAGAGAATTAACGAACAACGAGTGTGTATTGATTTAGTATGCAGTAATAGTACGTTAGCTTAGCAATCCACTATTGTGTAATTCAAATTTTAACTATGCTCAATTGAATCGTGTTAAAATACATAAAATACATATGCAATAAATGCAATGCAAAAAAATTGGGTAATAAGCCAAGCAGATTATGTTCTGCTGTTGTAAAAGTTGTTCCTCCTGAGATTCAAGAGCTCCCACAACAAATTAAAAACTTTCTAATTCGAGTACATCCGTTATCAACACACTTTTTCATAATATAATATAATATAAACATAATAATAAATCTGTAGCCAAACTTTTTCTGTTAATTTACGCTTTTCCAAAAATAATTGGTAATAACAATTAAGAAACGTGTTAAAGGAATTGTTATTGCACCAAATGAGTGGTCTCTGGATCAAAATGATCGCATTTTAATATTTTCAATACAATTTAAATTAAGTAACATATTAAAAGATTTATCCTTCTATCAAACACGAATGTTCCCTGGATCAAATGTCCTATTTTAATTATGTAATTAATTTATATTTATTTCTAACGGGTGCAGCGGAGCGCACGGGTACGGCTAGTAGATAAATATTTACAAATCACTATGGACTGTAGACACTATTATAACACTAATAATAAAACTTTTAGAAACTTGCAAATATTTATTGTATCACAAACAAAAACAAAGAATGGAAAACACGCTGTTATGGCTACTAGCAACAGATGGAATTTTCCTTTAGACAAGAGTTGTGCTCTCCTTTGTAACTGAATATCTTTTGAAGGAAAGCAGCCTTTGAAGTAGGTCTAACACCTGTTGGATTCTATGAAGAAATATTTCGAGAAGTCGAGAAGCTACACTGGTTCAATCGGAAATCTAATATAATACACAATGTATGAAATATAGCGTAATTTCCAAAATTGTCACAGATTTCAGAGTGGAGGTCGTGGACGGAGAATTTAAATTAAGTCAGAGCCTGCAGCCTTTTAAAAATGTGACCCTAAACAGCTGATAGACCGGTCGTATGGTCATGAAAATTGGCAGAGGGCATCTTTAGACCATAAATGAATTTTTAAAGATAAAAACAAAGAAACGATTTTTTTTACCAAAAATGACAAATCTCACATCAGTGTATCCTTGGGGACATTATACTGAAATTACTAACTTCCATATTTTTAAAGCTAAACTCACAAAATGTTTATTACTAGTATATCTGGTTGATAATAACACATGTACAAAATTTCGTCTCTGTCTATGATAAGTGTTTTGCATTTTATTCTTCTTCTTATTCTTCTTCTTCTTCTCCCTTCAAGGATTAGGTGATATCACCTGTTCCGGTCTCTATCGTCCAGCCACCTCTTGCGAGGTCTACCCAGATCCCTTTTCCCGATCGGACGATAATTCATTATCTTCTTTGGTAACCTATTCTCTGCCATTCTGTCAACATGATCTTTCCATTTTGTTTTATTTTCTTCTACCATGTCGTGTACTGAGAAAATATTGAGATCTGATCTTATTGTTTCATTTTTTATTTTATCGGCTTTAGTGCATCTTCTTACGTATCTCATAAATTTCATCTCTGCTGATTGTATACGTGATTCTTCTTTTTTTGTTGTTGTCCATGATTCAGAGCCATATATAAGAATAGGTACAGCCATAACTTTATAAAATTTCATTTGAGTTTCTTTTCTCGTTTTTCTTCCTAAAGTTCTTCCAATTGTTCCACACTTAATTATATAGTGTAGGCCTATTGCTTAATGCAAAAAGTCCCTTGCGTCACAATTTACATTATTTTTCATTGATATTCACTTGTAAGATTCTTTATATACATTGGAACAAACATTACTATTGGAATTTTCTGTACAGCGAATGGATAAATTACTAGGAATTTTTGTGACTATTAATTTTTTATTTTTTATAAAAAAATTCTAGTAATTTATTTATTAATTTTACAGCAAAACCTTAGAGTAAGCTTTGATTCCATGTATGTAAGGAACCATATAAGTGAAAATCACTTAATAATAATGTCAATTGTAGTGCAAGCGACTTTTTAATATAAAGCGGTTCAATATTTTAATAAAATAATTAATAAAATGCAGATCACGTATCATAGGCGGATGCAATTTTGTACACTTGTCACTATTAAACAGATATACCAGTGATCAAAATTTGGTGGATCTAGCTTCGTAAGTATGATAGTTATTGATTTCACTGTTGTGAACTCTTAAAACTAATCAACTTCGAGAAATTTCAGTATAGTGTCCCCTTATATGCGGAAGTCGGAGGGTTTGCACGAGGAATGCAGTTGGAAATGTTTATATTTATTGTTATTTTATTTGCAACATTGTTTTTTTCATTTGTTACTTGTAATTTATTAAGTTCATGCTGCTGTAATACCTATAACTGTGACGTTTATGAAGGAGTGTATTGAACACTTAAATTTACATTTATGCTGTAATAATTATTAAATAAAGTTCTTATACATTAATATGTTGACTGACAATAATGTTCTAAAATGTAAGAAGATCCTTTAGAAGTTTTTGCTCTTCAAATTAAAAATATCTGAGTTTTACTTTAAATATTCCTATCCCTAGCGTGTTGAAAAGGAATAACAATGGCGGCCGACTCGGTGATTGCGCTACTCTGGTATATCCACGGACTCTGGCTATTGTGAGCTTGGGAGCGCTCTAGCGGTAGAATTCTAAACTTTAGGACATCCTCTTTTAAATGTTCTTACGTCTTTCAAATGTGAAAATTATATTTTTACTTATTTATTTTGCTAATAATTGTAACATAAAATATAATATAAACAGAAAAACTTTAGCTCGCCCTTGAAAGAGTAGAACTCGTGCTGAGGGGCGGATTCCTGAATTGAAATTAAGAACTAGGCCTATATACGATAATACAATTTGTCTTATATCTACTACGCAATAAGAATAAATAAATTTAAGTTTACAATGTTTCAATTTTTATAAAATCCATACCTAACTTTTTTAATTTAATACTAGAACTATTAGAATTGACAAGATTAGGATATTTGAATATAAATTTGTTAAGGTAAAGTACGCAAAGAAGAGACAGTTTTTTAACAGCTTATAAATGAAGATTGGAATGGACATTTTTAATCATAATGAGTGGAATACACACAGCATTTCATCTATTTTTAGAATTGACAATACTGCGTAACAATAGACACCATCGTGCCCGTACAGCAATTACCAACCTGCTAAGAAACAGAGGATGAGAAGTACATGAGGAGATTCATTGTGTGTCTGAAGATGATTCTCATAGAAGAGTCGATATAATTGCCATCCTTAGAAGAACCCAGAGAGCGATGGTCTTAGACCCTACAATTTGCTTTGAACGAGACACGAATCAAAGCACTGCAGATAAATGATAACACGCGAGCTAAATATGTACCTTGTCTTCCATACCTCAGTGAAAACTATGGCATTTTGCTTTACAACTGGGATGTTGCAGGCTTACCATTTGGAGCGAGGGGTTCTTTACCAAAATTTATATGTAATATCCTTAAATCCTTTAAAATTCCCTTTTATGAGGTTCAGCAGATTGTAATGGAGATTCTGAAGACCTCTCCTCAAATTTTACACTATCATCTATATGTTAAAACGTAAATTTTTGTTTTAATGTAAAAATCGAATCAGTATTTTGCTCGTTTCATTTCCCTTTATCTTTTATATTTTGTTAATTCCGGATCCCAGTGGTCAACCTCACTTGAGGACGGATGATTTGAAATCTTAGTAGTTCTTGATTCGAAGTTTTCCATCATTTATATTGGTTATGCAAGAACCCGTAGAAAACGACTGTTCTAATGCAGTCAATAAGGATATAATAATTTATGTTGTAATCCACCTCACTGGATAATTACTTTTTCAAGTTTATTGTGGTTTAATTTATTTAGAGACGTCCTATTCAATCAATACGATCCAAAATTGTAACATTTATGTTAATTCACATTCGGAAACCAAAAATCGCTGTCAATATACAAAATATTACTGTCAATAATACTGTCAAGTATAACGTTATTGGCAAGCAAAAATATCTCAATAATATGTTATTACACGAGCAAGTATAAATAATAATTATTATTTGTATACATACTGCTGATGTCTACACTTCACTCAAACACACGCCATAATGAATTACTTATTAAAAATTAAATACACGCAAACACTACAGCTCGACCAAGTTAAGTCTGCGAGCCGAGAGGGGAAGTTGGATGCAGTTCTGTACTGAAAGGAGGCGGTAACGAGAGGAAACCAGTACAGTCTCATATGACAGCAAAGTTTTCCTACTGCGCTTCAGTTCATAGAGCGCTTTGAAATAGACTGTATTTCTACTTCTGCTTGACAGTGAGGTTTGGCGTTCTGATTGGCAAGCGTGGGCGTAGTAGAGAAAGTTGCATGAGGGGGGGGGAGGCTGGGAGACAGCGTAACTGTTGCCTTTATCTGAAGACAAGGACAAAAAATGCGTGCGCTCCGTAGTGTATTTTAAACGATGTGCACACGTTGAAATCTGAGCGTCAAGTGACCTATGTGGCAACTGTGTTTTGTCTCTACATTCCATCCCGATATCCTCACTCGCAGACTTGACTTGGACAAGCTGTAAAAAGTAATTAACACTTCTTAGGAACACAAAATTGAAGTCTCTCTCAATTTCTCAATTGTTAATTGAACATAATTCAATACACCGATACGAACTGAGTTTAAATCACTGCCAATTACCATGGTTAACTCCCTAGATTTTAACTTATTAAACAATAAAGTACTATAATAATGAGGCATATCATATTTCTTCTGTCTGTGACTTTCTATTCTTACAGTTCTGCATTACGTGTATTATAATCATGACAATTTACTCGTAATATTTTATTATATTCAGTTTCGTCATGCGTGAACAGCATTAAACATTTATAAATAGAAGTATAGGCTATACAAAGAAATACGAATATTCTTTATTCCTAAAAAAGGAAAAAAAAATACAAGGTTTTGTACTTTAAATAACAAAATCGTTCTAATAACTCGTTTCTGAGCAATAAAGACTCTGCTGTATTTACAGCATTTCTCCTTAAAAGTTACCATAGTTAAAATGAGAATAATATATAGATTAGAGAGAATGTACATTCAACGAAGACCTAAGCTGTAAAAATAGCAAAGTTTACGGTATTTAGCTTTTTTTGGTAAATAAAATCAATATAGACCTACCATTGTAAAGTGTTGTAGACAAAAAATTCAAGAAACCTAATATTATCCACAGATGTAATATAACAATTATTAACATTTATAGTTGGACGGACGGACAGACAGACAGACCGATTTATTCGTTCCATAATATTCTTACTATTGCTTTAGAGTATAGAATAAAGAACATGTCAAATTCTTTCCTTTAAAATATAAAACTGCAAATATGAAATATACAGAGTGATTCAGACCACCCGTAACATTCATTTATTTCGGAAACTAGTGCATTAAAATTTTCGAGACAAAAATATTTGCTACTAAAGCATATGTGAACTTTCACTTGAGCTTGATTTCATCAACCAGCCTTAACAGGAAGTAGGTTCAGTGGCGTATTTTAGTTGATAGTTGTGTCTCATGTTTCAGAGATTAAATTTGAAAAGGTTTTAAATTGAATTATGTTAGTTTTATTAATGTTTAAAGCTACCTCGGGACTAGGAGCCATGGTGCACAACTTCTATTCACTAAATTGTGCACCAATATGCCTGGGTTAAATCCCAAATCTCTCCGCTGTCCATATGAAGAGAAGGCATATGTCCCTATTGATAGTGATTCGTCCGTCGAATGGGGACATTAAGTCTGGCGGCTTCCTTCGTGTTACTCGACAGGAGTAGGCTATGTGCCGGCACCAGGTTTCCTCTTCTTCCTTCCTCCCCTTCATCATCATCCTCACCCATTCCCTACACTACACTTACACATACACTCACCCTAGTACACGACATAATTCTTCATAGATACACATCATGCATAACGTGGCCCGCCGAAGTGGTGTGCAATTTGAAAGATGGGTCACAGTCCTGCCATCTATGTGCAGTATGCGGAACTCGAATCACGCAAGTGAAGTGAGTAAGCATTAGATACGCAGATAATATTAAAATGGATTTGAGGGAGGTGGGATATGATGGTAGAGACTGGATTAATCTTGCTCAGGATAGGGACCAATGGCGGGCTTATGTGAGAGCGGCAATGAACTTCCGGGTTCCTTAAAAGCCAGCAAGTAAATAAGTAATGTTCCTAGTTGTTTTGATTTTATTATTCAAGTTTAGAATAAATTGTTAAAGTAAAGTTATTTGGCTTTTAAGATCACTTTCTGTTTAATTTAACTGATAAAATTCTGGAAGCTATTAATAAAAAATTACAGTAGGAGGGGTATTCAGTGATCTCTCTAAAGCCTTCGTTGTATTAATCATAAAATTCTACTACAGAAATTAGACCTATTAATTTGCGGTCATTACAATTTCTACTTTAAATATATTGAGTTCTCTTTGTTTTGCATGAGATTCTTATGTCTTTTGTAATCCAATTAGTTTTAGATGTTTGAGAATTTTTGTGCTTCAGAAGAAAACTGAATTCAAAGCTATTTAAGAATGTATTATGAAACGCATTTAATTTACTATTCATATCTTCATTAACATATAGTGATTTCCAGGTTTCTTTTTTTAATTTAGCTTCAAAGTCCTTTAAAGATTCTTCATTTATGATTATTAACCTAATTTTAGTCTAGTGTGTTGATTCAGCAATGTTTTTGCATATTATTGTACGGTTGTCAGAAATCGCACCGTCACTGCCACTCTATCTTGAACTGAATGTGGTATCCTTCTTTGCAACCTTAGGCCCTACAAAATATTCAAAGTCTGTAGGTGACATTCTGGTAAAATTTTTATAATGTCCACCAACTGTTTTGAACTTCAAGTCAGCCAGCAAATTTGAATCACCACATTTATTTCTACTTGTATATAATATGTAACTGTGTTTGCCACCATTGCCTCTGTTTCCGTTTCTTTTTGCACTCAAAATGCAAATAAATACAGGCTGCTGCAGCTACGTCTATTACTGAAAGTAGGAGTACCTGAACTGGCGGACGCTGGTAGGTTAGGGCCCAGTTTCACCAAACGTCGTTAAAATAACGCTAACAGCATGTTAACTAACGTGTTGTTAAAAATTAAACATTCTGTTAGTGTAATAGTGTTTCACCAACCATTTGAGGTAGTTTGGTTAGGTAACATGATGTTAAGAGTAATGTAACAGGAATCAAAGAAGCTGGAGATTAACAATCGAGAAAGCGAGAAATCGAGAAAAAGAAAGTGTAAGGAGCAGTAATTTTACCTCATATGAGAAATATAATTATTTTAGTAGATCTAGCAATTATATGAATATGCACAGATGGGCAGACTTCTTCAGAGAACAGGCAGGTTAACGGTAGTCCATAGAGGCAAGAGACAGAAGAAAGTGGAAACTACTCGAGAGACATTTGTGCCTAGACAGGAAGTTGTGAAAGGCAGTGAGAGAATCATTGTTAAAGAAATTCAAGTTCTTAGATTTAAATATCACGTCTAACTGAACTAGCTCATCACGTTAGGCAAATACAGCTTTCCCTTATTTAAGGAGGCCTTTGACCTTCATGGGACACAATAGGCTATCTTTATCTTTATCTTTATAATAATTGAACTCAAACGTAGTGATGGAACTTTCATTAGGAAAAAGGAACACGCATGGGTCTCTTTAACCCAATATTTTCAATCGCCAATTGGATGTGAAAACGCAAACTATGAAAAAAAATCAATGTTATGAAAATATTAAAATAAATGCTAAGACGGGTCATGCACAAGATACAGTGAAACATTTGAAAACTGACGATGGTACTTTACTCTCAAAGTTGATATTTGTACGAAGATTCTTTCAATTATTCAAGATCAAATAGAACCAATAGAAAATAAAAATAATTGTGATGCTGAATGAGCGTTAACATTATTTTCATATCTTATATATCTAACATATCTTCACGCGTCATTGGTCATAATTACATATGAACTGTTAAATCAGTGAAATAAAGAAATATCATTTTGAAAATCTGCAATTATATCTGGGTATTAATACGAAATAATAATCACAGAAATGCTTACATTAATAAACACATATCTTCTCTTTACTGTGGATGCAGTGCTAATATTAATATGAATCATTGTAGAATTTATGAACTTACCTATTCTGAATAACTAAAAATGCTGAAGTAGTGATTGGAGCTAATTGTTTTCACTGCAAATATATATCGATATAATAATGCGGTGTGTAACATATGTTCTCTGGCAGTCATGATTCACGCTGTAACACGGCGTTAAGGATTTAACTGCGGGAGGATGCTATGTTAATTTAACAGTGGGTTTAACATAATGTTAGCAGTAACAACAGTTGATGAAACATCACTTCCGTTAAGTTTACTGTTAAACTGCCTTAACGACATGTTAAATATTTAACAAGGGTTGGTGCAACTGGGCCATAGTGTTGCGGACTCCGGCGCGGGTTGGAAAAGTTCATCCCTCAACCTAATAGAGCAACCACCTTACCCCGTGTAGGCCTAACTTTGGTGCGGGAGGTGGTTGCGATACGGGTTTCGGCGCGTATATTTGTACGAAGCTTTCCATTGTCTTCGCCCCTGGTGTGGGTGCGTTTGTGTTGTGTAATGTGAAGTCAAATAGTGTGTGTGTTATGAAATTCAGTTGTGTTGAGGATTTGTTGTGGGTGTGTTTTTTTTTTAATATCTGTATATTTCGTATTGTTCTAGTGTGCTTAGTTGCTCCGTTTTTCGGTTGGATATGTAGGATTTCCATGTCTGCGTCTATGTTGCTGAGGTGTGGTTGGCGTTTGTAGAGCATTTTGTACATCCCAACACACAAACAAACAAATACAACCTCACAGGTGTATACAAAACTCACATGCAATAGCTGCAACAACTTCTACATCGGACAAAAGGCAGATCATTTGAAACACGTTACAAAGAACACATCACAGCCATAACCAAATCACAGAATATTTCCACATACGCAGAACACATTACAAACGCCAACCACAACTACAGCAACATAAACACAGACATGGAAATTCTACATATTCAACCGAAAAAACAGAAACTAAAGACACTAGAACAATACGAAATGTACAGATACACAAAAACACACCCACAACAAATCCTCGAAACACAACTGAATTTCAGAACACATATTATTCGACTCCATACTACAGAAACGCATCCCCACCGGCGGCGAAGACAACGCAAGACACAAGGACCATGCGGTTATGAAGATGACTCCCAAGTCGAAACTAGTCAACTAAGGTATATTTAAACCTAGTTCAAATTAACACGTGAAAGTAACATATCCATATTTTATTCCTAAGTGATATAGTGTTAGAAGTTGTGTAATCAAGATGTATAAAATATTTTCAATACACGCTTCTTCCCAAAATTTCATGAAATATGGTTTAAAGACCTAAAATTATATTTTTGACTATTTACTCATGAAAAAAAAAAGAAAGAAAGAGGCTAATTTATAGTGAATGAAATTGGCCTACGTAATATTGTATTGAAATATGCAACATATTTTTAATGAATTAATAAGAATTTCATGCAAGTTGAGAAATTAATCCGTATAAACACCACAGAATTGCAGTACTTAGCAACGTATTTAAGACAAAATGAGTTTATAATACTTACAGAACAGAGAGCATTTTTTGGTTTTCTGGCAGCTCCATATCTCGTTTTGTAAACAATTCTGGAGTGGTGGTTCTGATGTTGTAATATTTCTCAATACAATCCTTTGTTTTCGCCACATCATAATAACAACTATGAAGGAATAACGTTAGGTCCTCTTCTATAACAATATTGAATATTAATTAGATCTGCAAATCCTACAATTTAAAGTCACACAGTATTTGTGTGCACTCACAGTTGAGTTCTGGCGTCTTGTCAGCTCATGTGAGTTGTGTGGATATAAAAGGAAAAATTGTGACGGTGTCGTGTATAGTTCCTGGGGTAGCTTAGTCGGTAGAGCGTTCGCGCGCTAAGCGAAGGGCCCTGGGATCGATACCCGGCCCCGAAACAATTTTTCCTTGAAATTATTCAAATCCTATAATGTTATATTTTATTACTATTAATAATATTTGTATTACATGTAAATAAATATAAAATAGAAGAACCATTTATACTGCATACTATTGTTTGGTAGTAGATTAAACATTTAAACAAAATAAATGTAACATAATTTCCTTCCGTACTTTTACAAAATTAGTCAGACAGTATTTAGATTTGTGTCAAATCGTTCTATGTTTATCGTAGACTTTGCATCATTGAAACACAACAACATAATCTTGAATAGAAATTCACTACACCATTAGGTACGTGGAAATTTTTCTGTTGATGTGTGCAACAACACAATAAATGCACAATGACATACGTTTGGTAACCAAAATGCGTGAAATGCTGGCAGAAAAATTTCCACGTGTTTAAACGAAATTTCTCTTTCACTCTGTTCTTTCTCTTAAGAATTTTAGGATATACGGATTAAGTTACTTTTAAATGTAATTAATTCCTTTTCCTCCCGGGTCATACAAACCTCACATCGTGCATACTGCGAGGTAAAAAAGCCAAAAAATCCGCGACACATACTTCATCAGGATAATAAAATATTTATACTTTATTTTCTTTCTAATAAAGTGTTCACGCAACGAGGAAAGGTAAAGGGTGAAAGAAGTAATCCAGCCGAGATCTAAGGATAACGTAGGAAATAAGGGGAATACAGGATGTCGATGGGAGAGAGCAAAAACATCAGCAGAATCTAGTCAGCTGGCGAAGTCAAGACAAAATGTGGAACTTGAAGGAAGACTTGAAACGAAAAATAATGACGCGAGAATAATGAAACTGCGGACGGTGTCAGAGGTTAGTAGCACACGTAAGCATAACGTGAGAAGCACAGAAATACGAATGAATAGTGATATGATAGGAAGTGGAGGAGAAGAACAAGACTCGGCAAAGGGAAGAGAAAAGGAAAGTGCAGAAAAGGGTTGTGAAAGAACAGAAGAAATGGTGAGGTAGAAAAACAGTAATATGGGACAGGAGAGTAAAGACAGAAGTATGGTAGAAATGAACTGTGCAGTAAGGAATGAATTGATGACAATGAAAATTTTGATAAATACCCTACTGTATGTTTGTGTGTGAAAGGAATGAAAGTGCGGAGAAGGTAAGTTATTAAGAAATCTAGATAAGGGGATGGGAAAGGGAATATGTAAATAAACGAAGTGATTAGGAGCTTTGGAGAGATAGAAAGGAGGATAACAATTTCAGAAGGGCTCACATTAAGGAGTGTAAGTAGTGATGAGTTGTTAATGTGTGATCAGTAAAATAATTAATAGTAAGCGAGGTGGAATTAGCGAGGAAGAAGAGTGCTAAAAAGTGAATGGAAGAAAAACAGAGGTGACGAAGTGAGAGAAAAAGAATAGAGAAGAAAGTGTCAAGTGCAAGAAGAAAGTGTAATGAGTATAGTAGGCCTAAGACAGAATGATGTAGAAACAATAAATTATAATGAATGAATATCAGAATCAAATGAGAGATGAAAAGGAGAGAAATCAATAGCGAAATTATTTGAATTGAAACTAATATGAACTCCATAGAGTTGGGAGAAGCAGCAGGAATAGTTAAAGTGTAGTAGTATTATAGGCACAAGCATACGGAAAGAAGCAATAAGTAGAAAGTAGAAACGAAAAGAAAGGGATAAGTATGTAAATAAATATAGAAGAGAATAGTAGGGGAATAATAAAGGATGTAAATGTTGTAAAACAGAGAAAATGAAAATGCATACAAAATAATTAGGGGAAATTTCTAAGAAAGAAGAAATAAGAATAGGGATGAATTTGAAAATATAGAGAGAAAATATAATAATAATAATAATAATAATAATAATAATAATAATAATAATAAATGAAAGGAATATGCAATATGTAATAGGAAAAAGGATAAAGCAAGGGAGACAGTCTAGTTAGGTTAAAGGGAATAGAAGAGGAAGATAGGGAAGAATATATTATAACTAGGGCAAGGCATTTAATGATCTATAAATTGGTAAAAAATGCAAAATAAAAATGCATTTATGACCTAAAAAATACAAAAAATGACCTGAAAAAAAAACAAAAAATGACCAATAAAAAGTAAAGCATTGCCAATGAAAATACTTTTAATTACTTTAAGTACTCACTTGATTACTGAACTACATAAAATTTAAAAAAAATACATGTTACAATACTTTGTATTGCAGAAAATTCATTTCAAGTGCACTTTTACAACAATTTTGAATTGCAGTTAACAATCAAAACTTGGCGGAGATTTTCAAACAAAAATGATTGTCTATTGTCTGCTAGTACCGACTTATAAATGGAAAAGCTTCCCTCTACTTCAACGGAAACAATTGGAGCAAACTGAAAGCAAGCAATATATCCTGGATTTAACTCACAGTCAGGAAGAGAAAAATTTTCACCAGACAAAGCTCTGCCAATTGAACATAATGTTGTGTACCTCCTATTCTTGCTTAGACAGTTTTTCATTTTCATTGACACGGCATCACCCACTTTACCACATGCACGGCTCAAATCATTCACCACTTTATCCACTATTTGTAGCTGTTCCACTAATGTCACTTGGGATTTTTCCAGTGCAGTTATGACATCAGGAAGGTATCCAAAATTAGTATTTATGTAAGAAATATATATTTTGATGTACCGAAGTACATATGATATTTCCATGCAGATATTCTGCATCATCATATGATGAAAGAGTGATGGAACGGAGAAAAATTCTCTCCGGCGCCGGGATTTGAACCCGGGTTTTCAGCTCTACGTGCTGATACTTTATCCACTAAGCCACGCCGGATACAACCCCGACTCCGGTTAGAATCGTCTCAGATTAAGCTCCATCTGTTGGGTTCCCTCTAGTGGCCGCCCTCTCCACTACGTCATAGATGTCTATGAACGCAGGACCGAAGTCCATACATGTGTTGAGGTGCACTCGAATGAGTGACTGGTTGGCCGGGATCCGACGGTATGGGCGCCGTCTTAAATCACAAAGTGATTTATTACGCATATCATATATATTTTGATGTACCGAAGTACATATGATATTTCCATATCCGGCGTGGCTTAGTGGATAAAGCATCAGCACGTAGAGCTGAAAACCCGGGTTCAAATCCCGGCGCCGGAGAGAATTTTTCTCCGTTGCATCACTATTTCATCATATGATGACGCAGAATATCTGCATGGAAATATCATATGTACTTCGGTACATCAAAATATATATGATATGCGTAATAAATAACTTTGTGATTTAAGACGGCGCCCATACCGTCGGATCCCGGCCAACCAGTCACTCATTCGAGTGCACCTCAACACATGTATGGACTTCGGTCCTGCGTTCATAGACATCTATGACGTAGTGGAGAGGGCGGCCACTAGAGGGAACCCAAGAGATGGAGCTTAATCTGAGACGATTCTAACCGGCGTCGGGGTTGTATCCGGCGTGGCTTAGTGGATAAAGCATCAGCACGTAGAGCTGAAAACCCGGGTTCAAATCCCGGCGCCGGAGAGAATTTTTCTCCGTTCCATCACTCTTTCATCATATGTAAGAAAGTTTACCAGCAATTTCTTTATCAGCTAACAGTTCTTGCGCCTTTTTTATTGACACTGACTAACCATTATCAAAAGAATCAACCACTTTCTTCACCACATCGAAATTCTTACAATAATAACTGCAAGCTTGGAGCCATGTTCCCCATCTAGTCAAAACAGGTGAAAATGGCAATTGGATTTCTGGAGCTTCTGTTTTGAATGCTGAAATTCGAGAGGGGGCTTTCAAGAATACTTTCTTCAAGCATCCAATTAATTTATCCACTTCAGGAAAATTTGCACGTACTTCTTCCGCGACCCGGTGTAATGCATGCGCTAAACACGTCACATGTACCATTTTTGGGTACAGTGCACTTAAAGAAGCAACTGCTTTCATCATGTAGGGTGCTGCATCTGTTATAAAAAGCAATACATTGGAATTTCGAATCCCATCAGGCCAAAGTATTCTCAATGCATGGTCAAATACTAAGCTGATCGTTGAGTAGTTGACTTTGTCCAGCTGCTCACAATGTAGTAGAAATTGTTCTCCAGGGCTGTGTGCTTCTAAAACTCCAACAATAACATTAGTTACATAACGGCCCATAGAGCCTGTTGTCTCGTCAATGGATACGAATACATTTCTTTCTCCAATCATTTCTCTTATTTTTTTTTCAAAGTTTTGTCATAGCACCGAGCTATGTATGTTCTTCTCAATGTTCTGGGATCTGGAATTAATTTTCCGGTCTCCTCTTCTAAGAAAGTTCGCAGCTTAGGATGATTCAGTTTGTGAAGTGAAATATCAGCCGATAGAAAAGCTTCACATAGTTTCTCACAAAATGGCGAAAACGTTGAACACGTATCCCCCAGAAGCATTTGCTGTAAGTTTACACTGGATTTATTTTCAAGTCTCTGCAGGCCACGTTTATGTTTCTCCCGTGACATATGTTGTTCTATCGTAAACTTTTTTTCAGCAGCCACTCTCACATCGCAGATCTTGCAGAATAAAATACGACCGTCCTTTGAAAAAATATTTTCTCCATATTTTGAAATAAATGCCTTTAATTTAAGACTAGCACTTTCCTTTACTTTAGGCATTTTGCTCTTGACCTGTTCACACAGACGACTAGAAATAACTGACCACCTCAATTAACAGCATAACAATGCCAGTTTACCTGGAGAAAGGAATCTCTCTGGGAGTGTGGGTAAATTCCTAGAAGTGGGCAAGTTCATTATGCCTTGAAAAATAGGGGTACAAGCTAGCATACGCTCTAAGAATTTGAATAAAATTCCTAGAAGTGGGCAAGTTCATTATGCACATATCTTGAAAAATAGGGGTAGAAGCTAGCAAACATCTACTTAATTCCAAGAAATTGTATTGACAAGGAAAATACTGAATTATAATAAAAATCTCAAATCAAATACAAATAATTTCACAGCCTTCCTGAAAAGTGTAAAAAATGCTGAAAATGACCTAAAAATTGCTAAAAAATGACATATCCGTAAAAAAGTTAAGAAAATGCAAAAAAAATGCCCTAGCGAATTGCTTTTATTTAACCCGGTTTTTAATGTCATACATTTCCATATATGCTAGCAATGTTTAAACCTTCATAAGAAAAAGATGCAAAATCATTAATTGCCTTGCCCTAATTATAACAGTGTATTTAGAACGGTAGGATATGAATTAAACGGGAAATACGTAATAAATGAATTTATTACAAAACAGACGATAAGATTTAGACACGATGATGGCGAAGAAAAGAGATAAAATGTTAATAATAATAATAATAATAATAATAATAATAATAATAATAATAATAATAGTAATAATAAATAATAAAAAATAAAAAATAATAATCAATGAACAGGGATTATAACGTGGGTAGATACTGAAGTGACGGGGAATCGAAAAGCAGAAATGTAAAGGCCCACCATAACTATGAATTGTAAAGTTAGTTGACGAATAAATATCATAAATAAAGTGATCATAATAAAAGTTAAGCTATGTTTGTAATTATACTGTAAGTGAAGTAAAATTGTTAAGATAATAACTCAGAAACCCGATTTTCTTCAAAGTATCCCAGAAGTAAAACATAACCTATATTGTTGTGCAGAATGACATTATTCAAAGTGTTACAGGGGATAGTGAAGTTACATCTTACCCCAATTAGGATATGCGCAACTGACATCGTTGTATAAATTCTGATATTCTATTTACGACAGCAGAAATTTCGAAACTGTGTGATACCCTCTGTTTTGAAGGAAGTTGGAAGAGATCATGGAATGACCAGAGATTATGTAAGAGAAAATCTTTCAATTTTAAAGTAAAAATTATAGGTCATTATCTTCATTCCATACGAACATATTTGTGGCTCTTCGCTTGTGTTTGATCCGTGAATTTCTACACTCTCACCATATCACTAGATGCCTAATCCTGCTATTTGTAAAGTTAATGTCTAATGTTTTCTTTTTTCTGCCCTCTGCAGATGTAGGCAATATTTTGCCCGTTCTGCGACTATATGAATTGGTCAGTCCATCGACGATAGAGTCTACACCTGTGGATTAACGGTTAGCGAGTCTGGCTGCAAAACCAGGTGCTCCGGTTCGATTCACGGTCGGAACAAGTTACCTAGCTGAGGTTTTTTCCGCGGTTTTCCCTCAACCCAATATGAGCAAATGCTGGGTAAAATTCGGTGCTGGACCCCGAGCTCATTTCACCGGCATAATCACCTTCATTTCACTCAGACGCTAAATAACCTAAGATGTTGATAAAGCGTCCTAAAATAACCTACTAAAATAAAATAAATATCGACGATAGGGTCTCCCCAGGGCTCTCCTCTCCTGTGGTTGGTAATGTAGGATTTTTAGTGGTAATCGAATTTCTGGCATTCTTAAAGCTCATCTAATATTGATCTATTTAATATAACACGACACAGACAAAAAAAGACACAAACCTTGACTTTAGGGGGCGACAAAATTATTGTAAAATTCATTGACTTATGTTTGGCGCACCATTAACCGAATGCCAGACAGAGCGTCGACTTTCCACGTTGGTAACCGACTTCGAATCCCGGTGGGTCCAAGTTTGACAAAGACGGTGCTCGGTGGTAGGTTTACGCCGGGTACTTCCTTTTTCCTAACCGACATTTCACCATTGCTCCGTTAATTAGGGTAAACATTGGTAATTTCGTGGCAGTGGTTATTTCATGATACTTTTTCTTTGCTCTTTTGTGAACTAACCAATGGTGTTACGAGATCCAAATTTCCGCCAAGGGATTGTATATGTTGTCCAGTTTCCAGAAACATACAGCTAAGCTTTGTGTGACTATTGTAGTTGCTTCAGTGAGCTTTTATGTTTGGAGAGAGCAAGTTTGCGTCGACTTCTCAGGCCTACAAATTTTGTGGATGTTTGTAATTACATTACAGGCTTACTACTAAAGGTAAGCATATGATATTTGGTACAAAGATTTATTGTATCTTCATGAAATTTTAGGAAATGTTTTTGGAATTTTAGATACATCTGTAGTCGCCATATAAGCTTAGCTTTACTGATAGAAATCTTAGCTGTTTGAGGCGAAATTTTGTTGAGCATTAAGTGTTACGTTTTATACTATTTTAAAAATTGTATTACAATAGGAATTTTAGAAATCTGAAGACAAGATGTGATAACAAAAAAGAAAACGGAGACACAATGGGTTCAGTTGAATTGTTATCATGCTAAGTGTCAATGATAAGTGCTAGATGACTTACTTGCAAGAATTGTGACAGAAGATGGAACATGGCTCCACCATTTTGGACCGGAGACAGAGGCAGACAATGGAGTGGCATCATGCAAATTCACCAAAGAAATAGAAATTCAAAAGTACACCTTCGGCAGGAAACGTTATGGCTACTGTGTTTTTCGATTCAGAAGGACTCTTGCTTGTGGACATCATGCCACACGGAACCACCATTAGTTCTGACGGGTATGTTGCAAATCTCAAGAAACTTCAAGTTCGACTGAGTCATGTTCGACGACATTGGGAGAAGCAGGATATTCTGCTATTGCACGACAACGCACAGCCATATGTCAGTCATATGACCACAGAACAGATCAGAAAATTCGGATAGACAACACTGAAACATTCGCCTTACAGTCCTGAACTGGTACCGTGCGATTACCATCTCTTTGGTAAACTGAAGGATCCCTTCGCGGAACGAGGTTATAAGATGACTCCCTTGTGCACGGTGCCAAAGATTGGCTCAGACGTGTTGGTCCAGACTTTTACCGTGCTGGTCTACAGGCTCTCGTTCCTAGGTTACATAAGGCAGTTGAAAGGGACGGGGATTATGTGGAAAAGTGATATTTTTTCCTTAAGGATGCATCTACATTCTGTGAAAATAGCAAAGCTGTAGGATAAAAATATAATTTTTAAACAAATGTTATGCATTACTTTTGGAGTTACCCTAGTAATATAGGCTATAGTAAAGTCCGTAATAAAAGTGTTCACCCTTTCAGGACAAAGAAGATCCCTTTTCAATTTCAGTTTTTACTTTGATTTCATTCTTATTATGTGTTGATATGTATTTATATGTTTTCTTGCTATGAATATTAGACGGAATTACTATGTTTGAAGTCTTGTAACAATAAATGTGAATTTCATTTGACTTTAATGAATTTTTCCACAATTCTTCTACCTCTCACGAAATTATCAATGCAATATCACGAAATTACCAAGGTTATCACGAAATAACCAAGGTTATCACGAAATAACCAACCTTTCAGCTTAAGCTGTAAAAGCGGTTTTTGGCATATATTCAAGAACGTATCCAATCTTTTATGTCTCCAGATTTGTACAGGAAGTTATCGTCTTTTAGATGAAAAAATCGGAATAACGATATATTTACACATTTGCATTTTAAATTAGTTTTCATGAAATTATCACGAAATTACCAATGTTTACCCTATCATCATTATGAGGTGGTGTGTAGTTCGCCTCCCTTGATACATTGAGGGCAACGCAACAACGGCAGCAAAAAGAACTACAGCATAGTGTGCAATTTTCCCAATCCAGGTTGACAAAAATTAAGTTTTGACTTGTTTAGTTAGGCATAAGCAGTGGCGGCTCCAACATATTTCTTAAGAGGAGGAAAGAAGTTAGCAGCGCAAAATGACACCTTTTCAAGAGAAACAAGCTACAAATTAGCCTACATGCATACATGGAAGACCAGGTAGTGTTAGGGTTGGCCTTCCCTTTTGTATAGCAACAATCGGTTTTTGTAAACTGAGTTTCCTAAATTGTCCAAAATATAATATGTTTTCACTTCCATTCATTGTTGAATAATTGCACAAATTAACAATTACAAGGAAATTCACAACCTCGCATCATTTTTCACGCACACTACAGCATCACACGTGTTGGAAGAGACCAGCTACTAACACGTAACCGGAACCGTTTTACGGAAATGGAAATGAGAAATAATCTGTTAGGAAAGCGGGGACACTGCACCCACCCACGTAGTCTGTGTTCCACATGTATATTTTACAAGTTCAGTATCACATGCTTTTGAAGAATGTCAGTTTTTTGTAAAGTCATACTACCATTATTGTTCAAAGCTGCCGGTGGCCGATTAATTTTTTTTATGTTAAAAATAATGTAGTTTGCAGTACCTTCAATTTCAAATATATTTGTACAAAACTGACAACTTGGCTGTTGTCCTGTCTAGGAGGCAATGAATGGAAGTGAATTTCGGAGGCCAAAAAGATCTGCGATACTAACTTAGAACTACTTCCTCTTTGTTTTATATAAATCCAACTTGAACTTTCAGATATCCTCGAATGTTTCAAACCATGAATATAGCTTATATAAAGTGGAATGAATATATTTTGATTTGTAAATTTAAAAAAAAATGTTTATATGGTGGCTTTCATAGCATTGCGTTAAAACTGTTTTTATTGTGTCTCCTCGTAGATGACATGTTATAGTCTGGCTGAATGCAGCAACGTTAGATGGCAGCGGTAGCGAGCTTGCTGCACGACCAGTCGGTTTCTATATTTCCCGCCCATGCGCTGATTCAGAGGAGGATCTCCTCCCTATCCGTTCATTTACTTGCTTTAAAACTCTAATTCTTTCTCTGGCCGCTAGCGCGCTGTTGTCTGTGTGTGTTAACTGCAGTAAAGGAGGACTGGATTAACTTTCCTCCACACAAACAATCTCGCACATGAGTGCGCGTGGTTTAAAACTCGATCAACCGAGGTTTTCTTATAGCTGTGAACTTAAAAATTGTCGAATCTTCCTCGAATTTCAAGGCATATATTTAATTTGGTATTTACTTTCAAAAGAAGAAAAATGTGATAAGGACATTCCTCCCTTCCCTCCCCCGAGGAACCGCCACTGGGCATAAGTGAATATGAATTCATATTCTTTAAAGTATGGAGAATGTTATGAGGAATAGCTTTTACTGTTTTATCAGCAGCAAGGGTATGAAGAATGAGTTCTTGTTAACACTTCTCGCTTCTGTTCAGTCGTAGACAGAGAGGCTTACTTAGTATGTGGGTGAAAAAGAGCCAATTGTGATTTATTGTGTTGTGAGACATGGAATCTGTTCAGATAGGTACAGTCTTACCACTGTAACTTCAAATTCAAGTTTGTAAAATATTTTTCTACTTACAGTACGGTTTAATTATTACAATTGAAAAAAAAATATTTTTTAAAGTTCTCCAAGTATATTCCGAGTTTTAGTATAGCCGGTCACGTCCGGTTAGCGTATTTCGTTATGTAATGCGAATTCCCAGCCATGGGTGGAGCCAAAGCGCAACGTCCAATAAAGACACGCTTGGAAGAAATATGGCATTTGTCAGATCTTCGTATCTAATCTATTTGAATCGGTGCAATTTCTATTCGATAATTCGACTAACACTGGTACAGTAGTAATTAATTTGTTTTCTAATAGATGTATTCGAACTGCCAATGTGTCCATATTTTCGACTTGTTATAAACAAGTAACCAAAACGAAGTATCAGTGTTTTTGTTTACGATACATAGAGGTAAAACCTTATAATATAGGCCTATACACAGTATTATGCCATGTAACCTATATAATTATATACGGATAAGTGATGAACTTTTTACGATGTTGAATTGCAAATTACGTACCTAAATTTCGCAAACCATTGTGTTACGTAAGTTACATTAATTCGTTTTAGATTAGGCGTAAAAACTTCGTCACCGTGACTGCTGGACTGTCCTGGACAGTCGAAGAGTTCGTAACGAGCGACAAATTATTTACATCTGTCGGTTATTATTTTTGTATTTTTTAATATTTCAATGGATAAATTATCGGCTTCCTACGATGTTGAATTACAAAACATTGTATTGCATTAGGCCTAATTAAAGTACATAGACCTAAATGTCACCTTTTACCATCTTGAATTACAAAGTAAACCTCGCAACAAGGTTAGGCCTAACAAATTTTGTCACCGTGATTGCTGGACTGTGCTTGACAGTCGAAGGCTCCGTAACGGCCGCCAAATTATTTACCGCGTTGGCGGAGAAATTTGATGCTTTTTATATAGGTATATACATTATAAATATAAGTCCTATCACTAACTTCTTATAAAAATTGTTTAGCTGCACGTTTTCGATCTTTCCGTTGTATATATGATATAATCAGTTTGAGTTAATGTATGACAGTAAAAAATATGAAAACTTAAGACCTTAAATAGACATAAATTGCCATGATTTTTTTCGCATGCGAAGTTTTACAACAAGTATAACAATAAAAATGTTATACTCAGGGGCGCTCGTCCGTAAGAGCGCGGAGCTGCAGCACTCCCTGCTTTGACAGGAAAATAATAATAATATTTGTTTTAATTTGTAGAAGAATTGTTATAGCTTTTATTGGTAAGTTGCTTTATATTTCATCTGGCCGGGAATATGTACTATTATCTTACGCATAATCTTTTTGCGCGTGGACTGTATTGGAATTGACACTGCATTCGAAGTCGTCCAGGGATCTGCAGAGTGGGCAGCTCATAAAGAGTGTGTCTTGTATGGTCAGGGGGTAGAGAGATGAAGGGAAGCAGAGGGAAACTGCCGCTGTTTAAAACCCATATTTCGCTGCAGTGGCTTGCAGATCCAGGCCATAAGGGAAGGTCTTTCCTCCACTCCCACATCGCTATTGTAATACTACGTCAAATGGATTCTCTATTGCCTTGAAACTTAATGACAACATTTTTATTTTCTCTTCACATACTTATTGTTGTAGAATCTTATCGAGTTAATATAACGAAATTAATATTTTTTTGCCTTATTATTACGTATATATCCAGCCTCCAGTAGAATCTTAGGATTTTCCTTAGCTCAAAATGATTGCACGAGTAGAATCCTTTTGATATAGTACGTAAAATACGAAAGATACTTCTTTTTCAGTTTTAGAACATTGTTGACCATCAGTATATCTGAGTGTTGCTTTGGTGTGACGTCTTAGTACCGTAACTTAACCAGTGCAAATGTGCAAGCATAAGTGTGTGTGAATTGCAGAATATTAATTTTATTTTTCTCAACTTTTCCTCGCGGAGAAGATTGATGTAATGAAGTGAAATTACAGGGTCGTCCGTTACCCGACTTAAATCTTACTCAAGCTTCATCCAGCCGAAATAGTGCATATATGTAAGGAAGTATGACAATGAAATTTACGCTAAGCATTTGTGGTTACATGGATGCGAACAAAAGAAATCTGTATTTTGTTTTCCTTACCTCCTCTTCGCTGGTGATACTACATAGACTACTATAGGAGTGGTGTGACAGATTTAGGACATTTGCCCGTAAAAATTAAAAAGCACGAATCTTCGCAATCTCACCTGAAAAATGTTGTTTCATTGGCTATGTTAGGAAAAACTAATATTGCTGCGCAACTAAGTGAAATGAACAAAACAAACATTCTCAAACATAATCAAGAAATGAAAAAAAAAATTGTGAAATTATTTTAAAAAGTATTGATTGTATCAAATTTTGTGGCCAATATGAACTTCCCCTTAGGGGACATGATGAAAAAAGGATTCGAAGAACTCTGGTGTATTTCGTGAGTAATCTAAACGAGTCTCTCAAAAATCATTTGGAACATGCCACTGTTTAAAGGTAATTCTAAAACAATTCAGGATGAACTGGTAGATTCCATGTTGAGTGTCTGCCGATTTGAAATTCAGACTGAAATCGATGGTATTAGTTTTTTTTTTTTAGCGATTATGGCAAATGATGCCACAGACATCTCCCAACTAAGTCAGGAAGCTTTGATTTTTCGATATGTAGTGCATTTATTTTTGTCCTATACTTTTTAGTAATGATATCAAGAAGTGAAATTTGTATGTACCAAAATCTGTTGCATCTCCCCCAATCCACAACTTCACGAGCCGCCACTGGTTATACTTCTACTAAATATCTAATAGGCCTACTGCTCACACTTGTTATAGATTTATTGCAAACTTATTTCCATCATACTGATATCTTATATTTGACAATTAGGCCTATCATCATCATCTGCAGTAACAGCAATAATATCAATGTATAAGGGTTCAGAATTAGATACCGTATTAAAGAAAAATTAAGAATAAAGTGGGTAAGAAATGCATTTCTTCGATATGGCAATTTAAATGGAAAATACAAATTCAAACATGGAACAATAAAATACAAATTGAATAAAACATCATACTACATTTACAAAAAACACAATATGTTTAAAGGAATAAATAAACATTGCCATACACTCATTGCTCTGTTCCATGACCTTTTGAATTTGGTTGATTAGCACCTACATTAATTCCCAGAGAATGGGTTCTCTGTTGCCTTCGAATTTTTAAATCGTTAGGTGGTCGCCCTGATCTTTGATGACCACAGCCACGAGTTGCTCCTTCCCTTCTTCTGCAGATTGAGGTAGGCTGTACTTTTATTTTTCTCCTCTTATCAACAGCCGTATCTATGCTCATGCAGTTATGTAACTGCATTGCTGTTCGAACTTGCTTAAATCTGTGAAAGAACTTACTTGTAGCCTTCATAAACGCTGAATCACTTGCATTGCTGCTAAGTAGTTCCTTCATCCGGTCAAGCTCAGCACAGAATTCAGAAGTGTCATAGACAGGTGTGACATATTGCATTGGAATAACTTCTTCCTGGACTTCAGAGGAGGTCTGTGTTTTATCTAGTGTAGTATTTTCAATACCGATACTACTAGTGTGTGGTTCTTCAACAACTTCCATCACTGAAGCGAAGAAGCTCTGCTTTGTTTCCCCTGCAGCACCAACTGCCATCTTGTATAGCAAAAACTTATCACTCGCAGTTAATTCTGGGGAATTCGGGAAACACTGACCAAATTTGATATGCGCTGCTGCTTGGTGCTTGCAAAATGAACCTCTGCTTCCAGCTATATAACTGCATGTGCCAATGTCACTTTCAACATAATATGTTTTTGTTGCATCCTCAACTGATTTTACACAAAAACTATGTAGTGTCACTTGCTGCACAGTCTCAGGATAAGACTGGACAATAGACATTCCCTTGTCTTGATGTTTCTGGAAAATCAGATAGGGCATTTTTAGTCTTCCAAATGCAGCATCTAAGAGCCTTAAGCTGTAATATTTCTCCAACACTACTGTAACACAATCCAGAAAAGCTATAGGGTTATATGCTTTCAATCTTGTTAGCATAATATATTCAACAATGCGGAAGGTAGCTTCTGCATAGTTGTTGGTGTCATTATTTCGCGTATGCACACCAATTCGATGAGCAGTACACCACTCAAAGCACCTTTGAAACAAAGTAGATAGCCTACATGTTGTGCAAAATTACTGTAATTTTTACTGGTTTCAGTCACCAGTGTCTGAAAAGCAATTTCTGCTTCTACTTCATCAGTGGCATACATTATCTTTCGAAATAGGGACATTAATGGTTTCCTATCATCTTTTTTTTATCATGTGTCTGCTACCCCACAACCACCGCCACAAAGCTTGCATCACATGGAATTGACAAAGCAGTTGCCTCACCTCTGGCCAGACAGAATGGAGAGCGTTTTTTAAAGATGAACTGTCATAAAGTTCTCAATTAATGGAGTTGTAATTTCATCCCATAAAGTTTTCAAGTGCTGCAGACTGGCTTTATAATTACAGTATATTCATCTTGACTTTCATGAATGAAAACTCCACAGGAACAGCACCAGCTTTTGTGGCCACAGACACAATAGTTAAAGCACTGTTTGACTCATCATATGAACTACTTGTATCCAAAAAGAAAGATTCTTTTATGTTCAGTGATTTTAGATTCCTTTGCATTATTGGTGTTACAATGCATAACACAAATGGATCTGCGTCAATTGATATCATGTGACCTTCGTTCAAGAGTTTAATTTTCTTCTCTTCAGCTAATCTGAAAGTAAATAAATTAAATTAGTCATAAAAGCAACATACCTTTTAACAGTTTTGGAAATATACTGTATGTGTAAAATTTGTTAATACGTATAAATAAAATACAAAAAAATCGTAGATAATACATAGAAAAATTTGGTTCTGGAATGAGCTCACCAAAATCGTTTTTTCTCCAAACGTTGTGAAGGACATACACCCAGTGGGATGGAGGATTTTTTTACTACTGTCAGCTAATGTCTCTGTACCATCTGCCATTATTAATGACTTATGGTAGCGCATTGCATCAGCAGGACACATTCCTGAAATAATATTAAATAATAAAATTAAATTGCTAATCGAATAACACAAACTTAGTAACAGATATGAAAATAAATAAATAAAATTATATTATGTTTTCTACCATCTGAAAAGTATTTAAAAAAAGCCTCCTTTGTTTCTGAAGTTCGTTTAAGCTAACACCATGCTTCTGCATTTTTTAGTGCTATGAGTAAAGTTGATTTGAATTTCTGTGACTAGTCCATCTTTAATATGTGGATCCCTGTGTCTTGTGAACTTGTTTTGTTTTTTTGTCCTAATAGATATGGACGCTTCACATTCCCTGTCCTTTTTACTGCCATCAATCCAGAAAAAAAATCATTATTTAAGTTTTATATTTCATAGTCTTACATAAATATAATCATCACTCTTCAGCTTTGTAGCAATAGAGGAAGGGATATTTGAGTGAAAATTGATTTTTTCCATACATGTTGTTTACATTACAATGAAATGCAGATATTTTATGTTCAAATGCAACATGAAACTAAGCTGCTATCTTTTATTTTAATGATTAAGTTTGACAGCAATTTAACTGGCACTTTCTGTCATCTACAACTAGACTTACCTACATCTCTGAATGGATACTATAACAACTTAAACGATACAGCAGATGTAAAAGAAACAAGTAGGGCCTAAATTATTCCACAAAAATAATAGAATAAATTGCTATATTTTAAATTTGGAAAAACAATAATTACCATGTAATAGATCTACTAAACTCAGATTTGGGTCATTCCATGTCAAATCATCCAGGTCATGACACCCACCTAGCCAGTTTTTAGCTGATACTATGTGCACTTATTCGTTGGTTCATTTCATTATTTCTGGCCATCTTTTATTACTTTCTGTTTATTCTGTTAGCAGTAAATTTAGAAAATATGATTGAATGCGTTTTTTGGATGCCGATTATCAAATTCACAAAAATAACTGCTGCTTCTAGAGAAATAATAGCAGGCTTATGATTTTTTTATTATTCTTTCATATCAATAGTTTAAGAAGGCACAAACCAAGTAAAAAATAAATTGTAGGTGTTTTTTTTTAATTTATTGTGCAATTTTTTTTTTTTACTAAAATTCAATTTCAATTTTGAATACATGCCTCGCTGTGAAAATGCATGAAAAAATTACTGGATAATCTACAAATAATATTATTTCAGCAGGGAAGAAAACCAAATTGGAGAAATGAATAGCACACCCCTTTCCTTTCATCCTCCCCTCTACTTCCGAATTGTGATTTCCTCTGATGTTGATATACAGAAGACGAATAAACTTTTAGAGCAAATATTTAATTTTTATATATCCTTTATTTATTTATAAATAAAGCATAAGAAAATTATCTCAGCCTACTGGAATATCAAGTAATAATTAAGGAAACATATAGTCTACTTACAAAACACTCTTCGCTTAAAGAATAAGTACGTCCTGTCCCTGTAGTAACATACACTTCACACAAAAAGTAGAGGAAACGAAACATCACAAATTCATCAGGACAATAGAAGGATGGAGATGGGCCATGAGGATGCATGAACCTAACTGTAGCATCTTTCTGTTCATTGTTAACTCTATTATCAATACCTACATATCAATGGGAATCATACATGCATGCAACATAGCAGTTGGGATGCACATGGCATTCTGGCATCACTGGTACAAGCAGAGAGAAATCATAGATTATACTGAACTAAATATCACAGCTTAATCGGTTTGCTCCAATCTGGATTGGTGACAGTGGAACAAACTGATGCATGGATTGTGTAGCAGCAATAGATTTTGCATTTTCAAAGCGTCCAGAGAGAAATTTTGGAATCTGTGCCATATGTTCTTTGGAAACGTAGAAACCTGTAATTCCTTTTAGGTTCTCCTGGCAAAATTCATATACTTGTAATGCTGTGGTTATCTGATCCTTATGAAGTCTTTGCAAACTTGTTTTTGTAACAAGTCTCTTTAAAGTGCCGCCAATTCCATCACAGGGAGATGTACCATGGCTGGTTGCAAAGAAAGACTAATTGCACTTCATGTTCAAATCTTGATCATGGTAGCAGATAGTTCTAAAATTCTTACAATTCTTGTATTGTGCAGCACATCCACCTGAGAATTATTCAATATGATTTTGAAGAGCTTCAGGAAATTCTAACTTCAAAAAGTCTAGTACAATCTTCTGAGCAGTGGCGATTTCTTTTAAGGAGTACAGGAGCAGTGCACCACCTCTTCAAATAACATATATTTTTTAATTTATATCAATGAGCTGCAGTAGACTATGTGAGGGACATAATTCTTTATTATAATACTATGTAAAAATAACACTTCATGTGTACTGTTCTTGTTGACGCCTGGGACTTACGTTTACCACTCGACACTTGCGGCACACTGTTCCATTCGAGCATGCGCAGTAGTACTGTTTCACTGGCAGGCTTTGGAGCATGGTAGGGAGGCAGTACAGGGTTAGGAGCACTTTCAGATGTGTTCTCAAGCTCGTTCCATCATAAATGTTACAATGAATAGTGAGCAAAATCTTTTAAATGTGTAATTTTCTATAAGATCTTTACACGAAAAGATCAAAATAAAGAAGATGGATAGACCTACACATGAATTAAAATTATAAGTGACGAAGAACAGTAATACAGAAGTGACAAGAAAATTCAACATTCGGACTTAGAAAAATGCAATATGCGGCTGCAATATAAAAGACGCTGTATTTTGTTTCCCTTGCCTATTCTTCGACGGCGAACATTTATTGACAAAAAGAGGTACTATATATATTTTGATGTACCGAAGTACATATGATATTTCCACGCAGATATTCTGCGTCATCACATGATGAAAGAGAGATGGAACGGAGAAAAATTCTCTCCGGCGCCGGGATTTGAACCCGGGTTTTCAGCTCTACGTGCTGACGCTTTATCCACTAAGCCACGCCGGATACAATCCCGACGCCGTTTAGAATCGTTCAAATCCCGGCGCCGGAGAGAATTTTTCTCCGTTCCATCTCTCTTTCATCATGTGATGACGCAGAATATCTGCGTGGAAATATCATATGTACTTCGGTACATCAAAATATATATGATATGCGTAATAAATCACTTTGTGATTTAAAGACGGCGCCCATACCGTCGGATCCCGGCCAAACAGTCACTCATCTGAGTGCACCTCAACACATGTATGGACTTCGGTCCTGCGTTCATAGACATCTATGACGTAGTGCAGAGGGCGGCCACTAGAGGGAACCCAAGAGATGGAGCTTAATCTGAGACGATTCTAAACGGCGTCGGGATTGTATCCGGCGTGGCTTAGTGGATAAAGCGTCAGCACGTAGAGCTGAAAACCCGGGTTCAAATCCCGGCGCCGGAGAGAATTTTTCTCCGTTCCATCTCTCTTTCATCAAAAAGAGGTACGTTTTATGAATTTTATTTATTTTTCTGTTTGAATTTAGGACTGTGCGTAGTAACTAAGTAATTTTGATTATCGTTCTGCAGATATGATTGATTTGAAGCACATGAATGAAAGAATTAAAAAAAAACACGATTCTTCAGCTGCACACATCAACAATAATGTTAAATTAGCAGTGTTGGGTCAAACAAACATACATACACAATTGGAATGTTGCACTTCACAATGATAAAGTTACCAAGAACAGATATGTGCGTGCGGTTTTGTGGAGCTTTTGAGTTGGCTTTAAGAGGTCACGAAGACGGAAACTCATCTTTAAACGCTAGTATTTTTCTTGGCCTCATCAATTTCAGTTCTGAATTAGAAGCACTCTTAAGGAACATTTGGAAAGAGCAACAGTGTTTAAGAGCACATCAAACACCATACAGAACGAAGTCCTTCAAGCCATTTTGATGTATGCTATGATCAGGGCTGGGCAGTAGCCTATTTGAAATACATGTAATTGAAATATGTATTTTAAATACATTTGTATTTTGTAATTTGTGAAGATTTTCGAAAGTATTTTGTATTTTGTATTTAAATACAGTACATAACATTGATGTATTTTGTATTTCAAACACTCAAAATACTTTTTTCTTCTTCTTGTCCTTCAAGTTTTGGATTTGGATTTGGATTTGGATTTGAAGAGTGAACTTTTGTCTTATTTGCCTACCCATTTCAGATGTGCTAGCCATACATTTAGTTTTCTTGCCACAACTGATTTCCTTAATGCCATAAAGAAATCTCCAACAGCATCAAGGATTCATCACCCAACACTTGCTAAATGTTCAGCACTGCGGATAGAGTCGGGCAAACAGCCTCTTACTCCCGCTCGTTCTCGTAGGCGATACTAGCTGGCCGATAACGCCAGTTCCGAGAATCGTATTCTCGAGATTGGCACTCTCGGGAACGAGGAATACCGGGTCCCGGCCTGTTATCGCAAGGCCGAGTTATCGTTATGAAATGCGTACACACACTGCCGGCTTAATTGCCGCTCATCATTGCAATTCGTGACTCTTTCTGAAATATTAATGTTCATAAAGTAATTTAAGAAGGCACAGCAGTGTGGTATGCAATAATACAGCACATTATGATTGTCGACATTTTTACAGAACTCACGCTATTTTAATGAACTATTTATTGCCTTTCTGGAGAAGCAAAATAATGCAGCACTTTCAGTCGTTACCTAATCTTAAGCTAGTCTCAAAAAATAACAAGTTATGGTTGGAGCTATGATATATACAGAGTGTTTAAAAAATACGGGGCATAATTTCAGGTATGTATTTCCCACATGTAGACAATCAAAATAGTTCATTACAACATATGTCCGGAAATGTTTCATTTCCGAGTTATGGCCTTCACAACATTGAAATTCACCGGAACGTTTTTCTTCCCGCAGGTCGTTGTCATTACAGAAGATGTTCAAAATGTCCACCTCCTGCTTGAATACAGACCTCACATCGATGTCTCATTGACCTGCGAACACGATCCCAAACTCCAGGAGTATTGCGTATGTCCTCAGAACATGCCACAATTCGATTCCGAAGGGATTCCAAATCAGGCACCGGAGACGAATAAACCAATGATTTTAAATGGCCCCACAAGTAGAAATAGAGAGGGTTCAGATCAGGTGAGCGTGGAGGCCAAGCAACTGGGCCACCTCTACCTATCCATTGATCGATCAGGAAACCTTCGATCCAAGTACCGGCGAGCCGTACGACTGAAGTGTGCATCATGCAAGAAGTGAATGTGTTGACGATTGATCAGTGGAGTGTCTTCTAAAACATGAGGTATGGTGTTTTCCAGGAAGTTTGTGTACGCCTGCCCCGTAAGTCTGTTTACAAGTACATGGGGTCCAACTAATCGATCACCAATGATACCCGCCCACATGTTGAGGGAGAACCGCACCTGGTAATGAGATGGAACAGTTGCACGTGGGTTTTCATACGCCCGTACATGCTGATAGTGGAAATTTGTTATGCCATCTCGTGTGAACTGTGCTTCATCTGTAAATAATACTAAGGCAGGAAAGTTCGGATTTACACCACACTGCTGCAAGAACCACTGACAGAACCTAACTCGTGCAGGGTAATCTGCTGGTGACAGGGCCTGTACACGTTGCAAATGATAAGGATACAATTGATACTCTTTCAACAGTCTCCAGACAGTCGTATGAGGAACATTGACTTGCAACGCTACCCTTCGTGTGCTGATAGAAGGAGTCATGTTCACAGCATCCAGAATCTCCTCCTGTACTTCTGAAGTTGTAGATCTTGGTCGTCCCCTTCCCAAACCAGAAGAGTTAAATTTTCCATACTCGCACAGACGGTAATGGAGACGTACAAATGTCTTCCGATCTGGACATTGTCGCTGTGGGTACCTCTCCTGGTACAAACGACGAGCCAGCGCAGCATTGCCGTCCGCCTTACCGTACATGAAGTGTATCTCTGCCAGCTCTTGATTTGAATACATGTCGCACAGTCTAACGCCTATACAACACTGAATGTAACCTTCGCCTCGGAATGAACTGTCAGAGTGCCCTCTTAATGTCTCCTTTGACGGCAACGCCCTGCGGAAAGAAAAACGTTCCGGTGAATTTCAATGTTGTGAAGGCCATAACTCGGAAATAAAGCATTTCCGGACACATGTTGTAATGAACTATTTTGATTGCGCGTTCACATCTGTATGTTGCGTTCTTATGCAACGGCATATTCATCAGCTTGTGTAATTATTGCGCTGTGTAAGGACGAAATAAAATAATTAATACTTATTTATATTATTATAAAGAACCAAAGACTCTGACAAAAGATATTTTTTGTTTCCCTACTGATAAAATGCTGAATGTGAAATGGAAATACTTTTGCAAGAGGAAGGACAGAATTACGAAATAGAATAGATCCTTTCACAAATTGGTCATAATTACTTACAAATGCGTTTTGAGGAACCCGGACGTTCATTGCCGCTCTCACATAAGCCCGCTATCGGTCTCTATCCTGAGCAAGATGAATCTAATCTCTACCATCATATCCATTTTTATATTATCTTCCCACTACGTCTCTGCCTCTCCAAACGTCTTTTCCCTCCGGCCATCCAACTAACACACTATATGCATTTCTGGATTCGCCTATACCTGCTAGATGTTCTGCCCATCTCAAACCTCTGAATTTAATATTCCTAATTATGTCAGGTGAGGAGTACAATGCGTGCAGTTCTACGTTGTGCAACTTCCTCCATTCTCCATCCCTCTTAGCCCCAAATATCTTCCTAAGAATCTTATTCTCGAACACCCTTAACCTCTGTTCCTCTCTCAAAGTGAGAGTCCAAATTTCACAACAATAAAGAACAACAGGTAATAACTGTTTTATAAATTCTGACTTCCAAATTTTTTGAGAGCAGGCTGAATGACAAAAGCTTCTCAACCGAATAATAACAGGCATTTCCCCCCATATTTATTCTGCGCTTCCTTCCGAGTGTCATATTTGCTTTATCATAATAACAGAGAATAAAAGATGGTTATTGTTGTTATTATTATTATTATTATTATTATTATTATTTAATTAGTTACTTTACGACGCTTTATCAATTGCTATAGCTATCTAGCGTCTGAATGAGATGATGATAATGCCAGCGAAATGAGTCCAAGGTCCAGCGCCGAAAGTTACCCAGCATTTGCTCTCAGTGAGTTGAGGCGAGAAACCTCAGCCAGGTAAAAGCTGGTTCACAATAAACCGGGAACGGAAACGACAACGAGAAATAATGTTAAAATAAATGTATTTAAATGTGAGCATTCGCAATTAATGAGAATACTACTGGATCCCGGGAGCGAGAACGTGAATGCTCTCATTTAAATGCATTTATTTTAATATTTCCGTTATCGTTGTCGTTTCCGTTCCAAGATTCGAACCGGAACCCGATCGTTTCACAGTCAGGTGTGCTAACAGTTACTCTACAGCGATTTATTATTATTATTGTTTTATTACGATCATTATATTATTATTATTATTATTATTATTATTATTATTATTATTATTGTTATTAGTATCACTGTTATCATCATTATCGTATCCATTAGGATGATCAAGATTATGATTATCAGGATTATTATGATAGTTATTATCTATTATTATTGTCTTGTAAGTTATCATTAAGTACAACGTATTAGAAATCTTATTAATTCTTAATTTGTTATTCTAGTTCCTATAACATAGAGGGTAATTATTATAAACCATATAGGCCTATATCATTTTATATTGCAACATGGCTACAATACAATAAGGATTGTTCTGTAACAATAATTTATAACGTGCACACCAATAGAAAGTGTAGTTTTCTATAGCATAGGCTGGTTGACAATAAGCCGGGAACGGAAACGAGAACGGAAATAACGTTAAAAATAAATGTACAGTATTTAAATGTGAGCATTCAGAATAGTTAATTGTGAATGCTTACATTTAAATACATTTATTTTTACAATATTTCCGTTCTAGTTCACGTTGCCGTTTCCGTTCCCAGTTTATTGTGAACCAGCTTTTAATATTTTCATGTTTCATATCATTGTGTTACAAACTATTTTTTTATTTAGTTGCTAAAAAAAGATAGCCTAATTACTGTAAAGTGTAAACCATCTTGGACTATATAGCCTCATTTTCAACTACCTGTATTAAAATACCATTTAATACTATCCGTACAATAACGGATATT
Source organism: Periplaneta americana (assembly GCF_040183065.1). Classification (NCBI taxonomy): domain Eukaryota; kingdom Metazoa; phylum Arthropoda; class Insecta; order Blattodea; family Blattidae; genus Periplaneta; species Periplaneta americana. The sequence continues at coordinate 120,100,450 of NC_091120.1, forward strand.
CATGCGTTGAAGGGTTCAGTACAAATTTTACGGAACAAACGTTTGTGTCATGAGTCCTGCGCTAACAGGTTAACTCGCCGTTATTCGAGAACCAGTAAAAATTTTGAGTGGCCGTCACTTTTAAAAGTAATTTCTATCCTTTCTCAACATTTCTCTCGCTTTGACCCCCCATCTAACGTGAAAAACAAAAAAGTTTGCCGCTTACAAAAGGTGAAATCTAAACAGATCAATCTCCATCGAAGTTTATATATATATATATATATATATATATATATATATTCACTTAAAAAAAAGATTTTCAGTTCGATTTGCTTTTCTATGCTTTCCTTAGACATTGAGCTATCAATCCAAAAAATTACAGCGCGATTGATTAAGTATTATAGGAGCTACGACATGATATATATTTAAAGAACCGGATATATATTTAAAGAAGCACGGCCCGAGCGATATTGTTTTCTTATCATTACTACAGCCTCGCCTAGATCTCCGTACTGTCGGGAATGACCTAGTATCGGTAATCTCGGGACTAAGAGAATCTCGTGTTCTCTATCAATGAGTCATTTTGCTACGTAAGGTACTCGCGCACTGCTCGAGACTGCGGTGATTACGCAACCGAGAACGGGCGATAATATGAGCCAGTCTGCCCGACTCTAATTATGGAATGCGTCTAGGAGACCCAAATCCTCAGAAATTAGATCAGATGTCTTGAAATATTCATTAAAGTTTTCTTGCCCAACTCGATGGAATTTTCTTTATGACTCAATCTCTCAAATATTGCAATTCAAACATGATATAAACAGTATATGTGAAAAACTGAGATTGCCAACCTTCAAAGATGTTGAGTTTCAGTACCTTGAAGAATATTGTGCAGTTCTGAAACCCATTGCCGTAACCCTTGATTTAATGCAAAATGAGAAGACGTGCTATTACGGCCAACTTTTGTCCACATTAATTTCCCTCAAAAACAGATCACATATTCTGTTATTTAGCAATCTACGCCATCTAGTCCAAGTAACTTCTATCCTAATAAGTTCGCTTTCATCAAGAGTTAAAGCGATATTTGATCTGACCCCAGAAGTAAATTGAGCTATTTTGGCAGCTGCTTCCATCCATCATTTAAGATGGATGGCTACCTGACACTGCCTCACCAAATGATAAGAGGATATAGAACAGGTGTGTGAAATCAGCTGAGCAGTTCTCTGCTACACCTTTCGTCAGTTCAGACGATGAAGACGAAAACAATTCTTATGTTTTCAACTCAAGTATAACAGACTTTGAAAAGCAAAAAGAAAACAGCTTGTCTACTGCGGAGTATAAGCTCATACAGTTCTTCAATGGCAAAGGGACAACCCTGTGCACTTTAGAGAATTACCAACAGTGACACAAGCTTTTATAAAATGTAATAGAAGTTTGTGTTCCTCTGTGCCTGCAGAAAGACTGTTCTGTTTTGCAGGATTTATTCATCCACAAGCAAGGGGATCCTTATCTGATAAACTTATTGAGAAACTGGTTTTTTTGGAAAGAGAGCAGTAATTATTCATATGTAGCATAATTTCATTGCTGACTGGGTAAAGGAAGAATGTTCAGTTACAGTGTTTATATAAAACTTCGAGGTAAAATACTTCTAATGTTAATATAATATTTTAGATTTTCAGTGATATTCTTATTCCTTTAGGCCTATATATTTTATCGAGTATTTGAAATACAAATGTATTTTGAGTATTTGAAATACAAATGTATTTGAGTTAATTTTTAAAAAGTATTTTGTATTTGTATTTCAAATACAATTTTTTGAAGTATTTTGTATTTGTATTTGAAATACTTAGATGTCAGTATTTTGCCCAACTCGGGCCATGATGAGATTTCAAAGAAATAAAGAAAGCTGCTGACTTTTTAGCAGTTAAGGCTGATGAGACGACACACGTATCGAATGCTTCTGAACGTGTGAACTGTGTTATAAAACGCAATATAGCGAAAACAATATTATTTACGGTGTGCTGCAATAGAAATTGAATACTTTACTTTGCTATTACTGGACCTACATAGGAAACTGATTAACTGCAATTTCTTGACTAACAAAATTATGTAAATCTATACCTACGTAACATATGTTAATAGTTATGTAGTAGTTAGTACCTATAATAATAATAATAATAATAATAATAATAATAATAATAATAATAATATAATCATCATCATCATCATAAATAAATATTTGTGCACCACCAGGATTATTTATCACCACACGCCACTGCTTCTGAGTTTTATATACTAGAGCCACATCATGATCTAGATCGTCAGAAATAATGCACAGACTTCTTGATTGCAAATCTTGATTAATTTTGCAGTAGACAACTACAGTGTGCTACCATTGTTCAAATGAATCCCTGTGCTTCATCCTCAACAACAAAACTGTAGTTTTCACTGAAGTCCATTAATATTAATACTGATCCCTCATGAAGGGTTTCTTTTTAATTAATCAGACTGGGATTGAGAAATAAATGAATGAGGTATAAGCTTCTCAATTTTCTGAATTAGGAATTCACAAAGTTCTCATAGGGTACTTACTTCTTGAACAATGAGATTTGTTCTATCAGTTGACACCCATTGACTGTATTGAACTGTCTCATCAGGATCAAAATCTCCAATTTCCCTTTCCAGACGATTTTGAAACAAAGAACTTGTGGCACATTTGTCACAAAGTCGGAGCATACAGGTTCTATTATTTGTGTTGCAGGTAATAACTTTGATTAAATCGTGGTAAGTTTCTTTACTAGGAATGGCATTTAGGACCAATTTCACATTTTTATGAATAGCACGTACACACACACACACACACACACACACACACACACACACACACACACACACACACACACACACACACACACACACACACAGAATGTGTCCCAGATGTTCCTGGAAGTACATATTATTTCGACCAGAGTAGCAAATTTAGAAGAGCCTATCTTGTTTTGAGGAAATTTAATGTTATAAAGAGAGTGAAGTTCTGCTATGTTGCTTAAAAGCAGACGTTTCTGTCTATATACATTTTTGCTGATGCTAATTTTGTCTTTTTGCCCAGGCATTATTCTTCAGTTTTCATCATCTAAATAAAAACTGTGTACTTTGTCAATTTGTTTCCTGCGGTAGAGTCTTTCCTTTTTCCATTACAAAGGCTCATGCTTGTCTGACCGCAGTGTTTAAAATAAATATACCTTATATAGTCATTAAACTTAGTATACTGGTAAGTGTCTATGTTTATGTTTTCTTTAAAACAGATTTTTCACACTCTCTATGATTTCTCCAACCTATTTTTTTCCGTGTGACATAAACACATGTTTGTAATGATAGCCTACTGTTAAAGTTTCAAGGTAATCCATGGGAAGGCAATATTAAAAAAATCATATACATATTCATTTAATTTGTTTGGAAGTATTATAGTTAACGATTTCCTGAGCAGGGAATTAAATGTATTTAATATGTAACACATAGATTTAAAAATGTATACTTTTCTGCTTCATAGTATGCAAAAAAGATCAAAGTTTTATTGCAAAAACTATGGGAGATATGGCATTTTATGTCTGGTAAAAGGTCACTTAATACTGTAAAACTGAGTATGTGCATCCATGACTTGTTTGAATTCCAGTTCTGGAATTATTCAGCCAAGTTAATTTTAATTTTGGGAATGTTCACATATCTAGGTAATACTTCAATTCACAAGATTTCAAGAAAATCGGTTCATTTTTGTAAATTTCTGGATGATTTGACATAGAATGGCCCATTTTAATTTGAGTTGTATGAGTAATATGAGTTGTTACTTAATGCATTTTCTACATTTTGGAAGAGAAATTAATTTCACTAAGTTAGGCCTGTGTGAAAATTAGTTTGTAATCTATACCAGCAACAAAACTAAAATTAAGTGAAACAACTGCCTATATCATAATTCATAAAATACTTCTCATAATGTCCTGATAACAGTAAAATAAGATCGATAGTCCTAACGTGTATAAACTATGAAATAACTAATCACACTTTACATTTCAAACAATATGAAAATAAAGGGCATTCTTTTGTATTGGGTCAATAAATATTTTTTCATAAATTAACCAAGACAGCTGTCAGAAAAAAAATAATGTAGGACTAGTTCATACCAATGTGAGCAGTTTGATTAGAAATACTGCATTAACTCATAGTGTAATAAAATTAATGTAGGCCTACAGTCTAAATTTGCTGTAAAGCACTGAGAACTATGAGTATTAATTTGTATTGTCAGTATTTTTTATTTTTCATAAATTGACCAAGGTAGATATCAAGAAAATAAATTATGTAGGGCTAGTTCATACCAAAACATGAACAGTTTGATTAGAAATAGTGCATTGTGTAATAAGATTAATATACAGTCTACATATGCTGTAAAACACCGAAAATTATGGGTATTAATTTGTATTATGTCAGTATTTTGTATTTTTCATAAACTGACCAAGACAGTTGTCAGGAAAGTAAATGATGTAGGCCTAGTTCATACCAACAACATGAAGAGTTTGATTAGAAATAGTGCATTATGTAATACGATTAATATACAGTCTACATATGCTGCAAAACACCTAAAATTATGAGTATTCATATTTGTATTATGTCAATATTTTTTATTTTTCATAAATTGACCAAGGCAGTTGTCAGGAAAGTTAATGATGTAGGCCTAGTTCATATCAACAACATGAACAATTTGATTGGAAATACTCCTGTATTGATTGAGAGTGTAATATAATTAATGTGCAGTCTAATTTCTTCAAAAATGACTATGGATAGAAATAATTGCTTAAATGGAGAATGGCTCACACATTTGCCTATGACAAAAAAGGTTTGGTATCATTTTCAGCAATATAATTCACACTTACCTTACGACAAGAGTTGTGTTGGCAAAGCAAATGTTTTATCACCAGATAATGACAGTGGAATTTACTTTGACATTTACAAACTCTAGTTTTTTTCACAATGAAATTTGTCTTCGTTAGATTAGAGAACTCGTCCAACCATTTGTTAACACTGTTTTCATCACATAAATTTATTCGTAACGAGCACTTAAATTCACCTTCACCAATAACATCTGCGCCTAACTTTTTGTATGTAGACCTATATATACCAGATGGTAAATACGAATCTAATTCTTCATGCGCCAAGACGTTTTCAATCGCTGAATCATTAAAATGTGTGCTTTTAGTAGACTGTAAACAACATTTACTCGCCATATTGTGTACTAGATTCACATAGCTGAGCAGCGCTGCCACTGCCTAGATGTGCAGCGTGTCTCCTATTGGACAATGCTCTTTGACTCCATCCATAGTTGCGAATTCGCATTACACATGTGAAATACGCGTCCGGCTACAATAATCCTTTCAGCATTTAATACAACATCATTTAGAGTATTGAATCCTTGTTTTAAAGTTTACGCGTACTTGCGCATTTATCAGTAATTATTTTTTTTAGTGGTGGGGCACCGGTAACGTGGCAGCAACTGTTCAATGTTTGGCTTAACAGCAGAAAATAATAATGGAATAAGGAAGTTTTTAATTACTGTATGAGTGTTTTAGGCCTGCAAAAATATTCTCATGATATCGAATATCAGGTTAAAAGAATATTGAACACATTTTTACCTAACCTTAACACACATACCGTAGATCAGAACACAAATCTAGTAGCTGGACAAAATTAATAACTTCTCTCCTATTTAACGGATTTTTATGACACTTTTTACAGGAGTTACAGGTAGAATATTGTTTTGTCTGATTATGTTTTAATAAGAGGAACTGCCCCTTTATAGTGGTGTTTTTTTTAGCCACATTAATCATTTCTCTCCTATATAATATATTTTATAAAACTTTGTACAATTAAGCCTGCAGGTACCTTACAGATGTAATTAGAGTTCGTACACAAAAAAGATATGCTATAATCTTGTATAAAATTTCATAAAAATCTGTTATGTTGGACAGAAGTTAATTTTGTGAAAGTGCACCCCTATAAAGGGGTAGTTCCCCTTATGGAATCGCAAATATAGTTTGTACACAAAAAATATAATATTTTACCTGTAATTTTCGTTCAATGTTTCATAAAATTAGTTAGATAGGAGAGAAGTTATCAATTTAGTCTAAAACCACCCTCAATAAAGGGGTAATGCCTCTTACACAAACGCAATCAAAGTTTGTACACAAAAAGTGTGCTACGTATAAGGTTTGTACAAAGTTTCATAACAATTCTTTAGAATGCAGGGACGTTATTAATTTTGTTCAGCTAGATTTGGGTTTTGCACACTGTGCGTCGTTCATAAATGATGACGGTTGGATTAATGACGCAATGTCAAATACCGGCCGTCCCGTTGGTTAAGAAATGTTAGTTATGAATAAAACTTGACGTGTATTATCAAACTGCGAATTTTTATATCACATGCTTAAAAACTGAACGCAGTTCGAAAATGAAGTATGCGATATGCTGCAACAATTTTGAGGCACATAAATGCTTGTGAACGTTTTGAGAGAGATCTTGCTATAAAGGTAAAGTCAACCATATCAAGGTCTTGGTGACGGGAGGTTAAGGCTCCCATTTTTACAGACAATCAGCACTAGATGGCAGTAGGGATGTCAGTCTTACGTGCCACCACCTTTACCTCCAAGGAAATGCTCCTGATAGAATTAGATCAATGAAGAAAACTCATGACCTAATTGGTAATCAAACACGCGATCTTCCGGCTTGCAATGTTACGCCTAAACTACGACACTATTGCATGCCTCCAAGATCTTGCTACAAGCAATGAAATTTCAAAGGATATAAAAAAGAGTTTCTTAAAATAAACATAGGGTCTATTTAATTGCAAAATATTTGGAGTTTATAATAAAAGTGAAGATTTTTATCTATGCCTCTAATTTCAATTTTGATCTTAAGTTCCGTTAATTAGAATTGGAAACAAAGTTTATGATTTAAAAATATGGAAGAATGAGGGAGAAATTCTGTAAACTATTATAGTTTGGAAACCACCGCACAAAGTACAGTAGAAAGTAAAATGAATCTTTCAAGTGTAAATACCTATACAATATAGGGTTACAGCATAAAAACGTAGGCCTATAGGCCTATACGTCTCTTCCAACTTAGTGGGGAGGGACATAATAGGCCTATGTTAAAATTCTGAAATAAGTTCTCTCACAATCTTAATAGTAATGTGAAAATAACTGATTGATATGTTAACGTTATTTGTCGAAGAAACACTTCAATTAATTGAATGTGTTTGTAAACTGAAATCAAGCGTTAGCAAAATTTGACGCTTCACAACTCTAAACAATACGTATTCCGATATAAAATTCGTATAGTCTTCCAATGAACAGGTTTTTATAAATTGTTATGTATTTAGCTGTTCTGAAAATTTCGAAAAAAAAAAATAGGAATTTAAATTATCTCATTATAAATAGAGCCACTTCTAAAAGAAGAACAGTGCGGGTTACGTAAAGGGAGATTAACATCTACTGTAATGCAATCTTCATCCTAAAAGAGATTGTAGAACGAAGGATCGAATTTAATCTACCAACACATATTATGCTCTTTATAGATTATGGGATGGCTTACGATAAAGTGGATAGAAATAAGTTAATTAAAATTTTAGAAGCTATACAAGTAGACGAATTCTTAATTAATGCTATAAGACATTGTATAAGGATGCCTATATACAGACACTTCACAAACAAATTCAGATTTAAGATAAGGGTACAGCTTATTCCCACTTCATTTCATATATGCATATAAGGACCACATAGTGAAACTATGGAAAGTAGAAAACTCAAGAGGTTTGAGAATTGGCCATAACAGACAACTAGGAACCCTGTTAAATGCGGATGATCAGGTTCTGAATTCTGATAATGAGGATGGACTTCAAAATTCTCTAAAATATCAGAAAATATTGCTACTACATACGATATGCACATATCCATTGAGAAAACAAAAGTTGTAGCATTTTAAGGAAAATATGTAAGAAGAGTAAAAATAATAATATATGATAAAATTATAGAATAAGTACCGGTAAGATCCTTTAAGTACCTGGATGCCTGATAGCAGTGGCGTAGCGTCAATGTAAGCTAAAAAGCTCAGATTCCCCACTTAATAACTCCATAATAAACCTGCAGTTTATGAACAAAATTATTTATTAATTTTAATGCAATTATATTTACGAGTTAAATGTTGTGATGCGTCAGCTCAGGATGATTAGTGTTGCTGCAGTAAATATGAAGCCTGCACACACCAACTTCCAATCCCCTCCACTGCGCTACAAACAGACTCGTTTCTTTCACTCATTCTTCTGTGTAACCCTCCCCGCAGATTTTCCATCCCTTTCTAACTAAACTACCCTCGTCGCAAGGCTCTCAAGAAGCTAGCTTTGGCATTGGAAAGAATTTAGTTGCCGAGTTATCCCTTTCGTGAGGTGTGTTCAGTTGAAGTGTTAGTGTGCACTGCGACTCATATAATAAATAATGAGTGAAATAACAGTTCTTGACAATAATTGATGTGGTAAAAAATAATCTTCTGATAAAGATTTTAACGTTGATTGACGTAATTATACTAACACTGAATGTATTGACCGTTAATGTTGTGATTTCTCTAAATATGACAGAGCGTGAGCTAATGTTAAATTATAGCTTTACCGTAAAATGGGGTAACTTTGCACCATCTATGAAAAACGTTTTATATAGATCTAGGGGTGTTTACGTGAACCAAATTTTTCTGTTCAACACTTCCACCAATAGATGGTATATGTGTACAGTATTTTTCCACTTTTAGTGGTCATAGAATTAGTTTATGATATTTCTATACCTTAACAAGAGAACGTGTGCATAATTTTATTGAAATATAGATCAAATTAATTACATTTCATCAAAGATGGTGTGCACAATCTCAAGATAAGTTATACGTGTAACTGTTCCTTATTCATACATTTAGACTTTTTAGTTTCGTTTGTGCAGCTGTTTTGTTGGCAAATGGTGTTACAGAATAATTGTCTAATCAAGGTCAAAGTGAATTTGAGGCTAAATTGGGGTTACTTTGCATAATAACACAAACGAAGATTTTTTTGAATTTTGATTGCATAATTTTAAGTTGAGGACCTTCCATGAAGTTTAAAAACGCTTATTATAATTCACACTTTGTATTACAGCTAAATTACTTGAATTTGGTTTTATTTTTATTACATATTAAAGTTATACATGGTCTCTCACTGCCAAACTTGGTAACAATCTCCAAATATGCCAAAGGAAAATGCTGAGATGGATACAAGTGCAAATGACCTGAAAGGGAGAGTATTATGGAATAAGAATGGGAGGATGTAATTGGGAGACTAAATCACCCAAGAAAGTGTTAAGAAAGGGCTTGCTTATATTCCATTCCAGAACTTGACACAAAATAATACGTAACATTTTTTTACAGTTATTCACGTGCTGTTGCCTCGACTTGTAATTCGAAAGATTTTTATTTATTTTATTTTAGTAGGTTATTTTAGGACGATTTATCAACATCACAGGTTATTTGGCGTCTGAATGAGATGAAGGTGATAATGCCGGTGAAATGAGTCCGGGGTCCAGCACCGAAAGTTTCCCAGCACTTGCTCATATTGGGTTGAGGGAAAACCCCGGAAAAACCTCAACCAGGTAACTTGTCCCGACAGGGAATCAAACCCGTCCCACCTGGTTTCGCGACAAGACGCGCTGACCGTTACTCTACAGGTGTGGTTCGAAAGAACTGAGAATATTTTTAAAACAATATTTTAGAAGAAGAATGTGACCACTTATATTGAAATTCTGTGTAGTTTTTTCAAAATAGTTTTGTGCGTGTTACTATTTATAGCAGTTTTTGAATCTGTGTTTCCTTTTTTTCTGTTTCTGATACAGTATATTTCATTGTTTAACACGTGTATGGTGCAATGTAACACCAGCAGTGGCAAACTTAGCACCGCCCCTCTTAAAACTCTGGTGGTGCAAAGTGACCCCCAACTATGGGTAACTCTGTACCAGTTTTTGGCAGATTATAAATTTCAAAAGACATTTATTTCCGGAGATATGACTGGCTAAATACATTCCCGGATATCCCGAGAACGTATAAAATAAATGCCCATCTCAAAATTAGACATTTAAAGACTACATACAGACTGAAAACAAATTTTTAACTAGAACATGGTGCAAAGTTACCCCATTTCACGGTCTGTGTTTATTTGATAGAGATATTTATAAATCAAATCATATTTTACTACCATTCGTGGTCATGTATTATTGCTGTTATTTATGAGGTTCCAACCAATCTTCGGACTGCTGACTTGACATCGACTATTATTTATTTTAAGACTACATTTTGCAATACGTTTCCTCATACATGAAAGACAACTTGAGTTAGCTTCCCCTGGTCAAAATTTCATGCCTGATAGTCAATGTAAGGAAACAAGAAATAGAAGATCCCATCCAAAGGTATAACTGTGTTAATGAAATCCTGAAAAGAAACTTTGGCAAAAAAATGAGGAAAGAAGTATTGTTCAAATTTTAAAACGTAGCATGTACAGTACTATTATATTATGTAAATGAATCTTGGGTCCTAAATAAAAATGAAGAAGGAATTGAAGCTGCTCAAATGCGATTTTTGAAAAATGGAGAGGAGAGGAGAGGAGAGGAGAGGAGAGGAGAGGAGAGGAGAGGAGAGGAGAGGAGAGGAGAGGAGAGGAGAGGAGAGGAGAGGAGAGGAGAGGAGAGGAGAGGAGATTGTGTTAGAAATGACACATCCGTCAGCAATTGGGAGTATAAAACATTATTACAGACATAGAAACGTACAGAAGGAAATAGAAGAATCATGTAGGCCTATATAGAATGACAAAATATAGATTTACCTAGAATTATAACTTGTTCCATGTAGATTCAATTTGGATTTATATAACAATAGCAAGTACCTGAAATTGACGAAAGATGCCCTTGAATTCTCAACCACTGTCTGAGCTCTACCAGATCTTCTTTCTTTAGATCTGGATTTCTTGCCAATTCATCTTCTGTTTTCATATGTGTTTCACTCATCGTTATCTTCACCCGTGGTATTGCAAGCTGAAGCAAATACATTTAAAACGCGTATGAGAAGACACATTTTCTGCTTTTCTTGGCATTACTAAATATTTTCTTAGCATTGAAGCACGCTAAAGAATAGTGTACAATTTTAATTTTGTTAGACGTAGGATGTAATTTTTATGAAATTTAAAACCAATTAAACTTGGTAGGTTCCGAGCCAGAGGTTCACGAGCGCACCTGGCACAATACACTTCATATGAAACTACCAATGCCATCTTGAAAACTTAATAAGTGTACACGGAGTGCCTTTCACCGGAATGACAATGTTATCGCGACCATGCACAAAAATATAAGAATTTAGTGATCAAAGTCCTTATTTTGCCACTAACATATTTTTTGTGCTGTAGTTGTACTACATACAATATAAATAAAAAATCATAAAAGTTGATTATATATATATGTAAACAAATACAAACTTTACACCGAAAAGTAATGAAGAATTTGGATGTCACTTACTAAAATAAATTGCCAATAGAATAACCAATATCATTAACACAGCTTTAAGTTTTAACCAATCCTAATCTAACGTAAAATACCGTTTGCCAGGAAGCAATTTCTTTTATTTACTTACTTATTACTTATTAATTAATTCTTTAATTCGTTCGTCCGTACGTCCGTCCTTTCATTCATTCATTCATTCATTCATTCATTCATTCATTCATTCATTCATTCATTCATTTACTTATTTTTTATTTATTTATTTAGCTACTTATATACATATTTAAATAACTACTTATTTCTTTAATTATTGCATTAATAATAATTCTTTATTTATATTTAGACTACCTTATTGTTTATACATTCATTTGTTTATTTATTTATGAACTAAGTTATTAGTGAAAAAATAATTAAGGACTGTTGACTAATGCTAAAAACCAACCGGAACTTTTCTTGGCGCAGTTGCTAGCACTGATTTTAAATGACGACATATGTCCACATCGGACTCTTACAAGCAAACATTCTGATGGGGGGGGGGGGGGCAGATACAAAAGTTAATTTTTTTCTTCCATCATGTTAATAATGTCGAAATAAGTGATTATACAAATTTTGGCCACTCGACCGCAATTGCGAAGGGGTCCAGAAAGTGATTCTCCCTGGGGCCGTTTACAGATAAAAAGCACAATTGCATTGAAAGATTTATTGAAACAGATACAGACATTTTTGCGCTACTTATCAACCTATCCCCCCTTGGAATTGTGATATTTGTCTTACCATGGGATCAATTTTTCTATCCTTGTGTCGTAAAAGTTAGTCGCCTAGGGTGCTATGCATAGACATTTCGCTAGCCCGCGCTACGAGCGTGCTAAACTAGCCCCGGCTATCGACTGATTACTTGTACAGGATTCATATTATATCATATCGCTAACACTGGTTTATGAATACGAAAAACGTTAGTTCGTTGATCATTCACCGGAAGCCCACGCTAAGAATGTCTATGAATATGGCCCCTAAGATCGGAACTAGCGTTTGACAGCCGACTGCACCTCTCTGTCGATCCCATGATACGACAAATGTCTCAACTCCGGTGGGGAATTTGTTGAAAAATAGCTGAACAATTGCTGTATATGTTCCAATAAATTTTTCCAGTGTAATTGTGTTTTCTTTCTGTTAACAGCCCCTGACGAACTTAATTTTTTAAAGCCCTCGTAATTGCGGTCGAGTGGCAAAAATTTGTATAAGCACTTCTTTTGACATTATTAACATGGTGGAAGGAAAAAATGTAACTATTTTATCTGCCCCCATCAGAATGTTTGCTTGTTACTTCCGAAAATCTTCACAACTAAAAATATTACTATTTTTCGGTTACTGAAGTTATAGAAGACAAAAATCTTCATTACACTTATCAATAGAAAATTACGTGCTATAGAAACGCAATATATATATATATATATATATATATATATATATATATATATATATATATATATATATATGCATTTTTGTTGTTGCGGACTTTCAAGATGGAGAAATTTAAAGTTAAGAAATTGTAAACATAGCAAGTAAAAAATTGACCATTATTATTAAACTTTCAAATATTAGTTAAGTTATGTTGTAGGGCTACCGTACCTCTGATGCAGGTTCTGGCTGATATGTACAGATATAGGCTATAAGTAAAACTTAGAGCTCCCTTCGAAAATAAAATAAATATGTAAGCCTTACACTGCCAATTAATGGACCAGTTAACATTGTCTAAATATGGTAGTGTTCAAAGTTTGACGAGATGATTTTGTGTATTTAGACTCTCCCCAGTCATCTATCAACAAACTAACATGATTTTGTAGCCACCGGCGCAGCTTAGTCGATTAAGGCGCTTGCCTGGCGATCCAGAGTTGCGCTCGGGAGCGGTTTCGATTTCCGCTTGAGCTGATTACCTGATTGGGTTTTTTCTGAGGTTCTCCCCAACCGTAAGGCAAATGTCAGGTAATCTATGGCTAACCTTCGGCCTCTTTTTACCAAATACCATCTCCTTATTACCAATCCTATCGAAGCTAAATAGCAGAGTAGTTGATGACAAACTAAAAAGAAAACATAACTTTGTAAAAGGAATTATTCTATAATAAAAGTTAAGGAAGCCGATTATTTTTATGTTGAAAAATATGTCATTATTTGTAAAATGGTTTCTCGTGAAACGCTCAAATAAGTAAATAGGTTTTAATTGCATATCTAAATTCCGTCAAAGCATTATTGAACTATTTAGGTCAGACGTGCTCATGGTGGGCAGGAATCTGGCGCGGGTCACCACAAAAACGCTATATAGTATACTAGACTCACACGGAGCGCTGATGTCCTGTCCAAAATTGAAACCTGTCTGCGCATGTTTACGCCGCCATGATACTGGTAGACACAGTGGTAAACACGGTAGTGGCCTGCTTGTGCTGTGTTTTGTCTCGGGTGTTTTTTGTGAACACTGTGAAAATAATGTAAATTGTGGTGATAACATTATGAAATTTTATGTCTTGTAAATATTATTTAGTTGATATGAAGTGATGTGCTTTGTAAATAGTGTAAAATGATAGTTTCCTGCGCGGCATACAACTGCAATAACACATGGCTTAGAGGTCAGGAATTTCTTTTCACAAGTACACAAGCTTTAAAATAATAAAGTTGAATTCTGGAGGCTACATTGAAACTGTAACATATGTATATTTTGGATACCGTAGTTGAAAAAGTTTACAATTAGGCAACAATCTATCTTTACAGGTTCCCTTTGACGAAGCCCGAGCTAGGCTACTTGCTAAGTGGCTTGTTGCTATTAAAAGAGATAAATTTGTGCCTTCACCTTACGTAAAAATATTGTGTTCAGCTCATTTTAAAGACACAGAGTTTTGGAAAAGTAATGACAATAGAATTTTGAAAGATGATGCTGTACCGTCCCTGTTTAATTTTCCAAGCCATTTGCAAAAGGTACGATATATTATCTCTGTTGTTACACTATCAGTATCATTAAAAATCAATCAGTAGTTTACGACAATAAAGAATACTTAATTGTTAGTACATCAGACTGTACAGAAATCCCACCGAGTGAATTATTTAGACTTACACATTAGATATTAAACAAAGATAACTTTTTGTTTTTATTATGTAAATTAATTTATCTGCAAGATAATAAAAATCGATTCAAAATCTATATGTGGATAAATAAATAAATAAATAAATAAATAAATAAATAAATAAATAAATACATAAATAAATAAATGGCTATAATAGCTAAGCCTACTTTGTGAACTTATGATTCAGGGTTCATGATCAATATGTATAGGCCTAACTAGACTAATAAATTAGCCAGCCGTGGGTTTGATCTTGTTGGAGATCATGCTATGTTTCAGATGTAAGGAAATGAATACATAATTTCCTGTGGGAACTAAATATCACTAATGGGATTCTAGGAGGGGGGAGAGAGAGAAAAGTTTATATTATCTGTTCAACCATCTTTTGTCGTTTAACAGCAAATATAGTTCACATACAAATAACACTTTTATATTTTGCCTTATATATATATTATTAAAAAAGCAAGGAATGTTATCTTATTGATATTACATATGTGCATAAAATTACGTACTATCACTCCGCAAGCAATGACATATATATATATATATCCACTCATAAAAAGTAGGCTATGTTTTTTTATTTTGCATAATGTGATTATATTTAGTTTTTACGTCTTCATGTTACCTATTATTTGCAATGTATTAGGTACCGGTAGGCTACTATTTACAATTGATAGCATTCCCTTTATTAATATTGGGGAATGACTTATAAATGCAATGTAATTTTGCTACATTTGCGCATTATATTTTGCGTGATTACTTACGTCCTGTGGTCTAAAAGTACCGGTAATATAATTTTCGATTCTCTAAAACTTAACAACAGGTCTATCCTGATTATCACATATTTTTTTTCACTTAAGAATTTTGATTATAATAAGAACTTGTGTAATCAAGGTGCATGTATTTACGTCTTGTGATCTAAGAGTAATGTATGTTAATATAATTTTCGATTCTCTGAAACCTAAAAATATGCTGATTAACGTAAAATTATACATTCTATAATGTGTATTGTGTAGGCCTATTTATGGATGTATGAGCATGTTTCCTATCAATTGCTGCGTACGTATTTTCTTTCCTTTATTGCTCTGACCCATGTCAATGAAGCTTTGAATATATTTATTTCGTCCTAATTTTACATTAAACGTCGAAAATGGACATAATCTGTCAATTTTAGATCATCACAGCGTTGTGCTGGTTGTGTGGAAGAGAAGGCCTTACGGCCTTAACTCTGCCAGCTAAAATAAATCATTATTATTATTATTATTATTATTAAATTGTGTGATTTACGTACTGCTATTATGCGTCTGCTCTCCAACATCATGGCGCCAAGCGCAACGTTCAATTTGCCCTCCTCGTTCCGCGCAGCCGAGACTGTAGGGACTTTGGTCACCAAGATTGCGCCAATTGTAATTGCGCCAAATGGGTTGCTGTATATCCGTATTGCGTTTGCGCCAGTAACTCAAACGTAATATGGAACTTTCTTGTTCATAGATTGGTTAAAAAAATATTTAAGATGTTACGATACGATACAAAATCTTGGTTAGTGGAGAACATTGGTTGCAATTCAGTTACAACTTCGTGAACTCAAGTAAGGTTGTTGGTAGTTTCGTTATATGGTGACGTGGTTCTCTGTAGATTGCTTCTCGTAATAGTTTAACGTCAGTGAAATGCAATACACTAGCACAAGGCTCTGGATTCTCATTGAATGTTGTAGATATTATGGTGCCTAGATTTTCACTTAAGTCACTAGTTGCTTTTCTTTTACACGACGCACGTATTTTTTGCCGTACGAGATCTCTTTCATTACTTTGGTGCTTATGGCCACCTAAAATTTTCGTTTCACTGTTTAAGATTATTATTTTGGCAGGACAATTCTTCACTGTACAACGCCAACGTATACGTCCATCTACATATATGTACGCCTTGTGAAACTTAAAACCATCTCTTACAAGTAAGTTCTGTCCTCTATTGCTGCAACTTTGGACTACCTCCATGACAACCTTCACTAGTCACTAGTCTCCCTCATAATGTTTATGTCCTCCCACTCAATGGTACTACTGAAACAAAACACGCCACCTGGGTATCGTGCACTAGTAGATTTCGTGTTCTACCAACTTAAGAAAAATGAAAATACTTACCCAAAACTGTCGTTGGCACAAACCCATTACCCTTAAATATGACCGTACTTTTCAATTGCAAATAAACAATAAATCTGGCGCAAACGCATTGCACCCATCTGGCGTGCCCTGGGCGAGGTGGGCATTTAGGACTGGGCAGGCGAGGAGTTCAGTGGCTGCCACACAGTCGCTAATCTCCTAATTTAGGGGTTCTTAACCGTGGAGATCCCTGTATGGGCTTTAGAGTGTCCGTGAAATTCACATATAAAATTAACATGTATACTCACTATATTGTTTCAACGTAAAAAGCAGAAGCGTATCTAAAATTGTATCTAATTTCTTTAGACATTTTTCTAGGGAGGGATCCATAGCTTTCACCAGATTTTCGAAGGGGTCCGTGATTTCAAAAAAGATTAAGAACCATTGTCCTTGTGGGATTGACAAGAATATTTGATCACATTATTCAATATTAGCCTATGTCTTTTAAAATATTAGAGAGTTATATTTATAATATATTTACATTATCTAAAAAACAAACTGTTTTTCTCTGTGAATTTTCTTTTATGTTTTTGAAAATAATATTTAATTACATAATTTCAATTTGTATTTTCAAATTAGTGACTTCTTTTTACAATACAGTTGCATTAACTACACAAAGAAAGCCTTTCAGCTCATCTCTACCAGATAAGATAGATAGATAGATAGATAGATAGATAGATAGATAGATAGATAGATAGATAGATAGATAGATAGATAGATAGATAGATAGATAGATAGATAGATAGATAGATAGATAGATAGATAGATAGATAGATAGATAGATAGATAGATAGATAGATAGATAGATAGATAGATAGATAGATAGATAGATAGATAGATAGATAGATAGATAGATAGATAGATAGATAGATAGATAGATAGATAGATAGATAGATAGATAGATAGATAGATAGATAGATAGATAGATAGATAGATAGATAGATAGATAGATAGATAGATAGATAGATAGATAGATAGATAGATAGATAGATAGATAGATAGATAGATAGATAGACGGATAGACGGATAGACGGATGGACGGATGGACGGATGGACGGATGGACGGATGGACGGATGGACGGATGGACGGATGGACGGATGGATCGATGGATCGATAGATAGATGGATAGATGGATAGATGGATAGATAGATAGATAGATAGATAGATAGATAGATAGATAGATAGATAGATAGATAGATAGATAGATAGATAGATAGATAGATAGATAGATGGATGGATGGATTGATAGGTAGATAGATAGATAGATAGATAGATAGATAGATAGATAGATAGATAGATAGATAGATAGATGGATGGATGGATGGATGGATGGATGGATGGATGGATGGATGGATGGATGGATGGACGGACGGACGGACGGACGGACGGACGGACGGACGGACGGACGGACAGACAGACAGACAGACAGACAGACAGACAGACAGACGGACGGACGGACGGACGGACGGACGGACGGACGGACGGACGGACGGACGGACGGACGGACGGATGGATGGATGGATGGATGGATGGATGGACGGACGGACGGACGGACGGACGGACGGACGGACGGACGGACGGACGGACGGACAGACAGACAGACAGACAGACAGACAGACAGACAGACAGACAGACAGACAGACAGACAGACAGATAGATAGATAGATAGATAGATAGATAGATAGATAGATAGATAGATAGATAGATAGATAGATAGATAGATATAAGAAGGAATAAATGAATAAAGAAAAATGAAATAAGTAAAGAAAGAATAAATAAATAAATAAATAAATAAATAAATAAATAAAGACAGAAAGAATGAATGAATGTATGAATGAACGAAAGAAATAAGTCCGGTAACTAAATAAGTAACACAGTCATCAGCGAGTTTTGGCCGAGTATGGACGTGTGCTGAAGAAGCGGGGACCGAACAGCGTAGAGAGGCATTGACCTATGACGGTGTGGTAAAGCAGAAGTTACAGTATAAAATGGATAAATTGTTACAACGAGAAGTGATAAGGAAGGGGAAAAATGAAGTTAAGAATGGAAGGTTACTAATGCAGAATAGTACAGAAAACTCGAAGAAACAAGTGGATATAACATCAGAAAGCTAGAAGTGTAAAATGGAAGACATCAGTGCGAAGATTGAATATCTGATATGGGATAATGAGCAAATGAAAGAGAAGATCAAATATTATGAAGATAAGCAAAGAAAGAAGAATTTAATATTCTTCGGGGTAGAAGAAAAGGGCCATGAATACGAAATGGATACATATATTATGAGACTGTATGTAACGTGTGCGAGAAGATTTGTGGTATCGATGTGAGAGTAGGCCATATTGAACAGACGTACTTTTGGGAAAGGAAGATTCAGATCTATTTTAATAACATTCGCAAGCATGTGAACAAGAGAAATAATCTTAAGGAATTTAAGAAAATCTAATGAAGACGAAAATAAGGGTGGAAAAAGACGTAAACTATGAAACAAGAAGCAGACGCAAATCACTGATACCGTTCATGAAAGTAGCTAGAAATAAGGGACATTTTGCTAAGATTTATGAAGACAAACTGAAAGTCAACGGGAGGTACTATGACCTGGAGTTTTGTGAGGAGAACGTAAATCATCCGGAATTTATATTAAATAACGTGGTAGAGAAACATCAGAGGCAGACTGACAAACATGCGCAGCGGGAATCGAAAGCAGAAGAGGAGAATGAAATCAAGCGAACAGAGCAACCGACTTCAAAGGACAACATGGGAGTTAATGTAGAATATGCAGTGGACCAGGGGATGTATAAGGTACAAACTAAAGAGAATAAAAATGTCATAATACACAGTATGGGAAGTCAAGAAATGTTGGAAAAGCAATGGTTTGGTTTAATACCGAGTAAAGGGACGAAACAGCTGTTGCAATCCGAACGTGACGGGAAGCATGGAAAGAAGAATGATGAATCAGGAGTCGGAGCAAGAAGGCGACACACGCAGAAACTAGACATCGAACCAGGGAGCAAAAAACTGATCACCAAGCAAAATTTTACCAAGCTAGCAGTCAATGAGAAGCGCACTTCAAAGAAGAGTGGCATAAAGGATACAGCGGCAAAGAAGTATGCGAATGATAAGAGAAAGAAAAGGTTTAATCTGTGTAATGATGAATGAGTCTAGTGAAGAAGGGGAAGCTATTGATGGCTATGAATTCAAATGAGGGGATAATAGAGGAAAGAAGAAGGGAAGAGAAGGAGAGGAATCCAGGGTTGGGATAATAGGAGAATCATCTAAGGTGAATATGGAGAGTATAAGGAAAGGAGTCTTTGCGAGTGCAAGTTACGAAAGGGAGTGCGACGAAGAGAAGAAATAAGTCGAGAATATAACAGAGAACGAGATCGCAGATGATCCAAGTCCAGCAAACGTGGGAGATATTGATAGGGTACTGAAGTTGTGCGAAAAACTAGAGGAAACTTGTATAAAAGTTCAGTCAGTTTTGTGATAGTTAAAGAAACAGTGTAAACAAAGACGTGTGAAGTGTAATAAGTGAACTAAAGGAGAAATCTGACAGTCTGTGGTATTAGATGCGGTCAAAAACGTTAGGATTAGATCACTTAGTATAACTGAAATGGAACTGTGAATATGATAGAGGAGTAAGTAGTGAAGTATTATTGAGAAGAGGGATAGAATAAATCAGTGAGAAGAAAAGCATTAAAGGTAGTGAGGCTAATAACAGTTAGTAATAGTAATAAATAATATACTTAGGGTTGCATGTAAAAAGTGATAAGTGAATTGAACAAGTAATAGCAAGTAAGTATTACAAGCAGGAGAACACTGGAACAATAAATGAGACAAATATTACGATTCGGTAATGTAGATGAGAAAGTAGAAAAATTTAGTGAATACTAGTCGAGATAAAAAGGTTTTTAAAATAAACAGAAAATTAGGGAGAATAGTAATGTAAGATGACGATGTTAGTAGAGATGGATGAGTAGAATGTAACCGAGAATGTTTGGATATAAGAGTAAGGTAGACAGTATTGCATAGTATCCGGGAATGGGATTGAGGGAAGATAAAAATATGTGAAAGAGTTGATAATAATTGTACATCTGATAGTATGGAGGAAGAAGTAGACAGAAATAAGGTTTAACTTTATGTAATGGGAAGATATGGGGAGATGTAGATGATAGGAGAAATATATTAGGATATGTGATAGAATGTATCAAGGGTAGTGGTGGACCGTATGCAGAAATGTGAAGGAAACCACTACCTGAAAGCCGTATTCTGATAATAAATATGAAATATGAAATAAGTAACTGAGTAATAAATAAGTCAATGCATTTATAGATGAATGAACAAATGAATAAATAAATAAATGAGCAAATAAATTACAGTAATACTGCATCAGTATACCTATTAATTTAAAAAATCTCCAACGGCGTTACTGCTTGGTTACGCTAGATTTGAGGGCACGACACTGTATGTTGACATATGCAATAGGATTCCAGCGCACGCACAATGGGCGAAATGCCCACCGTCAGCACGTCTGATTTAGATCGAAAGAATGTAAACAAAGAGATAAAGTTAATTTCCTCTTACATCCTAATCACTCATTAACACTAGTTTACCACGTTCCAGCGGTGGCGCACGAAAAATTAGCCCAGGTCAGTTGAGGAAGATTGAATTATTATTATTATTATTATTATTATTATTATTATTATTATTATTATTATTATTATTATATACCGATATTTTATTCATATAGTGGCTGCTTGTGCACAGTGTTAGGGTTCTCAGTCGCCCAGTGTTGACTTCTTCGAATTCTGAAATATCCTCCAGCGAATGTCGTCAAAAACTTCTGGCGTGCGACCTGAAGGGTCTCTTTTTTGACATTATGCACAGATCCCATAGCGCGCTGCTTAATAACCAAAGCCTCTATAGCTCTCATTGCTGGTTAGCTTCTATTCGGAAACTTGTCCCTGAACATTTCGCGAGTTTCCCTAAACAAACCCGTTCTCACATATTATGCTTTCACAATTTGCACTCTTTCTTCTATCGAGTAAGTCATCTTGCAGAATGCGAACAGAAACTTTGTTTATTAAATTTTATTTATCGTTTGGCGCTGTAGCGCTATGTACTCGTAGATATGTGAGAAAAACAAAAAGAAATAACTATTTAACAATAAGTAAATAACAAGAAGGAGGTCAGTCAATTTAAAGCGCCTCTATGACAAAAAAAAAAAAAAGAATGGTTGAAATAATTATATTTGATAAATTTATAAAATTATGTGTTCTTCATCAGATGAAGTGAAGAATCTGAAGGGTCCAGTAGAATGTCTTGTGGAAGACGGCTCTTCATTCTTGTGGATTGAGCGATTCTTTTTCCGGGAGAGAAGAAAGCTGCTCATGAAACATTGTTGAAGTGTGGGAAGAACGTTTTTGCCTGCCTTCGGATGAATTCTTGTATAGTATATAATTCCAGTTCTATATGTACGTGTGAGTTTTGGACGTACCATGGTGCATAACAGCACTTTGTTTTGAAAAGATTGTATTCTTCGAATTTTGTTTGGCGCTGCACCACTCCAAATTGGACATGCAAAAGTGATCAGGGGGCGGAGTAACGAATAAACAGAAAGGTGTGATTCGAGTAATGTAATGAAATAAACTGCTGACAGAAGACTACCAACTATCGATCATTGTATAAAATTGACCACTGTTGCAGCTGTTTATACAACGATACGATAATGGTATTTCCAGTTGCCATATATCACATTCATTCAAACGAGAGATGGGCCTCTTTTTTGTGTGCCACCCAGTACTTATCTTCACATTATAATGTATTCAGATTAACTGGTAACTTAGATAAGTTTCAATAACAGTATTTCACATTATTATTATTATTATTATTATTATTATTATTATTATTATTATTATTATTATTACTTATGCACTTGTATTAATAATAGATCTGGTTAAGTGTAAGAGAAGGCCTTAAGGCCTTACCTCTGCCAGGTAAAATGAAACTACTGTTATTATTATTATTATTATTATTATTATTATTATTATTATTATTATTATTATTATTATTATTATTATTATTATTATCTATACTAATAATAAATCTGTAACGAAAATTTTTCTGATAATTTTCCCTTTTCCAAAAATAATTGGTGTTAACATGTATAACTAACTCTCCAGAGACCGAAAATCGCATTTCTGAAATTTTTGTTTATATGTCTGTCTGGATGTTTACCTTTTCACGCGATAACGGCTGAACCGATTTCTATGAAAATTGGCATATAAATTAAGTTCATTCTAACTTAAATTTTAGGCTATATGGTTTTCAAAATGCTTCATTTAAAGAAGGATTATAAGGGGGCTGAATTAAATAAATCGAAATATCTCGTTTATTATCGATTTTCATACAAAATATTACATGACAAAAATTTCTTTAAAAATGATTTCCGATAAGTTTTATTCTATGAAAAGTTTGATAGGACTGCTATTTAACGAGATACACGAGTTTTAATATAACAATACGTTTCATCAGCGCCGCTTCAGACTAATAGACTATAATGAAATGATAACAATGACTCCGTCTATTTAACCCAGATAAGACTGAACTATTTTTGTTAAAGATACGATTTTTTGTATTAATTATTTAATTGTAATTGATATAACGTAGCAAAACTGTTTTTAATTTTTTTATGTTGGTAGTATCCGAGATTTTCAGTGTCTTATTTATAGGACGTCAGTCATATCCCCAAACAAAAACATTATATGACATAAGTCGTTTTAGCACTAACATATATAAATTGTTTAGCTTAACAATACATCAAATTAACACAAAATTATAATATTACAAACACACAATGAGATTATTGTAATTTTCAAGAATGTTTATGGTGTGTGATACGTGATAAAATATTTTACATGTACACCAACATCACACTTCATACATATTATTGTTGTCTTTGTGTGACACTGTCTGCATCGAGTTTGTTTTTCTTGAGATACCACAAAATGATTACTTCCATCAAATCTTGAATCTTTTTGCTCAGTCTTAGATGAGAGGGTCTACCGCAGTGGTCGTCAGCACTCGCTGAAATGGGTAAAGGGTAAGTGCAGCAGGAATAGGTAGCAGCCACGAATGCACGCTGGTGAAGAGACCTGCGGGTAAGAGACGGTAGCCCGAGATTGCAGTGAGTTGACGACCGCTGGTCTACCGCTTGACTGTACATGTCGAGCTGTGGATTCGAAAACAGATAAGACAAGACGTTTGCGAAATGCAAGATGATCTAGTTTTTCGTTGGTGTTTATCTTGTATAGCTGCCTATGCATTTTGTTCTGCTACGCCAATGCAGACTAAAGTACCATTTCTTGCCTCCAATAGATGTTTTGTACAGACTGATGTATTAGTCCACCCATATTTTTGTTGTACTGATATATGATATTGGGCTATTTTACTGATATTTTCTTCTTCAAATTTATAGAATGTCTTGAAACTGTGTGCACTGGGTTCACGGAAATTGAATTGGAAGCAATAATTACAATGTTGTTATCATTCTATTTTGCGACAACAATGTTCTCAGTCTTTTCTACTTTATACTTATATGTTACAGTGCTGCTTCCTTCATTTTCTTTGATTCCTGCAAAGAACACTTTGATTTACGCATTTCTCTAATTGCTTCCCTACCCTATATGCCCCTTCTACGTAACTCTGAAAGTGGTGGTACAGAAGTGAAAAGGTTATCAAGAATAAGTGATAGAATAATGAACCCAAGTTTGTCACTATATCCGAATATTGAAGAATCACACTAGCATCCAAACCCAGATTCTTGTTCTCTCCTGAGACACTACTTGCAGCTCCTTGGTATGGATTTAACCACGATATATGTCAATATTTAGTAGCCCCTGTCCATATTTTATATCCATACTATTTCATAGGCTTTCCCCAGATGAATTGTTTGCATCCATGTTTCCCGAAATAAGGTACCATTGCTTCACTACAGAATGATTTTCCTCATGGGGAGCATATTCCTGAAAGCGTTTGTTCAGATGATCAAATAAAAGCCGTACCTTAGTAAATTTATCAGCTGCATCAATTTCATCATTATTGCATACGTGGAAACTAGCTATTATAAAATTTGAATCTATCGCAACTAGTGGGTTATGAGTAGGCCTATCCAAGCTGTTTTCCCAATACATTTTGTACCTAGGTAGATCTACTTATCCACTAGGTAGCAGTATTGACATAAATATTTTCATTTCACTATTGGTAACATCACCGATGAAATTCTTCTCCGCTGCATATTGGTTAGTAAATTTAACCAGCATATGAATAATATCATCATCGATTAACAATTGTGACGGAGAAAAGTTTGTTGCGGCCCGAGTTTAGTGGGAAAAATATAGTATTTCCCTGCTGTATGTCAACTTCTTTCCTATTTAAATTTATTATTCTTTCTCTTCATCTGTATATCGGTTGCTGAATCACTAGTATTTCTACTGCCATTCTCATCATCGCCTTTACTATGTTCATCATCACCATTATGACTTTCGTCATCATAATCATCCATTCCCTCTCCTTGTGTGTTGAGGGTTACTTCCGTCTCAGCTCGCAACTGACTACCAGGCATAGGCCTATTGTCAATTGTAGAGTTATTTTCAACACCAAAATCCTCATAGTTACGTTACCACACGCATTTTTGGTGATAAAATGGCGATGGAAATGTTATTTCACTTAGGTATAGCAACTTTGTCGTCACGAACAATTTGAAGGCTTCATTTAGTGAAAACCACCTATAATAACATGAGTACTATCAGTCTCACGAAATGTCCCCTCTTATGACTGACGTACTACATGTAGTACACCTAAATTTACCATGATATGGCATAACACTAAATCAAAAATTGAATATAATTATGAATTATTATATAGGAAGTACATCATACGAGTATGCCCTATCAATATCAAAAGCATTATACCGTGATATATGGCGATTTCGAGAACAACATGTTGTGCTCCACAGCCATGACTCACACAAATATGTTCACAACAATGACTATGACAGACTGAACATAACAAAAATTGGAGGTAATTTATAACACATGAGGATTATGGTGTCATGATTGCCAACTATGAAAATCTTACACAATAATGTTAAAAAAATAAAACGTCCACTGTTCTATATATAGAACGTCAGTCTTATCTGGAAGGCGGCCTTGCACACAACAAACGGAGAATATTATTCATTTAATACTATTTTTATACGGATATATTTGTAGTCTATGATGGGAATCTATACTAATAATAAATCTGTAGCCGAAATTTTTCTGGTAATTTTCGATTTTACAAAAATAATTGGTCCTAACATATATAATTAACCACCCTGAAACCGAAAATCGCTTTTTTTTCTTTTTACATTTTTGCATGTCTGTCTGTCTTGTTTGCTGTCTGTCTGGATGTTTGTTACCTTTTCACGCGATAATAGCTGAACCGATTTATATGAAAATTGGAATATAAATTAAGTTCATTGTAACTTATAATTTAAGCTATATGGCATTCAAAATATTTTATTTACAAGGGGGGTTATAAGGAGTCTTGATTTAAATAAATTGAACTATCTCCCTTATTATTAATTTTCATGGAAAATGTTACATAACAAAAGCTTCTTTAAAAATAATTTCCGATAAGTTTTATTCTATGCAAAATTTTGATAGGACTGATATTTAATGAGATAAATGAGTTTTAAAATTACAATACAACTACATCCTAGGGGCTTTAATGAAATAAAAACAAATGACTTCGTCTATAAGGGGCCTTGGACAACAACAAACGAAAGCTATTAAACATAGCCTACATTTGTATAATTATTATTTCACCGTTGGAAAGTGTAATTTCTCTAGATGGACATAATGTTATGATTTTATTAAACACTAACTTCTGAGTGAATTGAGGACAGGTAAGATTAAAATAGCTTCTTATGCACAGAAAACTTGATAGGCTATCCTGTATATTCGTTTCCTGTATTTCTTAAAATAATGTTTATGTACACATCTCAGAAAATTAACGAACAACGAGATTGTATTGATTTAGTATGCAGTAATAGTATGTTAGCTTAGCATTCCATTATTTTATAATCCAAATTTTAACTATGCACAATTGAATCGTGTTAAAATACATAAAATACATATGCAATAAATGTAATGCAAAAAAATTGGGTAACGAGCCAAGCAGATTATCTTGCGCTGTTGTAAAATTGTTCCTCCTGAGATTCAAGAGCCTCCGTAACAAATTAAAAACTTACTTATCATCACACTTTTTATATAATATAATATAATATAATATAATATAATATAATATAATATAATATAATATAATATAATATAATATAATATAATATAATATAATATAATATAATATAATATAATATAATATAATATAATATATACTAATAATAAATCTGTAACCGAAATTTCTGTGGTAATTTTTGCTCTCCCAAAAATAATTGGTGTTAACAAGTATAATTATTCATCATGAGATCGAAAATCGCTTTTTTGAAATTTTTGTTTGTATGTCTGTCTGTCTGTTTCCCTGTCTGTCTGTCTGTCTGGATGTTTGTTACCTTTTCACACGATAATGGCTGAACGGATTTCGATGAAAATTGAAATATAAATTAAGTTAGTTGTAACTTAGATTTTAGGGTATGTGGGATTCAAAATACTTTATTTAAAGAGGCTTGACTTAAATAAATCGAAATACCGCGCTTATTATTGCTTTTTGTGAAAAATGTTACATAACAATAGTTTTTTTTAATGATTTCGGGTAAGTTTTATTCTATGCAAAATTTTGATAGACTAATATTTAAGGATATACAAGACTTTTAAAATAACAATATAATACATTTTCACCGCCGCCTCAGATTATAGCGTTGTTGTTCCTGCAATAACTCCTATGTGAAAAATATAACAATTTTGAGTAGGAAGAAAAAACACATTTATTCATTCCATGACAATGGTACATGGAGATCATGAATTCTTACATTTTCGAAAGAAAGAAATATAATTACATATCATATATATGCTGTATCAGTATTTAAGTTATTTGAAGGGGTCAGAACCATAGTGGACCAAGCGCCGTTTACTGAAGACGTAGAAAACAAGGGTTAAAATTAAGTTATTACCATAATTCAATGAAAACATATAGCAAGTAATATAAAGTATACAGTACACAATAAATCTAAATGATGTCAATCTTCATTAAACTATGGTTGAATGTAATAACAATTAAGAAACATATTAAAGGAATTGTCATTGCACCAAATGAGTGATCGCATTTTAATTATTTAAATATAATTTAAATTAAGTAACATATTAAACGATTTATCCTTCTATCAAACACGAATGATTCCTGGATCAAATGTCCTATCTTAATTATGTAATTACTTTATATTTATTTCTAGCGGGTGCAGCGGAGCGCACGTGTACGGCTAGTATATACATATACAGAGAATCAGTTTACAGCAGAAAGCCGGAGAGAGCAGTCGCTTGTGCACAACTCGCTTACATAGTCCAGTATAAAGGCTATTGGCCTGAGGAAGAAGCGAAGAATACAGTAAGAGAAGATGGAACAGTGGTTACAGAAAGAAACATCAGGAAATGATAAAGTAAGTGAATTAAGTAGAGAGGAAAGGAATAATAATGCAGGCTTGAATCAAGTAGAAGAAGAAATGAAGAACCAGGGTTTAGAAAACTTAAGACTAAAAGTAGAAAACATCTGTGAAAAGATAGAAGAGTTGATAGCAGAGAATAACAAATTAAGGAAGAAGATGAGTGACTACGATCTCAAGTTGAGAAAAAATAACTTAATAATTTTCGGGGTCGAAGAAAGTGACAGATTTATGTGAAGCGATATTTAATATAGAGTTGAGAGAAGAACATGTCGACGATACGTACATATTAGGGAAAGGAAATAAAAGGCCTATCTTCTTGAGCTTTAAGAATACAAAAGTAAGGAAAGTTATTCTGAACAATCTAGGACGGCTCTGGGGTTCAGGAGTGAGAGTGGAAACAGATATGTTATTTGAAGTAAGAAATAGAAGAAAACGGCTACTACCTTATATGAAAGCAGCGAGGGCGAAGGGTCACTTTGCTAAAATGTACGAAGATAAACTGAAAGTGAACGGAAAATGGTATGATCTGGAGTTTTACCTGAGGAATGAAGATCATCCAGAATTTGGACTAATGAGAAGAACGAAAGAGGACAGTGGACATATTTCAACTTTGCAGAGGGAAGCAACGAGAAGGCAACAGAGAGTCGACGTTATCTACATAAGCGGAGGGAAGGAGCAGGAATGGAGGAAGAAAATCATCCCAACTTCAAGGACGGAACAAGTGAGTGTCGCAGATCAACACATGGCAACAGGAGCGAATAGTAAGGAGTTCAGGAACCCACATACTGACGTACGAGGAAGTCTAAAGGTGATGACACAACAAGGAGAAGTTAAGTGTAACGTGATCATGCAGGGTAAGCGGATTCCTAGTCTCCATACTATGGCGGTAAAGTTAGCGCACTCCAGAAGGAATGCTGACAATAACGGAACAAGAAAGGGCGCTAGAAAAAAGACGAGTGGGGATAAAAAGAGAAACCAAGAGTCAGGAAGTGATAGGGAAGAAAGTAGTCAAAAGTTTAAGGGTGCAAGTGTAAGTGGGAATCTAGGATGTGAAAGTGAAAGCGTGGGGGGAAACAAAAGAGGAATAGAAGAAGAAGAAGAAGAAGAAGAAGAAGAAAGAAATAGAAAGAAAGACAGAGATAGAAATAAAGCAGAGACGAACAGTAAAGAAAGGTCAGAACCTGCGACAGCTGAGGATATAGCGAAGGTATTAGATATGATTAAAAAATGTGGGGGTGTGATCAAAAAGTGCTAGTAAAGGGGAATTGTAAATGATAGAGAAGTATAGGGGAGAGAGAAAGTGTATAAGCTGATGTGTAGAGATAAATGTAAGTATTTATAGGAAGTGAGAGTAGTGTGAAAGGATTAGGTGTAAGTGGAATAGTGAGAAAGTGAAAGTGAGCGCAAATAGGAATGAGTGAAAATAGTGAAAAAGGGTTAAGAGAAATGAACAAGTGACAGCATAAAATTAGTACTAACATTTGAACGTTGGAACAGTAAATGAATGTAAGAGAAAGATAGGAGAAAAGGTCAAAGAACAAATAGGGCAAATAATTGAATATGATAATTTATAGCGAATAAGTGAAATTGAAATTTTAGTGAATACTGGGTGTTCAGTTCAAAATGTGTTATGGCTCGCTGTATGCCGTCATGTGGCTAGTCGATGAGCCTAGAGAATGCAATCTTCCTACACTTCCGCAGAGGTGTATAACCTAAGAGACAGAGAAGTTGCCTAGCAAGTACGGCGTTCATTCTGAAGAGTACGTACCGATACGTACGGTAACGCCGGTAGTGGCAGGAATGTGAACTGTTTGGAAATACGTACTGTCGGGATATGGGGAGAGGGTTAAAACGATTACTTACGTATTTGTTGACATTAACTTCGACGGTCAACATGGACACGGAGCATTTGATTTGTGTTGTGGAATGTTACCGTACGCAACCGATGATAACAAATACCCTGCGTACGACTTGCCGGCGCAAAACACAGTTCGAAAGAGGTTATGGTAGCACACAGACCGTACAGACCGCCATCTGTTGCTACGACGTTCAACTTATACCGTACACGTTCTCAAGTTCAGATTGAAGAACGCCTTAAATAATAGGCAACTTCTCTAACATATAAGCTGAAGCTCGCTTCAAATCGGTGACCCAACAACAGTGACGTCATTACACACTTTGAAATGAACACCCAGTAGTAGTTAGAGGAAAAAGGGGGTTTGAAAGGCGTATATAATTTTAGATATATTACGATTAATGATCAAACAGAGAATAGCAAATGAAATATAGGAGAAATACTGAAGGGGAGGGAGATTGAAAAAGTAATAAAAAAAGGTACATAGTGTAACTGTGTGTATTTGTGTAGACGAGTACTGCAAATAATGTGTTACTGTAATATGTTAATGGTGGCACCGGATACATACATGTGAGGTACACCATTATATGTAAAGAAGTGCTGTGACCAAATATATCATCATATCATATCATATCATATCATATCATATCATATCATATCATATCATATCATATCATATCATATCATATCATATCATATCATATCATATCATATACAGAGAATGTTTGTGTGTTTGTCTGAAGTAATCTCAGAAGCTACTTAACTGATTCGGATAATTCCTTTACTATTTGAAGGTGCAGGTTCTCTAAATGGACGTAATGATATATGACGTTTGAGGTAAGATTAAAATAGATCCTTACGCACAGAAAACGTGACATTCTGTCGAAATATTGTATAACTTGACTATTTAAACTTTATTTTGTACACATAAAGTACCTTAATTTTATACACTCCAGTTTCTTTTTTTCCACAGAACATAGTAGTATTTTTAAGAGTTTTGTTGTGAAAATGAATATTTTTACTGGATCAAAAATCAGCACATATGGAGTAAAAATTAGTATTTTACCGTTGAACTCACTGGAGCTGAGTTATTTTAAAAAGTGTCACGAAATGTCGTTTCTGCCCTCATAATTTACCCATATTCGTTTCCTGTGTTTCTTAAAATAATATTTATGTACCACTTACTTATAGCTTAAAGAACTCGGAGGTTCATTGCCGCCCTCACATAAGCCCGCCATAGGTCCCTATCCTGAACAAGATTAATCCAGTTCTTATCATCATATCCCACCTCCCTCAAATCCATTTTAATATTATCCTCCCATCTACGTCTCGGCCTCCCCAAAGGTCTTTTTCCCTCCGGCCTCCCAACTAACACTCTATATGCATATTGCTGTGCCGTGCTGGAGAATCAGTCCCATTCCGAGGCTTATTTTTTGGTTTCGTAACAAGCTGTTTTATACGGTGATGGTTTGTTACCCCTTCGCCCAACACCCAAGCTGGAGGACCACCCCTTATCGGCTGTCCACGACTGCTTATTCAATATATTCGCAGCTACCCTCCACTCCTGTCTATCTTGCGTCTCGTTTTCAAAATTTATCCACCCATCATAACCTAGACACACGATCACAACACTCCTCAATATTATCCATTCCCTCCCACCGAACATCCTAATATTCATCTTCTTTCATTGTGGCTGTTCCTCGACTTTGGAATTCCCTACCGAGTAATGTCAGGGACTGTCAGATATCAAACCAATTTAAGAATAGGCTAACGAAATATTTTTCTAACAGTTCTTGTTAACAATAATAGCTGTTTCAGGTTTCTCAATGTTTAATGGTTATATATATCTATCACAGGTAAATATCTAAATTATCTCATTATTATTATTATTATTATTATTATTACTATTATTATTATTATTATTATTATTATTATTATTATTATAACTATTTCTTACCAATGTTTATTATTGTCACACTAACATTAGTTATCCAACTTTCATTATTTACTTTCATGTTGTTTTATGGTCTACATATTAATGTAATAACTATGTAAGCAATTGTATTCAATTAGAATTAAAGTCTGGCTGGGCGGAAGAGAAGGCCTACTGGCCTTAGCTCTGCCAGATTAAATAAATAAATAAATAAATTAATTAATAATAATAATAATAATAATAATAATAATAATAATAATAATAATAATAATAATAATAATTATTATTATTATTATTATTATTATTATTATTATTATATCTTGTGGCCGTCTCCTCTATCCGCAACCTGAGGACGTCCCATGCCGTGGTGATAGGGACCCAGAATACATTCATTTTTATTTTTTTATTCACATAAACAATAATGCATAACTGAGCGAATTGGTTCAGACGCTAGAATTTGAGACTCGCATTCGGGAGGTCAAGGGTTCAAACTCTGTGGCCGGCCAATCTGATTGGGGTTTTTCATGGTTTCCCTTGTGATAAAGGCAAATGCCAGATTGGAAATTTACATGTCATAATTCATCATCGCCTCAATTACCAATACGATGAACATTAATCAAAATCAATGGTCAGTTATATGAACACAAGCCATCTACAGCATACTATAGAAACAGGAATTCAACAACAGTAAAATCGGCCTATTGATACACCTACATATTCTAAACATGCGACATGACCACAGATGTTAAAACATGTATAATTGAACTTAACAAAGAACAAAAAAAATACACAGTGAAGTCAACATAAAAAATTATCTTCGTACACTATCCACTCTATATTGACATTAATTTGGAGTGATTTAGTAAAGGATGCATTCAAGACTAATTGAAAATAAAATGTGAAACGAATTATTTTTGCACCAAAAACGGATGTTCTCAACCAAATGATCCTATTGTAATTATTTAATAACAATTAAGAAACATGTTAAAGGAATTATCTTTGCACCAAATGAGTGCTCTCTGGACCAAAATGATCGTATTTTAATTACTTAAATACAATTTCAATTAAGTAATATATTAAACGATTTATCCTTCTATCAAATACGGGTGTTTCCTTGGCCAAATGTCCTATTTTAATTATGTAATTACTTTATATTTATTTGTAACAAGTTCAGCGAAGCGCACGTTTATGGCTAGTTATTACATAAAATAAATCTCGTTTTAGAGTTCTCGTATTTGTACATAACTTGCTTTTATGTTAACATTTTATTGTCTGTAGGGCAGACTTGGCTAATTTCCTGACACTAAGGTTTTGGTACAAAAATAAGGTTTAAACAAAAAAAAAAAGAGTAAAAAATGTATGTAAATCATAAGGTTTCAGGAAGTGACATGTCAGCATTTTAACCTGAGATAAATTGATACAATTGCAAACAAGCAATACAAATAAACAAACAAAAATTATCACTCTAGAAGGGTTGTATGTATGTATGTATGTATGTATGTATGTATGTATGTATGTATGTATGTATGTATGTATGTATGTATTATGTACGTGTGTATGTGTGTACGTATGTATGTATGTACGTACACTTAGCGGCAAAAAGAATGGGCCGGCCGACAATTTTTAAGTTTCTAGAGACATAACATTGCGCATGCTCGTCTCGTCAACGCCGTAGTTCACTAGATAACACATAATTAAACCATTTAAATTTGCTGTATTTTGTTTAAGAGTTTAAAATATGTAATAAAATCGAATGACGGGTTGATTCTAGATACATCAGGGCCCTTGAAGAGTGAAATAATAATAAAATTGATAAGTACAAAATCAACCGGAGCGAATAGAACAGGAAAATCACGTATTATGCCGAATTAATATTAACAGTCACATTAGCGTAAGTCGTTACGGCATTGGTCTATTAAAAAAGTCGATAGTAGTAGTTCAAGGTTCGAATCTCCCTCGATCTTCCTTTTTTTTTTTTAATTGCAAATTTGCCATAATATATGTCTCGCAGAGCTATAATTATGTGGCGATATCTCTTAGAACAGGGTCGTCAGCACAGAGCACGCTGGGGCTAGCCTCCCTTACCCACTGAAAACGCAGTGCACTATAGTGCTCTCGTACCTGCTAGCGGGTATGCTCTCTATCTCTGCCTGTTGCACGACCGTGTACATGGGACAGCACCGCGTACCCATTGCACATTTCAGCGAGTGCTGATGACCACTGTCTTAGAATATTCCCAAACTCTAATAATTAATAAACCTCCCTCTCTCTTTCAAGCAATACTTCTATCTGTTAATACAACGTTCTGTATCGTCATTACGCTTGAAGTTGGTACAGAAACAATATGATATGATATGATATGATATGATATGATATGATATGATATGATATTTATTTGTCAGTCAACTTTACAATTCACAGTTATGGTGGGCCTTCACATTTCTGTTTTTCGATCCACCATCCCTTTAATACATACAACTCTTTTCTATTAGTGTATTCTTTGCCGAGAATTTCTTGATTACTTTCTAATGTTCTGTTAAGACTGAATTGCTATATGTTCTTCCCTCTATATCCTCTTCTATTCTCTCCCTCATACCTAGACTGTCTCCCTTCCATTTCTCGCTCATCTATTAAATATTGAATATTCGTTCCTTAATAATTTGCGTTATTTATTTATTTTCTTCTCTACCCTCAAATCCTACCTACTCTTAATCATTGTTTTCCAGCTATTTTCTCCTACATTCTTGCTGACTTTTTCGTTTACTCTATTTTACAACACTTACATCACTTTTTTTTCCTGCCCTCTGTTTATTTACGTATTGATCCCTTTCTCTTCGCTTCACTCCTAAATTTCCTATTTTATTCCTCTTTCTATATATTTATTTCTATAATACTCCTACAGTTATAGTACCCCTCACACTACTCTCAACCCATAACATTGAAAAACATCAAATATCTAATTCACTTAATTACACTTGCAATTTCTCTCTCATTCCACTTCACATTTGTTCAGATGTTTTTTTTCACTTTAAATCTCTTGTATTCATTGTTTGATAGTCTCTTATTACACTCTTACACTATCTTCTTACACCTAACACTTTTTTCTCTGTTCCTTTTCTTACAATTTTGCCACCCCTAACTTTCTTGCACTCACTTTTTAGCACTCTTTTTCTTCGCTAATAACCTCTCCAAAGCCCTATCTATTCTGTCCTCACAATCACTAATATCTGGTAGTCGCTTCATTCCTTCACTCGTTCTTCTCATGTCTTCTCTTGCATTTCCTCCATTAGTCTTGTCTATGCTCCTGACCTCAGACACTTCCAGCTGTTTCCCTAATCCTTCGTCCGCAGTATTTTGTATCTGCCTCACGTTTTGTTTTCCTCCTTGGTTTATTCTGGTCAGCTGTTTCGTACTCGAAGTAGGCATCAGATATCGACATTGTACATCTCTCGTTTCATTGATATTGAAGTTTTGTGTCGTTTGCATTTTTTCATTCTTCCTAGCGTGCTGCCTTGACGTACGCATATTTTCACGTTCATTGAACCTCCGTTTCACTGCGCCTTGATTCACCTGGCTTTGCTCGATTTCAGTCCAAAACTCTAGTTTGTCACAATTCTTTTCACAGTATTCGAGAACGTAAACTTTATCATTGATTTTCAATTTATCATCGATTATGATCGCAAAATGTCCTTTACTTCTCGCATACAGAAATAATAACTCATTGCCCTGGTTTGCATAGGTTATTCTGCGTATCCTACTCTCCAACAGGACTTCGATTGGAGAAATGTCATTTTCTCCGACGAGGTAATTGTCTCCAATAGCAACGATAGTACTGCGTGAGGGTCGCGTGTTGGGGGTGGATGTCATACGATGGGGCAGGACTTCTGAAACGCATCCACGGGCGGTTTACGACAGAAGTCTACGAAGACTTTTGGCAAATGTAATGATCCCTCCCGAAAACGATATCCAGAAGGAACACTTTTCTTCCAGCAGGATAATCATCCGATACACACCGCCAACCGGATTCAAAGATGGTTTACGAGGAGGCATGATGTCGACCCAGTCGACTGGCCTCCAAATTCACCAGATATGAATCCGATTCAAAATTTGTGGGCTACAGTCAAAAGGATCCTACGCTCTAATTGGGCAGAACAACCACCCGTTCGGACGCCTGAGGAATTTTTGGGACAGAGTTCTAGATGCGTGGGAGGAGATGGCCAAGAATTTAGACCTGTTCCATAATCTTGTGGACTCCCAGAATGAGGGCAGTTGTTGACGCAGGTGGTTTGTGGACGAGATAATAGTCCCCACCACAGGCCTTGTTTTGTTAATATATAAAAAAAATTGTTTGTTTTTGTTAATTTAGTTATTTGTGTTTGATATGCGTCCGGTTTTTTAGGATGTGAAACAAGTATTTTTATTTACACAGGCCAGGACTCAACTATTAATAGCCCACGGGTGATGGGCAATAATATTTTTACAAGGCAGGCATAACGAAGTTTGTTAACAAATGCCATTTCACATTTAACCTAATAAATTAAGTAAAAGTTAAAATAAAAAAATAACTTTACTGCACTAGGAAGCGAGCTCACAACCTCTGGTACGGAGATCAGACTTTTTACCACTGGGCCACACACTACTCGTAAGGTTTGCTACATTATACACGGACGACTTTCAGTGAAGACACACCACAGCAATGCCTTGCAGTGGGTTACGTGTACACGAGTCAACCGCGCGATAGAACTTTGCATTTCTATCGATCAAGAGTCGGCCCATTCTTTTTGCCGCTAAGTTTACGTACGTATGTATGTATGTATGTATGTATGTATGTATGTATGTATGTATGTATGTATGTATGTATGTATGTATGTATGTATGTATGTATGTATGTATGTATGTATGTATGTATGTATGTATGTATGTATGTATGTATGTATGTATGTATATATGTATGTATGTATTTTTAATATATAATTACAGCTTGCCTCATTACCTAAGTAATACTACATGCTTCAATATTTACAATTTGTCATCCTAATTAACTTAAAATGTCTATGTATGTATGGTCTTTGTGTTCTGTCACATATTTTTAACACTGTAGAGTGCCTGTTCATGTCACACATTTCTAAACTTACTTTTAGTCGCTGTTTTATCACACATTTTTGTTTTACACTATATTAGTTGCTGTTTTGTCACAAGTTTATAGATTTTATAAATTGACTGAACACTTTGAGGTAACTGTTTATAAGCTGTTGGCAAGTCACTGGCCAATCTCCTCCGTTCATCCTGATGTCTCTCATGAGCGATGTCCTCTGCTGTGTGGTGTCTGCACATTCATAAATAAGATGATTCACTGTTTGCTGTTCTCTGCCACATGTACATATTGGGTCGTCTATGATGTGGAATCTGTAAAGGTATGACTTGGTTCTGTCGTGTCCTGTGATAACTGCTGTGAATTCTGGAGTTGAAGGTATTGATAATTTTAGTCTCTGCTTAATTGACGGGAAGAAGGACTCCGTTGTTGCACCTTTGGTTGTTTTATTCCATCTATCTTGACATTTCTGTATTCCTATTTCCTTTATTTCTGTAGCAATTGTTGATTTTGGGGTTTTTCTGTAAATGATTTCTATAGTGTCGTCGTTAGCAGCTTGCTTTGCTAAATTATCTGCCATTTCATTGCCGACTATGCCTATGTGGGCTTTAACCCAGCTGAAATGGATTAACCACATGTTTTGTTGAAGGGTACCAACTGTTTTTAGGATGTCAGCTATTAACGTGTTTTGTTTCTTATTGTCATTTATTAAACACAGAGTTATTTTACTGTCTGTGCAGACTGCTACTCTTTTTTCCGCATTTATACTGTTCTGTCTTGCTTCAAGCTCCTGCAAAGCCTTAAGAATTGCTATTTGCTCCGCTTGATTGTTAGAGCATTTTTCATCCAATCGGTATTTAAGCTGGCGAATTGGAGTTTCTTCTTTGAATATAGCCGCTGCCGCTCCCACCTTATTTCCCATTTTACTTCCATTTGTGTATATTTTTATGGTATATTCTGTGGTTTCGTCTGTTTCTTTAATGTCAACTTCTTCTGCTGGGTGAGTCCAGTTTGAAGGGTCCAAGGGTGCGTCGTATTGTATTCCACCGTGCGTTGCGTTAAATAGGTTTGATTTTTTGATTATTGTTAGATCTATCGGTTGTATCCCAGCTATAATGCCTGATGCATCATATGACACTGTTCTGTAGGCTTTAGCGATTTTAATATTGCACAGCCTTTGAACTTTCTGTAATTTTTCTCTATTTTGTCTGTTCTTTACTGCTTCTTCCCATACTGGTGCTCCGTATGTTAATATTGGTTCTATTGCCCCCTTATATATAGTGCTTAGAGCTTTGTTGCCAAGTCCCCAGTTGAGCTTTGCAGATTTTGTTAGAGAGTGTATAATACTTATGGATTTGTCATGTTTCTGTTGTATATGTGTGTGAAAGGTGAATTTTCTGTCGACATTTATTCCCAAATTTTTTAGCTCAGTTATTGAGATAGATATTTAGTCTCTCGTTGTTGCTGTTTTTCTTTCTTGACACTAACATAACTTTTGACTTTGTGTCAAACTTAATTCTATTTTACTTCGCCCAGAGTTCGATCTTTTTGGTATCCTGATTTGTATAATTTTCGGCCTCCAGTGCATTGCTGGCCTTCATCATTATTAATAAGTCGTCTGCATAACGATTACTTCCGTTCTGCGGAAAAAGTTCAAATTAAGCAAAGAATTATATAAGATATTCCAGAAGCCTGGACCGCAGGTAGACCCCTGTGGACAGCCCTTCTCTACTTCTCGTACTGAGTTGTGTTCATTGGTGCAAAGTGTAGCTGTTCTGTTAAAGTAGTCCTTAGATAGGTTATATAAATTCTTGGGACAATCTAGTTGTCGTAGATTGTTGAGAATACTGGGCCACCAGGCTGCATCAAAGGCCCCCTGTACATCCAGACTTATGAAGACGATGTAGCCATGTGACTGAAGATTTTGTATTACGAAGTGCTTCACTGCCATTGCTGAATCTATTGTGCTTCTCTGGGGCATAAATCCGTATTGTTTCTTGTTTAATAAATTTCTCGAATTTAAATTATGAAGGATTTTGTTGATCATCATCTTTTCCAGGACTTTCCCTCCGACATTAAGTAGACTGATGGGCCTATATTTTGTTACACTGTCACTTTCTTCTTTACCAGGTTTGATTATAGGTATTATTAGCGAGTGCATCCATTGTTTTGGAAAAGTACTGGTCTGTAGACATATGTTGTAGACTGCGGTAAAGAAGAGCGGGAAGAGTTGAAATGCCCTTTGGAGTATGCCACTCGTTACTCCATCTTCTCCCGCTGTTTTATTTGGATTAAATCTTCTTATCACTGCCAGGATTTCTCCTTGTGTAAAATCTACGTCATTTGGAGTGTCTATGGGTTCCTCAGCATTTTTTCTTAATTGTACATGTATTTCAGGTCGTTCTGATCATTATCTTTCGGGATGAAGTGATCCATCATATATTCCGTGGTGAAGGTTCCATCACTCTTTTGAAGTGTTGCGAGTGAGCAATTCCCTTTTAATTTATTTGCTGATATCTTATATACAACATTCCAGGGGTTGGATTCTTCTGTAATGCTGCAGAACTGTATCCAAGATTTTAATTTTTCCATATTTATTTTTGATTGCTATTGATGACAACCTTCTCGGTACTTCATTTTCTTTTCCTGGCGTAGATTTTCGTCGCTTTTTGTTCTTTGGCACCGTCTCCTAAGTGCGTTCACCTTTTTTTCGCAGTATAGTTAGTTCAGGTGTCCACCACGGGAGAGTTTTTCCGGTAAAATTTGTTCTCCTTCCCGTGCTTATTCCAAAGGATGATTTACATGATTCACTTATGCATTTTTGCAAGTTCCTGAATAGTCGTTCCATATTGTCACATTGTCTAGCCCTGTTGGTTAGTTCTTGATCTAACTCGGTATCATATCTTTCACACTTGAACGTTGAACTAAGATGTGTCGCTAGTTGGGAGTCGAATTTTTTATAACATTCTTCCGAGGTTATATATCTCATTCTCTGGAAGGTTTTAGTCGTGAACGGGTTCACTGCACATATCTCGAAGGATATTATCTTATGATCGGAGCAGCTTTCTTCATCTCCTATGCTCCAGGCTGTTATATGCCCTAGGAGTATGTGGTTGGATACTGTTAGGTCAATCCAATTCTGCCTCTTGCTGTCTCAAAAGATGGTATTTCTGTGATTTCGTTCAGTATATGTAAACTATTGACTGTAAGGAATTCCTTCAATTTCCTTCCACGGTCATTATTTATTTCGTCAAACCATAGCTTACTTCTTGCATTCGTGTCAGCAAGTATCATTTGTCCGTGTTCTTTAGTGTGATCAAGTATTGTATCCATTTTCTTCAGGTCTTCCTCTATGCTAGAATCTCCGTCAAAATACATGTTTGATCCATGAAATGATTTCTATGTATGTATGTATGTATGTATGTATGTATGTATGTATGTATGTATGTATGTATGTATGTATGTATGTATGTATGTATGTATGTATGTATGTATGTATGTATGTATGTATGTATGTATGTATGTATGTATGTATGTATGTATGTATGTACAGTATGCATGTACGTATGTACGTATGTATGTATGTATGTATGTATGTATGTATGTATGTATTTTTTAAATACTGTATGCTCCGTTACATCGTAACACTACATACAATTGAATCGGTGAGTTGTAAAATGGGTCAAGTTCATCATTTTTCAAAATGGCGTTTATTGGCGATACCTGACTGCTATGTCTGTACGCATCGTTTGGTATAACAAGGGGTCATGTCCCGCCCACAGAAGTGTGCATTAGATTAGTATTGAGTTGGAGAAGGGGTCATGTCTGGAGATGACCCTTTTTCGAAGTATTCCATGGTAAGATACTAGGTGTCGCACGTGTCACGAAATTGTGTAGGCCTATAGTCAGAACTTCCATTTTGTTTTAAACTGTTTTTGGCGTCTGTTGTGTTAAGTTCAGTGAGTGAAACTTCTCTGGTGCAGAGTTTATTAGTCGATGACAATGAGTAGTGACAATGATACATCCAGCAGTAATGGAAATGTGTTACGGCGATGTGACAAACTATTCACCGTACAAGAAGAAAATTGCACAAGTTAAAGGACAACCTTTCACATTATCTAGGAGGAAACATATCCCACCTCGCAATACTGGGTCTGACTGTTCGTAAGTACTTGTTTATGCTATTGACGAATAACACTACCGGATTGTTTACTTTATTAGTTATTACACGTACCACTTATCCACTAGAGATTATGTTTGTGTACGTGTCGTGTTGTACTTCCAGGTGTCAAATGAGATGGTTTGATGCATTTTCCAGTGAACAAAAAACGCAGATAATTAGCAGAATCAATGAATGTGACAACAAAAATGATCAAGACTCGTATTTACAATGCCTCATTCAATATCACGCTGTTGAAAGACACAGAAGCCGGAATAAAACAACGGAATCTACCCCAAAACCCAAGACATATTCGTATGAATATTATGTGAAGGTGAGCGGTGAAACAGTGAAAGTATGTAAAACAGCACACACAAACTTACATAGTGTTTCAATAAAACGAATGAAGCATTTGCAAAATCTGTTGGTTCAAGATAAATTGCCGAAAGATCAACGAGGTAGAAGTGCCAGTTCCCGACATGTCATACCAGGAGACATTTTCCTTTCAATCCATGAATTCGTAAAGTCGATTCCTGTGCATGAAGTGCATTACAGTGACACAAAGAAGTACTATTTTTCAAGCAATTTGAACATGAAAATTCTGCACAACATGTTTATCACGAAAAATCCTCAGAATGGGGTGAAATATGACTTCTTTGTGAGGTACATGCATGAAAATTTCGACATCGGGTTTGGGCAACCGCAAGTTGATGTTTGCAGTTACTGTGAAGAAAGGAAGACAAAATTGCGGAATCCTGCATTACGTGATGCAGTGAAAAGGGTTGCTGCTGGTGAACTGAGTATTCATAATCGTAGAGCAAAGAAATTTTACCACAAAATGCAGGAAGTTCGCAATTGTGCAAAGAAAGAGACGATGTGGCAGGCTTTGTCTTTGATTATATGTCAAATCTTCCGCTACCACACATTTCTGTCCAAGAGATTTTCTATCGACAGCTGTGGGTGTACGAATTTTGTGTTCATAATTTGAAATCGGGGGAAGCATACTCTTATTCCTACCATGAGGGTCTTGCTGAAAAAGGACCAAATGAAGCATGTACTTGTTTGTTGCACTGCATCATGGAAAACCTCCTTCTGATGTGAAGCAGTTGTATTTGTTTGCTGATAACTGCCCTGGCCAAAACAAGAATCATACCGTTCTTAGATTCTTGCTAACAATGACGCACCTTATTCCAGAGATACATTATTGCTTTCCCGTGCATGGTCACTCATTCAATGCATGTGATTGCGACTTTAGCGTCGCAAAAAGGAAAATAAAACGAGAGGACAGGATATATGCTCCAGAGGAGTATGAAACTTTGATACGTTCATTGCGTTAGAAGAACAACTTCAGAGTCATAAACCTGGAAAAAGAAGATATTCTGAACTTCAAGTCGTGGTGGCCAAACCACTACAAAAGGAATGTTACCTCAGTGTGCTCTTATGGTAGCAAAACAAAAGTGAAGCTTCAGATATCTATGTATAGCCACTTCACTTTCCGTTGCGATTGTCCCGGAATCATTGAAGCCAGGACATCCATTGATGACCTCTCTACAGTATAGTTTTCACTGCTCAAAGGAGGATGTAATGCAGATATTCTAGATTAACAAGCATATAGTGAACCTGTTCCAATAAACAGGAAGAATCTAGATGATGTAAAGAAAATTCTGCAATACATACCTGACGAGCACAAACCATTTTATGACACTATGTGTCAGTGACCAGCAAAGGATGGAGAAGAAAAAGATGGCTGAAATATACCTACCATTGCCTGCATTTGTGTCTGTATTTTGGGTACATTGTGAATAAATGTGTATGCACAAAACACCCTTTCATTGATATCTAACGTACGAAACATATAGCCTTGCATAACATGATCATTCCCCTGCAAACAGATGGCTAGTGGCCTCATCAATGTAATCAGGTTCGAAAAGGAGTCATCTACAGTACGGTACGTTTAAACTGGATTACTGACCACACTCAATGTCTAAATTAACTTGTAATAGTGTATATTGTTTCACCCTGGAACCCATTACTTCGTAGCAACTCCACGACACCATGCTTAAACTCTTTGTCTAGTAAAACAGTTTTTTGTCTCTCCTGAACAATTTACTTTTCAGGACATGACCCCTTTTCCAACTCAACGATTCAATTCTTGAACTACTTTAAACCAGTTGAATTACAATTAGGATTACGAATGAACTATTTCGATTACAATTATCATTACAATTCCTATAGTTGTAATAAAAACTAGTAATGTCATTTTGCCTTAAAGTTTGTCAAAGTCAATTCTGGTTACAAATGTTAGAAATTCTTTTAAGTTGACCTTGACGAGATCGCAGTTAGTTGTCGGGCATTGAACTCCCTTTAGTCTAATGCTTAGTTTTAATGCATTTCTTTCACTGTTCAGTAAAGAACACTCACAAATCAAATGATCCTCTGTTTGGTCTTGTTGATCGCAGTTACACCTTGCACTTTCAGCAATTTTGAATCTGTAATAGCAATCCCTAGTCTTACCGTGACTGGATAGGATGGCTGTGATTTGACCGTTAAGTGGGATCCTCAGTTTTAGCCGTTCCTGCACTACCGGGAAAAATCCTTTGCTGGAATGGCCTTTGGTTGTCTTCTCCCATTGGTCTTGCCACCTGCGTAGTCCTTTCTCCTTTGCTTCCCGAATTATTTGAGTTCTAGGGATCTTGTTGTATATTTCCTCCTCACTGTCTTCCTGGTCTGCTATTTCGTGTATGTATGTATGTATGTATGTATGTATGTATGTATGTATGTATGTATGTATGTATGTATGTATGTATGTATGTATGTATGTATGTATGTATGTATGTATGTTTGTATGTATGTATGTATGTATGTGTGTATGCATGTATGTATGTGTGTATTTACATTGCAAATGGGTAAATACCCGTTGGAAATGGTAACTAATTACACTCAATAATGACAGTTAATAAAAAATACAATTAATAATAATAATAATAATAATAATAATAATAATAATAATAATAACGAGCATCCCAAATTAAATGAAACACGATCACTTAAAATAACATTTAAAGTAAATCTCATTTGCATCTTAACCCTATGTTCGAACTAAAACCTACGAGTATTATATGTTCATAAACGCACAAGTACCTTTCAGCACTA
This sequence comes from Periplaneta americana, assembly GCF_040183065.1. Classification (NCBI taxonomy): domain Eukaryota; kingdom Metazoa; phylum Arthropoda; class Insecta; order Blattodea; family Blattidae; genus Periplaneta; species Periplaneta americana. The sequence continues at coordinate 120,145,138 of NC_091120.1, forward strand.
CACTCATTTCGCTGTCGACTTACTCACTGCACTGGAACTACGACACATTTCACTGATACCATCCTGATTTCACTAACACTTCAAAAATATTTCGCTGTTCAAATACTTTGCACTACCACTATAAACTACAAAACTTCACTGACACAAATATACTTCACTTACACAACACACTTCACACTTCACTGACACATTTATTCACTGATACGACACTTCAAATAACAAAACATCAATTACACCCTTTAAGTAGTGTGTATAATATACTACCGTCTATTAGTAAAGTCCTTAGGCCTATTTTGAAATATATTTTTGGTTATTGGTAAAGACTTTAGTAAGTCTGCAGATAAAGTATTCCAGTTCCTCATAGTACGATTGAGAAAATAAAACTTTCCAATGTCCGTCCTCTGTGTAATTTGGCGGCTCCAACCTATTGTTTATTTCTCTCCAGGCAGCCTCACCTGTGTACGTTTTGAACATTGCGCATAATCGAATTCGCGTTCTCCTCTCCGTTAGTGTGAGTGGGGAATTTTTACGACAACGCTTGAGAGCCCGTTTTTTTAATCTTTTCCAATGCCTTATGCGGCGGTCGTCTGTCGTCGTCGTTGTCGTCCACGACACCTTTCCTTGCCCCGGCTGCCGGCTCTCGCTTCGTGTATGGAAAGTATCTCAAGGAGGCACGTTGATGTCAATAATTAAAGATGTACACTAATTAATTTGGGCGCCAGCCTCCTCGAGATTACTCCGGTAGAGTATGAGATTTCTCAGGTCAGCTGCAAACGGTTGGGACATGGGGTTTGGGAGACGTGCTTGTAGATTGAAATGATGTAGGCGCACACCAGAAGTTGTTGGTAAGAACTATGAGAAAGTTTATTATTAAGTGTTCGTTTCAGATTAGCAGAAATGCGCGTCCAAGTGTATAATATGCTGCTCTCTTAATAAGTTGGTCGACTAATTTCTGGATTCAAGTAATTATGTGTTTTGTACTATAAAACACCGGTAATATAACGGAGAGTTGATAACTTGATGACAATTTATTCCGAATGTAATAATAATGACGAGATAATAATTCAGACTTATAAGTATAATACCACACGACTTCTTCCTACACCCACTAAAAAATTCTAAGTCCGTAAATTGTTATCCTTCCGAGTTAGGTTCGCCGAGAATATGTGGAGTGCGTCCTTTCCGCACGCTGTCTATATGCCCTCTGTCTATCTGCCAAATCTATCCTCTACTTGCAACCACCAAACATACAATTTTGCCCTTCTATCTATAAATCACGTGTCTCTATTACGAATCCTGATTGGCCATGATTACTCTTACGTCACTTAAGACGCGCTCTTCAAAAATTGCTCGTTACTAGATTCTCCCCTACTTCCGGTGTTTTCTGACAATTCTCTGACATATACCAGATCATCTCTTTTTCGAACCTGGCTTGGCGTCATCTGCTGGCCACCCGCAGGCAAAGTCCACGCATTCCCTCATCGGTCAACTCTACGCCTGGACACATGTTTCCTGTCCGCGTAGCGTCGCTTCGGCCTTCCTGCCCACCTGTTACTTCCGCCTCTCATTCTGGACCTTTCTTAAACGTCCACGCTTCCTATCTATATAAGAATATTAACACGAAATACTAATCTGATGAAAACCTCCTTATCCTATACGAGGAACCGTCTCACGCCGAATCTGCGGCGGTCGCACCACGTTGGGGCGCCAGAATCTGCGGCGGTCGTCGGTCGTCGTCGTTGTTGCCCACGACGCCTTTCCTTGCCCTCGGCTGCCAGCTCCGTCGTGTATGGAAAGTATCTCAAGGAGGCACGTTGATGTCAATAATTAAAGATGTACACTAATTAATTTTGGCGCCAGCCTCCTCGAGATTACTCCGGTAGAGTATGAGATTTCCCAGGTCAGCTGCAAAACGGTTGGGACATGGGGTTTGGGAGACGTGCTCGTAGATTGAAATGATGTAGGCGCACACCAGAAGTTGTTGGTAAGGACTATGAGAACGTTTATTATTATTAAGTGTTCGTTTCAGATTAGCAGAAATGCGCGTCCAAGTGTATAATATACTGCTCTCACTTCCTACAAGTTGGTAGACTAATTTCTGAGTTCACGTAATTATATATTTTGTACTATAAAACACCAGTAATATAACGGAGAGTTGATAACGTGATGACAATTTATTCTTAATGTAATAATAATGATGAGAAAAGAATTCAGACTTATAATAATGATACAACACACGACTTCTTACTAAACCCACTAAAAAACTCTAAGTCCGTAAATTGTTATCCTTCCGAGTTAGGTTCGCCGAGAATATGTGGAGTGCGTCCTCTCCGTACGCTTTCTATATGCCCTCTGTCTATCTGCCAAATCTATCCTCTACTTGCAACCACCAAACATACAATTTTGCCCTTCTATCTATAAATCACGTGTTTCGAATCCTGATTGGCCATGATTACTCTTACGCCACTTAAGACGCGCTCTTCAAAAATTGCTCGTTACTAGATTCTCCCCTACTTCCGGTGTTTTCTGACAATTCTCTGACATATACCAGATCATCTCTTTTTCGAACCTGGCTTGGCGTCATCTGCTGACCACCCGCAGGCAAAGTCCACGCATTCCCTCATCGGTCAACTCTACGCCTGGACACATGTTTCCTGTCTGCGTAGCGTCGCTTCGGCCTTCCTGCCCACCTGTTACTTCCGCCTCACATTCTGGACCTTTCTTACACGTCCACGCTTCCTATCCATATAAGAATATTAACACGAAATACTAATCTGATGCAAACCTCCTTATCCTATACGAGGAACCGTCTCACTTAATATGTTCTAATCTGTAAGGATCCCAACATGCAGCACCATATTCCATTACTGGACGAACTAGTAACTTATATGCAATCTCTTTGGATTTATCAGAGCAATTACTTAGTGTCCTCATGACAGAGTGTAATGCCCTCCATGCTTTTTCCGCTATGTCTGTAACTTGTACCCCCAGCCGATATCGCTGCTAAATGTTATTCTTAGGTATTTACATTTGTTAACTTCCGGAATGGTTTCCCCCTAACGTATACGATGCGATTATTTTATTTCGTTTTCTTGTAAAGCTTACGGCTTTGCACTTTAGAGAACTTATTTTCATTTTGTTGGTCATTGCCCAATCACTTATTCTATTCAGGCCATTCAGAAGAGGAGTAGTATCTTCGTAATATTTTATTTCCCTGAATATGACACAATCATCCGCGAATAAGCGAACCCTGGACAAGATGTTAACTAGCAGATCATTTACAAAAGCCAGGAATAGAAGGTGCCCCAAGACACTCCCCTGTGGGACTCCGGAAGTAATTTCTATTAGGCTCGATAATTCCTCCCCCACCCGTACTTTCTGAGTGCGACAAGTAAAAAATTCCTTGATCCACTGGAGTATTCTGAAATCAACCCTCGTTGATTCTTACATAGTTAGTAATTGTCTGTCACATGAGTAGCCCCCCGAAACCCATGCTGACAATTATGTAACCAATTTGAATCATTCCAATTCTGCCTTAGATATGCTGAAAACAAGTGTTCCAACTGTTTGCAAACCACAGAGGTGAGACTGATTGGTGTGTAATTTTTTGTATTTGAGCGAGATCCTGGCTTATAAATTGGCCCCACTATTGCATCTTTCTAATCTCACCGGAACAGTACCATTGTTTATTGATATTTAAATATACGCACTAGATAGAAAATCATGGCTTCCCCTCCCAATTTTAACATGTCTCCGGCGATACCATCAGGTCCTACTGATTTATGTCCCTAGGCTTGATAGAAAAATGTCCCGTGTTTTCCACAGAAGCTAAGTGAAGTATTATTGCCCTCATCCCAAAAACAGTGGCATAATAGGAATTTACCTTTTCTGTTTTTCGCTGTCCTGTAGGGGAAACTCGGGCAAAACGAATAACCCGGGCAAAGAGAATAATGTGTATTTCTTAGAAACGCCAACAGGTAGCGCTTTGTGCCATGTTGGGGAAGATTCCTTACCAGAGTTTGCTGCTGGATGTGACTTGTCGTCATTCTAGCTAGTAAGAGTAGAAGTGGATAACTTATCCGCTTTGCCCTGCCACCTTCATTTGACTATATGTGTCAGCTGTATTTTTGTATGTATTTTTCTATTGTAATAAAGCGTGTTAGATCATTTTACATAGTGGAGGCATTAAGTCACACTAATTAAATTACACTAATTAAATTAAATTAACACTTATCCTAATTTTTAATTAAAAAGGTGGTTTAATTTTTTAAGAGATAGACGGAACAAGCCAAATGGTCTGAAGAAGCCGTGAAGAAAGCACTTGAAGAAATAAGTGGTTCTTCTATCTGGCCATACAACCATAATGTGTTTGTTGATGAAGATTTTGCTCCAGATGAACTTACAGATCGCCCACTTCTGACAGAAATCAGAGAAACGACAGCTGGCTCAGATTCAACAAATTCTGCTTTGCCAGCTTCTTCAGCGGCTGAAGAAACAGTTAATGCTCACTCAGAATCAACCACATCTGTGATGTCGGCATCTTCAGAGATTGACGAAATATTGAATACATCAATTACACTCAAATTTTCAGTCCCGGTTACACCAAAACCCTCAACGTTGTCAGCAGGAGAACCCAAGTCAGATCGTTGATTTAGACCAGTGCCAAAAGTGGATGCTCGAAAGATACGAGTTAAACGAAGAAAATGTCAGCGCTCTGAAGCTCTTACATCTATACCGATGAAAAACGTTGAAAGAGAAGTAACTTATGGGCAGCAGGAAAATCAGAGGAAATCCAAGTCTTCAGTGCCAGTGATACGTCGACTTGTTCAAATCTGTATTTTGTACTAATCTAATATCCTGTAAAGGGCTGTAATAACATTTCTTATAGTCTCATATGTCTCATTAACATCGTGTTTATGTGTTGATTTAATTTTATTATCAGTGACTAGAAATTAAATAGAAATGTGAAAATGTTATAGAGATATTCACTTTGCCCGTGTTAATTATTCGCTTTGCTCGTGTACCCGGGCAAAGCGAATAATTAACTATATTTTCTTTCTCAAATCATATCACTCTCTGTAGATAGGGTAAACGAATTGCTGTTTTTAGATATGTGGACAACATGTATCACAACCAATGTCATGATGTTTTTATTTCGGGAGCACCAAAATATAGCCTGTGGCATTGTTATTCTTAGCTTATCCGCTTTGCCCGGGTTTCCCCTACAATAAATTGATTGAGGTCATTTTTAGAGGGAGGCTCGAATTGTTTTCCTTGCGTCGTTTCTTCACATGGTTATAAAAATCCCCCCACCTCTTTTGCTCACCTTTGAAAAGTTAATTTAGGTAATTTTCCTGAGCTACATATCCTTTTCGCATTAGGCAGTTCTTTGGATAGTTATGTGAATTTTGTTTGTTTTACAACGCTTTCCTTGCCCTGGCTGTAGGATTTCCTTAGTTTTCTTTTCAGTTTCCGTATATGTTTATTATAATATTCCGGATCGAGATTGTTTGATAAACGTTTAGCCGGGATAAATTTCTGCATTCCTGTTAATATAATCTGTTTGAACTCCACCTAGCATTCTTCTACACTATTGGCCTTTACTACCCATAATGATTAATTTTCGCTAAGATAATATGGGAAGCCTTTTCTGTCCGCTTCGTTATATTGCAAGATATATTTTTCTTTGTTCCGCTTTGCTTGTACGTAGCACCCCATATATTTGGTTGATATCATTTCGTGACAAAGGTATTTTCGTGATAGTCCTTAAATTCAAAATGTTTAGGCATATTCAGTAAATTTTGAATTTCTCTGTCAGATTCATACATACAACCCAAACACATTTTATTATTTTGGCTGTTCATTATATTTCTCACTTCTTTACGCCGTTGGTTAACATACTGATACTGAGCCACTTCATGCTGATATCTTCTTTATTTTGTTGTCGTTTTCTTGCAGCTAATCTACCAGGATTTTTCATAGATATGCCTTGTTTCCTTATGGGCTTTACCAGTGGCGTAGCGTCAATGTAAGCTAAAAAACTCAGCTTCCCCAGTTAATAGCTTCATAATAATCCTGCAGTTTATGAACAAAATTATGTATTAATTTTAATACAATTTATATTTACTCGTTAAATGTTGTGATGCGGCAGCTTAGGACGATTTGTGATGCAGCAGTAAACATGAAGCCTGCACACACCAGCTTCCAACCCCCTCTACTGTTCTATAAGCAAACTGTTTTCTTTCACGCATTCTTCTGTGTAACCCACCCCGCAGATTTGCCATTCCTTTGTAACTAAACTACCTGGTCGCAAGGCTAACAAGAAGCTAGCTTTCACATTGAAAACAGTTTAGTTTCCGAGTTATCCCTTTCGTGAAATGTGTTCAGTTGAAGTGTTAGTGTGCATTGTGGCTGATATAATAAATTATGAGTGAAATAACACTTCCTAACACTAATGTACTTGAATTTTTTAGGACAATTCCATTATCAAGACTGACTTACGAACAAAAGTGTGATTTAAAAAAAAACACAAGACTCCTTTGCTGTCAATAAAGGACACAACCAAAAGACAGACGCGTACTTTTCAACCATCATGGTACACGAGATACAAGTGGCTTACAGGGTGTATGGTGAAGAACAAAATGTATTGTTATGTGTGTATTATGATGGGGAACCATTTCTGAATGGTGTACTGAGGGGGTTTCTGATTTGAACAATTTCATAAAGAAAGCCGAGAAACATCAATCATCGAAACAACATTTACTACACAGCGAGTCGTTTCCTCTCCTATGGTCCATTCGCATAGAGCATGTTCTTTCAGAATCTGTCCGCCTTCAATGAAACACAATGAAGAAGTTCGTCCAATAGACGTATTTTAGCACGACTTATTCAGGCAACAATATTTCTGTCAAAGCAAGAACTTGCATTCCGGGGTCATAGAGAAAATGAAAGTAGTGGCAACAGAGGGAATTATTTGCTCAAAATGAGTAATTAATTCGAGACCATCTGCAATCAAATTCTCTTTTTAAAGGAACATCTCCAGATATACAGAATGATTTGATTGAAGTGATAACGTCTGTATTAAATGAGAAAATTAAAAGTGAAATTGAAGAAAGTTCTTTCGTTTCTGTTCAAACAGATGAAACTTTAGATGTATCGTGTAAAAGCCAAATGAGCATCATATTTCGCTATTGTATTGAAGACCGCATAGAAGAGCGATTCGTTGGCTTTTATGCCGTATCCGGAGACAAGACGGCTTTGGGATTGTCCGAAGTTTTGCGCAAGGTTTTATCAGAGTGGCAGATTGCAGGGAATAAAGTTGTAAGTCAGACATATGATGGCGCAACGGTGATGTCTGGTAGGGAAGGAGGAATGCAGAAACCAAAGACGTTTTATAGTTTAACCTAGACTCACTACGAGCGCTGTTCCTCGACCAAAAATTGAACACTTTCGCGCATCTCCATCTTGAGGGTGAGTCAAGAGGCCTATAAGTCCTCTTGGGGTGAGTGTCATGTGACTACAATATGTTTACATCACAACTCCGCCTAATTTGAAATAACATAGAAGGTTATTCAGTATTATTGAATGTGTTAGGAGTAAGTGCGTATTAATTTAATCAATAGTGTGTCTGTATATAGTGTTTATATAGTTTAAAGGAATCGTTCTCCTGTGATATACGTGAAATCACAGTGTAGGCCTACTATTGTGCTACATATGAGGCCTATACAAATAATAGTATTTTAATCATATTTCTTTTTTAAAAGTGAAACCATTGTGTGCTCTTGTGCTGCATACAACTGTACAAATAGTGTTCTTTCATCATTTATTTTCATCGCACTCCTATATAAATTCCGTAAGTGGAACCATGGTGCATAGTTGTGCCGCATACAACTGTACCAATCGACGTAAGAAGGATTCGGAAATTTCTTTTCACAAGTGAGTTAGTTACATATATTGTATTAGGATATTGTAAAATGACTGAGAACATTAGTACAAATATATTGTGTTAATAGAAGAGAATGTTTTATAGGAGTAAGCGCAAACTTTCTTTTTATGTTTCCATTGCAAAAGCCTGAGCTTCTCAGTAAATGGTTATCTGCTGTTAAACGCGATAAATTTATACCATCAATTCACCACCAGTATTGCTTTGCACAAGAAGATAGTTAGACAGCATCTCTCTAAATCAATTTTATTTATGAATCAATAAGTGAGTGCAAAATAAATCTGGTTAAGTATTTTCATACTATCTAGATATGGCCTAGTTATAATATTTCGACATTCTTGCACATATTCGATTTAATAATAACAGTTGATGCATTTCCTTGTTTATTGAAATATTTATTATTATGCCTAAGCAAAATGCACACAGTGTGCAAGATTAAGTTAATGTCCTAACTCGATTAATTAAATATTTCATGAACTCCATCGGTACAGATTTGATGAATTGTGTAAATATGAATAGGCGTAAAACACGAACACAAGAATTTTTAATTGACAGTTTTAGCATAACAGCTTAATATTTGTTGTTCACAAAGATGACGATTACTGACTGACAGTTCCAGTTTCTTCAATTATTTGCTGTTGTAGACTACTATAGGAATGCAGGTGATTACGTTTCACTGTTTATATTTGTTTTTATCCTTGTTACACTTTTAGCTTATATTTGGTTGTTTTTTTTATGGTATAGTAATAAATCTTAGTGTCTTTTGCGGTTGCGTTCTATCAGCATTACTTTTCGTCCGCTATTTTTCACGACCGCAAGGTGCACACAATGTGCAAGATTAAGTTAATATTCTCACTCGGTTACTGAAATATATTTCAGGAAGCCCATCCTACGGATATGATGAATTATGTAAACATAAATACCCCCAAGTCACAAAGACGACGAAGATTATTGACTGACAGTTGCAGGATTATTAGCTTTGATTATTTGATGTTATACCACAAGAATGCAGGTAATTACGTTTTACTATTTATATTTGTCTTTATCCTTATTACTCTTTGGCTCATGAAATTAGGCAGATGAGGAGAAACAGTTACCTCCTCAGGAACTCCTAAAATACTTTGTGACTACTGGACTGGATTCCATATATCAAGAAACGACTAAGTTATTAAGACTAATTCTAACTTTCCCTGCCACGACAGCAAGCAGCGAACGGAGTATGAGCACACTCAAAAGGATCAATACATGTCTAAGAAACTCCATGTCCAATGATCGACTGTGGTGTATGAGTGCACTAGCCGCCGAAAAAAAAAAAAAAAAAAAAAAAAAAAAAAAAAAAAAAAAAAAAAAAAAAAAAAAACTTAGTGAACTCTCTTCAGAATCCTCATTTCTGGAGTACGTTATTGACGTCTTCGCAGAGAAGAAAGAGCGAGGAATGGAGCTCATCTGCAGAAAGTTTTAAGGTAAGGGCATGTGATTTTGTAAAATCATGTAGTCAAAAATAATCTTCAGATAAAGATTTTAACGTTGATTGACGTAATTATGCTAATACTGTATCTATTGACGGTTAATATTGTGATTTCTCTAAATATGACAGGGAGTGAGCTGATGTTAAATTATACATACAGTATGTGTCTATTTGTTAGAGATATGTGTAAACAATGAAATCATATTTTACTATGTTACTTATGAGGTTCCAACCAATCTTCAGACTGCTGACTTGACATTGACTGCTATTTATTTTAAGACTACATTTTCGCAACATAATATGAAAGACAACTTGAGTTAGCTTCCCCTGCTCAAAATTTCACGCTACGCCACTGGGTTTACATCTATATATATAATTTGAACTGGTAATGGAAATTACGGGTAAACGGCTGAACGGATTTTATTAAATGACCTCTCATTTTGAAGCTTGGAACCCAAAGTTTTTCGGAAAAATATTAGTTTTCAGTGAAATGTCAATTTTCCTACATCATTTTCCTTTTTTCCAAAATCCATCTTTCGTCAGTTTTGAGAACTAATTAATTGCATTCACGGCCGACTTGATGTTGGCTTCCTTAAGCGAAGCGAGCATCAAGTCGGCAGTGTTGCATTTCAGAATAAAACAAAACACACACTACAATAAACAATAGGCTATTACACGAAGGCAATGACCTACAGGATTGCTGACATAGAGTTCAGACGGCTCAGATTCTTTCCCATCATAATGCCAATATGTCGATCTTTATTTGCGCAATTTTTTGATAACGTATAAAAAATAATTTACAGCTCTGATTCTCTGGTCTGTAGTTTTCCGAGTACAGCTGTGTATTGGATATTAAGAACTACAAAACTTAAGAATGTGTGATGACATTATTACATTAAACATTAAATATTATTAAAGTTAATGCAACACATAATGCTATACTGATATATGAAAGTGAAACCTTTTGGGGTTCTATGTAAGTAGACGCAGAGAAAGAATATTTTATATTAGGTCTTCATTTCTATAATTTACTGAGTAACGGCTATAGGCCTATATAAACTTATGTTACTGAAAACTATAAAACTGAATGGAGAGTCGGGTAGTATTGGACATCGGGTAATATCGGACAGTGAGTTCCTTTCATCTACCACACGATGATAGTACCTGATTGACATGGTTACGGTTCTGTGATGTCATATAGAGAAACGTAACCATGTCATTCAGGTACTACCATATAGTGGTAGATGAAAGAAACGCACTGTCCGATACTACCCGATGTCCGATATTACCCGACTCTCCCTTACATAAGGTAACAATATTGTTATTAAAAATGAAATACATTTACAATTATTAATTAAGAGGTGTGGGTCCTTTTCATATATGTAATGGCAGTGTGATGTAGATATTTATATGTCTGATTTTCTAACTTTCCTTGGTAGTAATTGAGTCATGCTTCCTATTTTAGCTGCGTCTTTAAACTGCATCAAAATTAATTTCATATTTCTTTGGTTTAATTGATTAGATTTGTGATCGCTGTAGGGAAAATAGCATGCCATTTCACTTCTTGCTACCGTGATGAGTAAGTTTATTTCCCGCAACCAGCAATAGGCCTAAATGAAACACAGAAGCTGCTAACGATTTACGATGGACAATTTTACTTAGAGCGCATATAAGATTCTACAACTCTGACATATCATTCGCTTCATTTTCCACATCTCAGCAATAAATTCCTCACAACAGCCTATATTACAGAAAATATACGAAATAACATTCATTGTTACACAAATTAATCCAGCAGTATTTGATAGATCAGTATTGTCTGGAAGAAGCGCAAAAAATTACAATTCACAATAAAAGATCAAAAGGTATTACTTATTGATAAAATAAGAGGCCTACAAGATTTTGTAGTCTCTTGATCACCTCAGCAAGATCTCTTAGTGGGAAAAAGTGATTCTGCCCTCTACATTTCAGGGTAGTTCACGAAGCATGCAGCAGCTATACCAAGATGCTAAGTCTTTTTTTCAAAGCATGACAAACCTTATATTTTCTTAACTTTCACATACAATCCGCAATGACCCGAAATAACTACTGCATTACTCCCACATGAAAAACCCACTGATCATCCTGACATTGTTACTAGCGATTTCGCATTGAAACTCAAAAACTGAAGGTGGATAGATTCAAGGAAAAGTATTTGGCAAAAAAGAAAACATTCAGAGGGAGTATGTTTCACTATTATGGAAGCAAATAACTATCAAAATGTCTGGTATTCTTCATTGAAAATAAATCTCAACAATTTTTTTATTTGAACTTTTTATGGACTTAGTTTGCAGCAATTGCTGCACAAGCCACTAGTTTGTTATAATAACTTACTGTAGGATGTCTAGGACCTAACAAGATATTAATAGCATTTGCCAAATATTCAATGAATCGACGACGATTTTCTCAAACTCCTCCACCGTCACCGTTATTAATAACACCCGTAAACTTATTTTCAAACTCTACAATACCTTGAAATTTATCATTTGATAGACTTGTGTGTGGAGACTGTGACTCAGTATCCCGAAGATCATTTCCATTTTCCTCTCTTCCAGGAACAGTTGCATAGGAATGTCCCTTCAACTTGTTAGTTGCTTTGTTCACATCATGACCTTACGATGAACATCAGGGTGCGCTTTACTGACTTATATAAATGGTTACACATTTGAAGAGTTTACCACAATATTCACACCATTGGGTATTTTGACTTATTATTCATTAGTGTAAGTTAAGTTACATGGCTTGTAATAAACAAACGTAATGGTCCACAAATAAACTGAAGATATCATTAATAGTTATCAATGAAGTATGTCACACTACAAAATTTCACATTCAGTATCTTGATAAGTACACAAATCTTGATTTATATATAATTGAATATGTGGTAACTAAGCAAACAAACAACTAAGTCTGATAAGAACTACTATTATTGTTGTAATCCTGCGACAAAGATATTACATTTTCTTATACCAATACCTCCACAGATAGATAAGCGTTGGTTCTAACTCTTGAAGCCAATATAAGAATATATTAGTTCCGAGAATATTAATTATACTACATAAATAACATGCTTAAAAACATATTCCACGGATTTTATCCTTGCGTATTCCATCAAACTAATGTCAAGGCCTCCTGTTTACTCAGTATTCTAATAATACTTATTAAAACTTGAATCAACATTTTTGCTTCTCAATATTAATTCCGATTATATAATTAATTTCATGATTACCTGTTTTAAATAATCTTATTTTCCTGGAACCGCCTCGTTTCCAACTGTCATATCTTAATAAGTAAAAACGACTACAAGAAGCAGAACTTAAAGAGCCCTTAACATTTGAATGACTGTTTCACTCATATCACTGGCAATATATTACCATAAATGAAAAGTAAATTTTCTGTTTTGTTTTGCATATTTAAAGTGATATACATGTCTAACATCGTACTCTGTATACTGCTATTCTCCGTTTCAAACCTTTACTTTTAAATAGCAAGTACTGCAAATTTACCTTCATAATAAATTTAATACAAATAAATCTCTTACAAATATTGCTCAATTATAACGAAAATGCTATTATGTCCACTTAAGAAATTCAGAAGGGAGTAATTTATGAAAATAGAATAAACAATCTCTCTCTGTCTCTCTCTCTCTCTCTCTCTTTTCTCTTCTCTTTGTAATTTAATAATCACACAAAAGAACGTTATGAGAGAATACATATTTAATAACACAATAGGGACAATACCTGCATTAATATGTATAAAGCCAAGCGTGATTTGTAATGACTGGCATTTATTTGCCGCAAGGTACTGTTCACAAACAAACAAGTAAGACTGATGGTTTCGTCTACGATGTCCTAACATATGAAATGATGCGTAGTTGTGACACACGCACATATGGTCTCTAAAATCGTGATGGAGTAACCAGTAACGTAAAGTAGATTGTAAATGTAAATAAATTCTGTGTAGAATCAATAGTTATATTTCCTGCATTGTGAAATTATGTGTGCTCAAACGAAGAAAGCAGGTTGCCAGCTCATCGACAGCGCAGTCAGATGCATAACTAGACTTAACAGACATATACAACAGCAATAACCATTTGTAAATACATGACAAAAGCAAAATTATAAAATGAGGGATAGAGATATGATTCATTATTTTATTACCCTTATTAGTCAACTCTTAAAATAATAATAATAATAATAATAATAATAATAATAATAATAATAATAATAATAATAATAATAATAATAATAATAAAGGTCTTCACTAAACAGGCGGATTACAGTTCTCTTCTAAATTTTGTACCAGTAAATAGTTGTAATGGTGTTGATAAGTTCTAAATGTGGTAGTGAGATTTGTTTCTTGTTTCATAGCATGCACGAGTTTATCGTTGTTTTTCATTTCTGTTTATTCTTGACTAACACAAGTACTATAGCTTTATATGCGTAGAGGGTTTATAGAATAAACATTTTGTTATTGATGAAGGGATTTCGACAATATTCTCCACGATCCTATTGTATTCCGATCCATTTCTATATGCCGCATTAGCACAAAATTACTAACATATTTCTCACGTGCAGAACCTGATAAGCGCATATAATAAATAAATCAGTTGTGCGACATTCCATGGAGTACCATGACTTACCAGCCAGCTGTTGAGCTCACGTCTATATGCCTTATCAGAGGTGGTGGTCATCCGAACAGTGTGGTAGCGTGATGAACTCCCCAGCTGTTAATAGCTCGCTTACGAAACCAGATTTCGCTACTCACTGTAGCTTTCCAAATTCATCACGATACTGGTTGAATATCGGTCTCATACACTGGCCGAAATTTCATGAGAAAATTTCTTGCTCCATGAAGACTCGAAACAATGCTATTACGGTAACACTACACTATAAGCATGACCCTTCGTGCCATTGTGCTACAGCGTGGACTTGGTAAGTGTCTTTGCCATAGTCAAATGATGATCGAGCCCGCTTAGACAGCTGTTTGCCGTGCATAGCTGAATATGGGAAAGCTCACGTGAAATAAAGCATTTTGTTATATGTACTCGGTTCTGAAGGGAGGTAAGTTATGTATTAGAAGTGTTATTTCTCGGCTTGCGTAGACTGCTGTAATCTGCTGATAAAGTTTCCGTTCACTCAGCGCAGTTCGTCTTTATAAAATGAATGAATTTTGTGGACGTTTTCTTAATCCTTATTCAGTGCGCGTGTTTGACATACAGGCATACACTTTATTTTTTTAAATTTCTCTACAGATAAAAGTCGCAAGGAAGCGGGTCGGGAAAGCGGGTGGCCATACCTACTTTGAAACATTTCAAAGAAGCAGCCTTAGATTCACGCAGTGTATGAGCCGTCGCAGAATCTTGCTGAAACCACACACACGCACCCTTCCTTCGTCCACAAGTTCCTAAAAGCATGGCTATAATATTCTGGTAATATATTTATGAGAGTTATTTTTTTTTTCCTGAAAAGATAATTGACCCTATAATCCGATCTTTACGAATATCACAACACACGCCATCTTTTACGTCATAAATTTAATTCTATCCTCTCAATAACCGGTAACTTTTCTTCAAACGTACCTGGATATCGATTAAGAACTTACGTGTGAGCGGCAAGCTCAGTCTTGTGAAGGTGTCCAAACTTCACTCCGGTTTGATTAAACATGAGTATAACACCAGGTGATGGGCCCTCATTTTAATACAATTAATATCAACCATCATTAGGTACACCTTGACTGTATCAGCAAAGAAGTATTTCGATAGCGCAGTCTGTTTCAGACTGAAACAAAATGTGATAGTAATTTGTGTCTTTAACAGACAGTTACAAACTGCTGAGCCATTTATACCCGAACCCACTCTTTCAGAAGTCGAAATTGCGATAGAAAATCTGAAAAAGTACAAGTCTCCAGGTATCGATCAAATTCCAGCAGAATTAATACAAGAGGGTGGCAGTCATTATATAGCGAAATTTACAAACTTATACTTGCTATTTGGGAAAAGGAAATTGTACCAGAACAATGGAAGGAGTCCATAATTGTACCTATTTTTTCAAAAAAGGGGGACAAAACCAACTGTGGTAACTTTCGAGGAATATCACTTTTGTTGACGTCGTACAAAATTTTGTCCAATATCCTTTTGAGAAGATTAACTCCGTACATAGATGAAATTATTGGGGATCATCAGTGCGGTTTTCGGCGTAATAGATCGACTATTGATCAGATTTTTTGTATTCGGCAGATAATGGAGAAAAAATGGGAGTATAAGTGTACAGTACATCAGTTATTCATAGACTTCAAAAAGGCATATGACTCGGTTAAGAGGGAAGTATTATATGATATTCTTATTGAATTTGGTATTCCCAAGAAACTAGTTCGATTAATTAAAATGTGTCTCAGTGAAACATACAGCAGAGTCTGCATAGGTCAGTTTCTATCTCATGCTTTTCCAATTTGCTGCGGGCTAAAGCAGTGAGATGCACTATCACCTTTACTTTTTAACTTCGCTTTAGGATATGCCATTAGGAAAGTTCAGGATAACAGGCAGGGTTTGGAATTGAACGGGTTACATCAGCTTCTTGTCTATGCGGATGACGTGAATATGTTAGGAGAAAATACACAAACGATTAGGGAAAACACGGAAATTTTACTTGAAGTAAGTAAAGCGATCGGTTTGGAAGTAAATCCCGAAAAGACAAAGTATATGATTATGTCTCGTGACCAGAATATTGTACGAAATGGAAATATAAAAATTGGAGATTTATCCTTCGAAGAGGTGGAAAATTCAAATATCTTGGAGCAACAGTAACAAATATAAATGACACTCGGGAGGAAATTAAACGTAGAATAAATATGGGAAATGTATGTTATTATTCGGTTGAGAAGCTCTTATCATCCAGTCTGCTGTCCAAAAATCTGAAAGTTAGAATTTATAAAACAGTTATATTACCGGTTCTTCTGTATGGTTGTGAAACTTGGACTCTCACTCTGAGAGTGGAACAGAGACTACGGGTGTTTGAGAATAAGGTGCTTAGGAAAATATTTGGGGCTAAGAGGGATGAAGTTACAGGAGAATGGAGAAAGTTACTCGCATTGTATTCTTCACCTGACATAATTAGGAACATTAAATCCAGACGTTTGAGATGGGAAGGGTATGTAGCACGTATGGGCGAATCCAGAAATGCATATAGAGTGTTAGTTGGGAGACTGGAGGGAAAAAGACCTTTAGGGAGGCCGAGACATAGATGGGAGGATAATATTAAAATGGATTTGAGGGAGGTGGGATATGATGATAGAGACTGGATTAATCTTGCACAGTATAGGGACCGATGGTGGGCTTATGTGAGGGCGGCAATGAACCTTCGGGTTCCTTAAAAGCCATTTGTAAGTAAGTAAGTAACAGACAGTTCTACCTAGATTCTAAAAAAGTAAAACTCTGTATTATAACATATAATATCGTATAGGCCTATACAGCGTATATGCAGTATAATCCTAATTTATATGTTGAAATATTTACTAAATTTATTACTAAATATCAAAAAGGTCTTTATTATATTATGTTGTATTGCATTTAATTTTAATACGAAAGGTAAATAGGCCCTGATTTTAAAATCTCTGATTAAGGGGAATATTAATAACACGAATAATACAATAATATAATGATAATAGTAATGATGATGATAATGATAATGATAATAATAATAATAATAGTAATAATAATACAGGAGAGCAACAATATGTCATCTTTAGCCTAATTGCTTTAGGTGAAACTTCGATATGTTCCCACACTGCACACGTAGGATACTTACATAATACTCATATTCCTCGGCCTCACATCACTTAAATATCCTCACACACCTCGAACCTATGTCACTTAGCTATTCCGTCATTTAACCCATCTAGTCCATAACGAAACGCACTTCAGTCCCGTGTGTGGTGTGGGGAGAAGTCGAAGAGTGGCCTTACTGTAAAATTGATTTATCAGAAGGTTATTTTTACTTTTGGGACTAGAATTTATATTACAAGAGAAAATCAGTAAATAGTATTTGATTGCCGTCACTTCAATGAAGTCGAAGGCTTCTGCGCCTGCACTTATAAAAATTAAATCTACTGATGATAATAACCAAGTTATGTTAAAAATATATATTTATTAGGTACAATCTGCGCATTTGCTATTATAAATAATTAGGGCCTATATGATATGATATGATATTTGTCATTCAACTTTACAATTCACAGTTATGGTGGATCTTCACATTTCTGTTTTTCGATCCACCATCCCTTTATACATATAACTCTTTTCTATTAATGTATTCTTTGCCGAGAATTTGATTACTTTCTAATGCTATGTTATGACTGAATTGCTATATGTCCTTCCCCCTCTATCCTCTTCTATTCTCTCCCTCCTACCTAGACTGTCTCCCTTCCATTTTTCACTCACCTATTAAATATTGCATATTCGTTCCTTAATAATTTGCGTTATTTATTTATTTTCTTCTCTACCCTCAAATCCTACCTACTCTTAATCATTGTTTTCCCGCTATTTTCTCCTACATTACTTGCTGACTTTTCCGTTTACTCTATTTTACAACACTTACATTACTTTTTTTTTTCTATTCTCTGATTATTTACATATTTATCTCTTTCTTTTCGCTTCGCTCCTAAAATTAGGGCCTATATGTTTCGAGTACTGCTGTATTGCATTAAATGTATTGGCGTTTATCACATAGCGACTTGTTTTTCAAGTAGCCAAAATAAAAACTGAAGAAATACAATCACAATATAAAATGTTCCAATTTTCTCATAACAGCAGAAATAAAGTATAATAATTCTGTCCCGTTACTAAACATTCTGGATAAAAAAAAAACATGATCTGGGGTAGTACGATTCTCTCATCTGTGGGTATCCGCTGAGTAACATCTTTGTATAGAGATATCTCTCTACACTACATATTATGAAAGAAATTTATTGCCCAACATATTATATTTTTGATAGCGGCTTTCTGTAGCAAAGAGTTTTGAAACATTTGATCCTTATAGTAACAGAAAGTACCTGGCTTTCAACAAGAAATGTATGGACAAGCAGTTATCTTATTCTGGTGGTTTAAATGAGTTCACAGTTGTGTGCCTGCGCATTGAAGTTACGTCGTACATGGTTGGAGATCTTATAAAATTTTCTCTAATCTTGTCCATATTGTTGCCTAGTCCACAGGCTACTTCACAAAACAGTAGATGAAACTAGTAAGATAGAATTTCCTAAAGTAAATAATATTTTTTCAAATGTGAAAATAATCTTCTGCTAAGTATCATCAAGTGAAATATAAGTATTTCACAAAATCAATGGTAGTGCACCAATAACGGATGCTGGGCTGCAGGCCTACCTAATAGTGAGCCATTTCTGAAAGATATACCTATGTATTGAATAAGTTATATTATTTATTAGATCCAACCACGATACAAAAGAACACAAAGATTAAAATGAAAATGGCACAAACAAAACACATTATATAATATACCCTAGCCTAAAAGAGACATAAAAGTGTATAATTGAGTTCGTCAGTTCGCATCACAAACGTCAACAGCTGAAGTTGTAATCTGTCTCGCCTTCGAGAGGAACAATCCAGTCTTTTGATCATCACATCCAAAATACTATGTCTAGTAAGGAATCACCCCTTGTTGCTCTATCTGTTACTTATGTTAAGTTTTGTTCCCAGATGAGTGAGTTTACTAATGACTGGGCCTGACCCATCCAGTGGGCTCTATACTATACTGGAGGCACCACTGCAATGTTCTCTCCTGCCTGAAAGCGTGACTGTAACTGCCATGTTGGAGAGAGTATTGCTCTCTCATTCTAACTAATGTGTTTCAATGAGTCTTTTGTGAGGTTCATGTTGCACATGCACAGTGAGCAATAAAAAATACTGTTATTGTGTACGATAGCATTCACTGTAAGAGAGACAAGGACAACACTATGTTACAAAAAGATAGCAATACGCTCTGACGTTCAAGATTCGCGTCACGCTTTTAAAGCATTGAGTGGTGCCTCCAGTATAGTATAGAGCTCACTGGACGCATCCCTCCCTCTATTGTACCCTGAAAATTTACCTGGGGAAAATTTAGGTATCCCGCGACGATAACATATTGACCGCAAATGTCTCCATTTTCCAGTGGCGTAGCGTCAATGTAAGCTAAAAAGCTCAGCTTCCCCAGTTAATAGCTTCATAATAAACCTGCAGTTTATGAACAAAATTATGTATTAATTTTAACACAATTTATATTTACTCGTTAAATGTTGTGGTGCGGCAGCTTAGGACGATTTGTGATGCAGCAGTAAACATGAAGCCTGCACACACCAGCTTCCAACCCCCTCCACTGTTCTATAAGCAAACTGTTTTCTTTCACGCATTCTTCTGTGTAACCCACCCCGCAGATTTGCCATTCCTTTGTAACTAAACTACCTGGTCGCAAGGCTAACAAGAAGCTAGCTTTCACATTGAAAACAGTTTAGTTTCCGAGTTATCCCTTTCGTGAGATGTGTTCAGTTGAAGTGTTAGTGTGCATTGTGGCTGATATAATAAATTATGAGTGAAATAACAGTTCCTAACACTAATGTACTTGAATTTTTTAGGACAATTCCATTATCAAGACTGACTTACGAACAAAAGTGTGATTTAAAAAAAAACACAAGACTCCTTTGCTGTCAATAAAGGACACAACCAAAAGACAGACGCGTACTTTTCAACCATCATGGTACACGAGATACAAGTGGCTTACAGGGTGTATGGTGAAGAACAAAATGTATTGTTATGTGTGTATTACGATGGGGAACCATTTCTGAATGGTGTACTGAGGGGGTTTCTGATTTGAACAACTTCATAAAGAAAGCCGAGAAACATCAATCATCGAAACAACTTTTACTACACAGCGAGTCGTTTCCTCTCCTATGGTCCATTCGCATAGAGCATGTTCTTTCAGAATCTGTCCGCCTTCAATGAAACACAATGAAGAAGTTTCGTCCAATAGACGTATTTTAGCACGACTTATTCAGGCAACAATATTTCTGTCAAAGCAAGAACTTGCATTCCGGGGTCATAGAGAAAATGAAAGTAGTGGTAACAGAGGGAATTATTTGCTCAAAATGAGTAATTAATTCGAGACCATCTGCAATCAAATTCTCTTTTTAAAGGAACATCTCCAGATATACAGAATGATTTGATTGAAGTGATAACGTCTGTATTAAATGAGAAAATTAAAAGTGAAATTGAAGAAAGTTCTTTCGTTTCTGTTCAAACAGATGAAACCTTAGATGTATCGTGTAAAAGCCAAATGAGCATCATATTTCGCTATTGTATTGAAGACCGCATAGAAGAGCGATTCGTTGGCTTTTATGCCGTATCCGGAGACAAGACGGCTTTGGGATTGTCCGAAGTTTTGCGCAAGGTTTTATCAGAGTGGCAGATTGCAGGGAATAAAGTTGTAAGTCAGACATATGATGGCGCAACGGTGATGTCTGGTAGGGAAGGAGGAATGCAGAAACCAAAGACGTTTTATAGTTTAACCTAGACTCACTACGAGCGCTGTTCCTCGACCAAAAATTGAACACTTTCGCGCATCTCCATCTTGAGGGTGAGTCAAGAGGCCTATAAGTCCTCTTGGGGTGAGTGTCATGTGACTACAATATGTTTACATCACAACTCCGCCTAATTTGAAATAACATAGAAGGTTATTCAGTATTATTGAATGTGTTAGGAGTAAGTGCGTATTAATTTAATCAATAGTGTGTCTGTATATAGTGTTTATATAGTTTACAGGAATCGTTCTCCTGTGATATACGTGAAATCACAGTGTAGGCCTACTATTGTGCTACATATGAGGCCTATACAAATAATAGTATTTTAATCATATTTCTTTTTTAAAAGTGAAACCATTGTGTGCTCTTGTGCTGCATACAACTGTACAAATAGTGTTCTTTCATCATTTATTTTCATCGCACTCCTATATAAATTCCGTAAGTGGAACCATGGTGCATAGTTGTGCCGCATACAACTGTACCAATCGACGTAAGAAGGATTCGGAAATTTCTTTTCACAAGTGAGTTAGTTACATATATTGTATTAGGATATTGTAAAATGACTGAGAACATTAGTACAAATATATTGTGTTAATAGAAGAGAATGTTTTATAGGAGTAAGCGCAAACTTTCTTTTTATGTTTCCATTGCAAAAGCCTGAGCTTCTCAGTAAATGGTTATCTGCTATTAAACGCGATAAATTTATACCATCAATTCACCACCAGTATTGCTTTGCACAAGAAGATAGTTAGACAGCATCTCTCTAAATCAATTTTATTTATGAATCAATAAGTGAGTGCAAAATAAATCTGGTTAAGTATTTTCATACTATCTAGATATGGCCTAGTTATAATATTTCGACATTCTTGCACATATTCGATTTAATAATAACAGTTGATGCATTTCCTTGTTTATTGAAATATTTATTATTATGCCTAAGCAAAATGCACACAGTGTGCAAGATTAAGTTAATGTCCTAACTCGATTAATTAAATATTTCATGAACTCCATCGGTACAGATTTGATGAATTGTGTAAATATGAATAGGCGTAAAACACGAACACAAGAATTTTTAATTGACAGTTTTAGCATAACAGCTTAATATTTGTTGTTCACAAAGATGACGATTACTGACTGACAGTTCCAGTTTCTTCAATTATTTGCTGTTGTAGACTACCATAGGAATGCAGGTGATTACGTTTCACTGTTTATATTTGTTTTTATCCTTGTTACTCTTTTAGCTTATATTTGGTTGTTTTTTTATGGTATAGTAATAAATCTTAGTGTCTTTTGCGGTTGCGTTCTATCAGCATTACTTTTCGTCCGCTATTTTTCACGACCGCAAGATGCACACAATGTGCAAGATTAAGTTAATATTCTCACTCGGTTACTGAAATATATTTCAGGAAGCCCATCCTACGGATATGATGAATTATGTAAACATAAATACCCCCAAGTCACAAAGACGACGAAGATTATTGACTGACAGTTGCAGGATTATTAGCTTTGATTATTTGATGTTATACCACAAGAATGCAGGTAATTACGTTTTACTATTTACATTTGTCTTTATCCTTATTACTCTTAGGCTCATGTTTGGTTGTTTTTATGTTGTATAGTAATAAATCTTAGTCTGTTTTACGATTGCGTTCTATCAGCATTGCTTTCCGTCCGCCTCAAGATGGCGGCGAGCGATCGCTTCAATTTGGGTCCAGTCGTATCTTCTACGCAGCTGGCAGTGTGGGGTCTTGGCAGAAACTGGTGAGACAATTCTGTCCATACGCTATTTTTATTCACTGTTATGCGCACCAATTAAATTTAGTGCTTTTGCATGGTTGCAAAACTGTGAAACAAGTTCGTTTATTTATATCTGCTCTAACTGGATTTCACACCTTTTTCAGTAAGTCTTCCAAGAGAACGGTTTTGTTAAATGAAAAGGGGTTCAAATTGCCACAAGCATGTACAACTCGGTGGAACTTCCATTCTAGAGCAGTTTCAACAATTCTAAAACATTTCAATGACTTGTACAGTGTCTTCACTGCAATAATCGATGATAATTGTCTGTGGGATGGTGATTCCCGGAATTGTGCTGTGGGACTGAAGAGACATATGGATGATCCAATGTTTGTGTACTTGTTGTGTGTATTTGAAGGTTGCTTCGTATACATTGAGCCACTCTTCAGACTTTTGCAATCTACCTCTGCTAGTATCACAGTGTGTCATGCCGAAATACATCTTACTATTCGCAACTTAGAAAATCTAAGAGAAGATATCTTCACTGAAAACTGCGTCGAGAAAAGTAAAAAGCTAAACAACAATTTGTCATATAATGAAAAACACCAAATATCTTTGAGAGCTGTAACTTATGAAATATTATAGTAGATTCTCAAATAGTTCAAATTAAATTGAGATTTGAAGAATTTCCACGTCTTGAGTTCGTAGAATTAGTTCAGGAAAAAAAATTCATGGACTACAGAACAAAATTTCCCTCTAATCAAGTGGCTGACTTGGTGATACAGTATCCATTCTTTGATTCGGAAAAACTTGAAAATGAACTACACAACATTTATGCAGATGAGAAGGAACAGTTACCTCCTCAGGAACTCCTAAAATACTTTGTGACTACTGGACTGGATTCCATATATCAAGAAACGACTAAGTTATTAAGACTAATTCTAACTTTCCCTGCAACGACAGCAAGCAGCGAACGGAGTATGAGCACACTCAAAAGGATCAAAACATGTCTAAGAAACTCCATGTCCAATGATCGACTTTCGTGTATGAGTGCACTAGCCATTGAAAAAAAAAAATCTTAGTGAACTCTCTTCAGAATCCTCATTTCAGGAGTACGTTATTGACGTCTTCGCAGAGAAGAAAGAGCGGGGAATGGAGCTCATCTACAGAAAGTTTTAAGGTAAGGGCATCTGATTTTGTAAAATCATGTAGTCAAAAATAATCTTCTGATAAAGATTTTAACGTTGATTGACGTAATTATGCTAATACTGTATCTATTGACGGTTAATATTGTGATTTCTCTAAATATGACAGGGAGTGAGCTGATGTTAAATTATACATACTGTACGTGTCTATTTGTTAGAGATATGTATAAACCATGAAATCATATTTTACTATGTTGCTTATGAGGTTCCAACCACTCTTCAGACTGCTGACTTGACATTGACTACTATTTATTTTAAGACTACATTTTCGCAACATAATATGAAAGACAACTTGAGTTAGCTTCCCCTGCTCAAAATTTCACGCTACGCCACTGCTATTTTACAAAATATTTCTTATTTTACACATTACGTTACAGTCTTCTTTCGGAGCCCTGTATAAATCGATGATGTGTAATATGTTTCGCGAATAATCATGCACTATGTCTACACCCAACATTTCGAAGTCTGAGTCTTTAACATTTTCAGCGCTCTGCAGGCACTCTTTTACACATATAAAAACCTCTCCCTCTGTTCCGACACGGTCGCGTCTGTATGTTACATAATCGTTTCTAAATACTTCCGAGTCTATTACTTCGCTGGAAAGCTATGATTCCATTCCTATTATGACGTCAGAATTATGCGAATCTACTAGGTTCCAGAATTCAACTGACTTATTATAAATGCTTCTACAATTGACCTGCAGCACTACTAAAGACTTACAAATTACACGGCATAATATTGTCAATCACTGATGTTTTTGCTGTAGCTGCCGTTACCGCCTTCGTCTCCCTCGTTGCCGCCGCCGCTTCCTCCGTCGTTGTTACACAAAGAGTTTGTAATACATAACTAGAGACACCAACGGCGCTAATGTAGCGTACAAAATTGAACCGCTGTTTTGCCGCCATTAACCCTTTCTTACCTATAGATACCATATGGCAATAATTAACTTTATAGCATTTATATACTTGTGTGTTACATAGGAAGGTAAATTTTGCTGGATAACTTCTATTTCAATACATTTTCATCAATATAGTTTTGTTTCAAATGTTGCCACTCCCGTAACTTGGTCACTGAATTGGTCCTAATACAGCTATTTGTTTCAACATGGATTGCTTGTAAATTTAATTTGGGTTAGAAAGGGTTAAAGGGAGTTGATGCTTCGCCGGGAGTGCGAGCAGTTCGTACTTATTAGAGGCGTATGAATAAATATATGTACACTTGAAGGGAAATAGTAAAACAATGGTGAAATAGTGCGCCGCACCTAATTGTTCGAACATTGCCCACTATTTTAAGATTACCAGAAAAGCATGCATCTCTTAATAATTGGAAAAGTGTTCTTAATGCCATTTCTCAATGAATGTGTTTACAGAAATATCAGATCATTTCTCGGATAAAGTTTTTTTTTGCCCAGAAAACCATTTAATCAAGTTTGTATGGCTGATTTCAACAATGTATGTAACGGTAAGGTGTCATCATATTGCAATGGGTTATAATAACAAAGTGCACCAGAAGTTAGACAGCATCTGTATAAGAATTTTGTTTCAGAATCAGTGAATTGAGTAAGTAATTTCTGTTTTGTACATTACTTCAGGTTTTTGGTTGTATTACATGCAAACAAATTAGTGAAAATATAGCTGACGCCTACAAATTTACTCTTTGTCACTACTACTACTACTACTACTACTACTACTACTACTACTACTACTACTACTACTACTACTACTACTTCATTAAAAAGCCTGAACTAACCTCTAACCTAGTGGTCATCAATTGTACAATGAATAGATTTTTTTATGATTAGCTAAATTTATTTTAAGTGTTTCCCGAATTTTGATAGCCTAATCTCATAATTCACCAGTAAACATTTCCTAAACATCAGATATGCAATGCTTGGGAAAAGTGGCAGAAGTCAATTTTCACAATATATCTTTTATTAGTTTATTGACAACTTAAGGAACATCTGCACACTTGGGAAAAGAGACATAAATATTTCTCCATTTAGAATAATGTATACAGGAGAAAATCAAATTGACACAAACCAGTGTGATCTAATAGTGCTTGAGAAAAGTGCTACAAGTCTACTTGAGTCATTTTTCTCATGCTTCTTTTGATTCAACTGGCTCACCTGAGCGTTCCATAGCGACAAAATGTCATTACCTAGCAGTCTTGTGATTGTTTTTGAATAGATTGGTGATTAGAAAGAGAAGTGTACGTATATTAGAGAGCTGCAGAATAGCGCTTACAACCGGTCAGAGAGCATCCGACAAGGTAGAGCATCCGACCGAATGTTCGAATTTTAACCGGTTGCCCTGCCTGGATATTTTGCAGGCTAGACAGAACACTGACATTTTATGAGTACTCAAACGGAGTAACAATTGAAGAAAATTTACCATGTGTAATTTAAAAAATATATTCCTTAATGTACGCCTACAATTGATTGCATACTTTATTACACTTAAAGGCCCATTCACAATGAAAATTAAACATAACTGTAACACAAACATAGAGGTTTGCGGCCAGGTTATCAAATGGGATCATTCACAATGATTCACATAAACACTGACATTAACATTGCCGTTAGACTTTGACATGAAAGTTTGCGAACTCCAAACTTTCATGCTTATGCTTACGTGATTTGCAAACAGTACACAATCGTGGAGCTCTGAAGTATGGTATACGACAGAATATGAGGAAATGGCGTCGTTGCTATGTTTCCATGGTTACCAAGTACCTTTGCGGTTATGTTTATGTCCCCATCATGAATGATGTGATTTTACCGTAACGTTTACATTCTTAAGTTAACGCTTACGTTATGTTTAATTTTAATTGTGAATGGGCCTTTCCTTCATAGCAGATGAACAAATGGACACCAGTAACAACAAAGGAAATAAGTGTAACGCATAATATGAAATCTGGTGTGTAAAGAAATGCAAGAATCGAACAAGTTATAATTACCAAATAGAAGAGAAAATAAGTACATATAAAGCCTCCAATTCCAAAACTGTCTAAATCCATTTAAAAATTGAGATAATGGTGGTTTCGTCATCTACCTAAATGTCTCTAACAATTTTGTAGTGAATGTTGTGTATAAACTTCCTCTTTCCTTCCATAAATTAGCTTCAAATATGACGAACAGTTTCAAAACTTTCTCATTCCATCCTATGAACTGTTACAAAACTGTCTTGTTCCATACATGAATTTATTTTTCAAATCTTCCTCCATGCATAACAAGGATTGGTATTATTCTTTGTTTGGCTTCCAAAACTCTCTCCATCCGTCTTTTAAATTTCCTTACAAATACCCTCTCATTTTATGCTTTCAGCAGTCTTTACAGCAGTTTTCAGAAGTGTATTAGCACAAATTATAATTATGAACATTGTCACTCTCATATACCCGTTGTTACATGTTCATAAATAATACAGACTCTCTGTTAATAAGAAGATAGTGTTTTCAGTTCATTTCTCACAAATACAAGCTAATTAAGTACTACTTTTAAAAAATGGAAAGTAATATAGTGATATCATCTCCTGGTAAAAGACGGAAGAAATTGAAAGATCCTTCGAAGTGGAAAAAAAAAAAACAAGAAAAAACACAAGAGATAGGAGGAATTATTATTTCACCAAATGAGTGGAAAATCTATATTATTTGCACTGTTGACTAAATTGCTTGTAAAAAGGAACGATTATTAATTCTTTGTGACTTATTTCGATTTCAAGCTTAGACCAACTTCTCTCCCAAGACACTCCAGATGTAAGCACAAAAAGAGTACGTATGGTTGTGCAGATTTGACAATACAGGGTATCAGAAAATTTCTTTGAGCCTTTTATGCAAATAATACACGAATTGTCCAAGATAAATTCCTTATGAAGCAAAGGCTGCCTACAAGGACGCGTCTCGTAACAGGAACTCGTCCAGATAACTCAGTTACTACATCTTATTTTGTAAAAGTGAACGCATGGTTTCAGTCTGCAGTGCTGCCTTCTTCAAACTCCTTGGAATTTCAAGGTTTCGAAGTACAGAATCTGAGTAGAGTGGATCGGGGGAAGATGCCTGACTTTTTCTTTGATTGAAAATTTAAGATATTGTTCATTTAGTTTTGAATTTCATATTGAAATATCAAAGTCTGGAAGGTATTTTGAGACTTTATTTTTGGTACAAAACAGAAAATATAAATTACCTTGTTTATAGATACAGGTTTTCTTCTTGCCTGCATTGTAGGCATCTTTCCGCGATAGTCGGGTAAGATGGAAAATGCAATCAACACATTTACTGATATATGTATTTTACATGAACTTAGTTTGATACATGTATATAACAAAATTGACTTAATCTAAAGCTCATGAACACTTTCTCACTCGTTTATCACTACTTAGGAACACAGTCATTGCACTTAGAACCGAAAGTGAAAGATGATATTACGGAATTGTATAATGAAGGTGGTGTATTAATTATGGACAAATGTGATATAGCTCAGGAGTTTAATAATTATTTTTCAAATATTGGCATTGAAATTGCTTCTAGTACAAGAACTAGGAAGAGTGGTAATTTTTGTAATAATATGAAACAACTACAGTCTTCTATGTTTTTGTTCTCTGTAACAGAAAGTGAAATAATTAAACATATTACATCATTAAAAAATAACATAAGCCCTGGTGAAGATGCTATGCCCTCCAAAATATTTAAACTGTTCAGTATTTTCTTGGCTAAACCGCTTGTTCATGTATTTAATTTGTGCTTCTTACATGCTAAATTTCCAGATAAATTGAAAAATGCTATAATTGTCCCTATTTTCAAATCAGGAGATAAAAAATGCATGAACAATTACCGACCAATATCTTTACTCTCATGTATATCTAAACTCTTAGAAAAATGCATAAAAAGTCGTCTATTAAATTATTTGGACAAATACAACGTACTTTCTTCAAATCAATTCTGTTTTAGAAATAAACTTGGCACAGATGACGCTATTTCATGTGTTACAAACAAAATCATATGTGAGTTAGACCAAGGGAATAAATGCTTGAGTATATTTTTGGATATTCGAAAAGCATTTGATACCGTTAACCATGATACTTTATTAGATAAATTGAACTTTTTAGGCATTAATGGTCATGTTCTAAGTTTATTTAAGTCATATTTGAATAACAGAAATCAAGTAACTAAAATTGATAATGATTTTAGTTTTACTCAAAACATAAAAGTAGGGGTCCCTCAGGACACAGTTCTTGGTCCAATTTTATTCTTGATTTATATAAATTATTTGTTATTAACAGATTTACGCAAATATAATGGGGTTATATATTCATATGCGGATGATACCGTAATTCTTTTTGGTGAACAATCTTGGGAAGGCACTTATATTAATGCGAATAATGGATTACAGGTAATTAAAGAGCGGTTTGATTCAAACGCTCTTTCCTTAAACACATCCAAAACAACTGTTGTTCCATTTTCACTAAGGTCCAGTGGTCTTCAATCTCCTCAATCTTTCTTTAGGCTCAAAATTCATCATTCAGATTGTTCTTCTCAAAATTGTGATTGTCCCATATTAACCGAATCCTCAGAAGTTAAGTATTTAGGTATTACGATCGACCAACACTTACGATGGAACAAATATATTACATATTTATGCAATAGATTACGTAAAACAATTTATATCTTTGTTATACTTCGGTCATATTTACCAGTTAATATTTTACGTCTCATTTATTTAGCTTTATTACAATCCATTCTCCAGTATGGAATTTTAGGGTGGGGAAATGCTTGTAATTCTAATCTCACTCCACTAATACTTATTCAGAAAAGAATCATTAAAATATGCCTAATAAACCAATTGATTATTCATCTGAGCTTTTGTTTACTGATTTTAATGTTTTGAAAATTAAAGAGATTTATTATATTGCCTTATTAATCTTCATACAATAAAAACCGTAATAAATTCAAATTGTATCATCATAAATATGGAACTAAAAGATCCGATTTTATACGACTAGAGGAACAAAAGTGTTTCACAAGCACAGCTCTGAGCCATGGTACCTACTTTGGTCCAAGGTTATACAATAAAATAATTCATAAATATCCAGATTTGCAAAATTTTAGTATCAGGAATTTCAAAAATAGCGTTAGGAATTTAATTTTTAAAGAATATATATTGATTTAATATGTATATGTATTTGTATGACTTAAATTGTTAAAATTGAAATTGTATTTTTAAATTTAATTTAATCCTGTAATTTTTTTTCTTGACCCAGTTTGTGTCAAAAAATTACCTTTGTGTTTATCTTTGTGTTTAGATATCTCCCTGAGCACGAGTTTTTTACTCCTTCAGGGAAGAACTAAGATTGTATTTCTGTCAATGTTATTTTATTAACAATAAACAATAAACAATAAACATATTTTATTGCCGTGTGCAAGACTTGTAAAATCACTTCTTGCGCACAACGAATTCAAACCAGTACATTTTTTGTCTCATTCTTTTTAGGCGGTTTTTAAGGGTACGGTAAGGAATCCCGTATGCTTGCGATGCTCTGAAACAGTTCGTACATTCTGTTATAACATGTTCCATCGCAAGTTGAAGACTCTCCTCAATCCACTGACTTCTATCAGAGGACCTTACGTACTGTTTATACATTCTCTGCAATAAAACAAAAAAATAAAGCTCTTGAAAGAAGTTGCCATCTTACCCCGAAAAAAGTGATCATCTTCCCCAAGTATCGGGGTAAGATGCCTAGTGCTGTGACGCAACCTAAGATGGCAGAACAAGGTTGTTGGTTGTTAACAATACAAACTTTAGAACCTTTACTACAATATCCATTACAAAAGTTTAACAGTTATTACTAATTCAAGGATGTACTAAAATTTTAACATACCTCTGCAATTATTTTCTAGCAGAAAAATTAGATGTTTTCTTGCTTTTCTTCTTCTCACAACAAGAACACGTAGCAAAATGAGTTAGCTTCCATTCTGCAGACATTCAACTGTCTCAGTGATCATGAAGACATGCGGGTGGGTTTCTCTCTTGGAAGAATGTGAAACTACAAAAAAATAAGCATCTTTTCCCGATAGTCATCTCCCCCCGATTCACTTTATAAATTTCATTAACACTGACAGTATTCCTAAAGAAAACAGAGAGGGTGATAAACGCAGCAAAGCTTTTAGGAGTCATAAGGAGGCAGTTGTTACTTTCACGTCCAAACTAAAATGCATTGATTCGCATTATAGAGGAGGAAAGCCTTCTTGGCAATATCTGCCTAGTGACAGTAACATTAAGAAATTGTGGAAGATGTTTTGTACAGAAAACCAAGACCTTGCAGTAAGTATGAATATTTTTGGAAAGTATTTGTAACAAATTTCAATATTAGCTTCAAAACTCCAGCAACAGATGCCTGCTCTGAATGCATTAGACTTCAAGGCCTTATTGCTGTTTGAAGGAGCACGACAAAAAAAAAAGTTGAACTCATGACCAAGCTTAGGGTACATAAAATTAAAGCAAAGGCATTTTACAATGACTTTAAGACTCCCAAAGATAGAAAAGTACGATTATCTTTTGATTGTCAAAAGAACATGCTTCCTTCCCGTGTTCCCGATCAATCTGCCTATTTTTCAAGGCAACTATAGTTTTACAACTGTACCATTTGTGAAGGTCACTCTAAGTCTCAACAACGTCCTGAAACAGTAACAGCTTACACTTAGACCGAAAATCATAGACCAAAGGGTTCAAATGAGTTATCATCAATAGTATACAATAAACTTATATCGTTAAACCGAGGTCGTGAAACTGTATGCCGACGGATACCCAGGACAAAATAAAAATATCACAAAGATGGAAATTTTAATGTCTTGGCTCTACTATAGCAAATCAACTGTGAAAGAACTGCATGATATTTTCCCTATAGTCGGCCACTCTTTCCTTCCAGCCGATAGAGTTTTTGGAAGAATAGACAAAGTCATTAGGAAGAGCGATCTATTATCAAACCAAGTGAATATAGAGAAAATTATTGGACAAAGTGCAAATGTGAAGGAACTGGGAAAGGATTTTGTTACTTTTTATTGGAAGAAAATAGTGCAAGCTACTCTCAAACATCCTGTATAGTGGCACTTCCAGTTTTCCGCACCTAAACGAATCATTCTAGAGAAAAACTACCTCTGGAAAAAAATGTGATTGTAAAAGGGGAAGTAAATTACTTAACGGATATAGGAGCATTCAAATCGGTGTTAAAGAGAGGAAAAAACTTTTCGTAGATGACCCTCCCAAATCAAGTTCCCTTGAAGGAAGAGAAATTATCCGATGTCAACATTTTACTGAAGAAGCACTTTGGTTCCGAGTGGAGAAATATGACTGATATTTTTCATTTTACAAGACTATAATACAGGATTATTCAAGGTTAAACACAGAAGAAAATGCAAATGAGGATTTATTTATGGAAGAACAAGACATAAGAATCTGAACTGAAGTGTAATAACCAAACAGAATAATGTATTCATTTTGTATGAACACTAATTTTAATGCAAATTAAGCTTTCAGGAATAACTCCCTGTAAAGTTAATTTGAATAATTTCGAGGGAAAAATTGTTCCGGGGCCGGGTATCGAACCCGAGACCTTGGGTTAAACGTACCAACGCTCTCCCACTGAGCTACCCGGGAACTCTAACCGACACCGATCCAATTTTTCCCTCTATATCCACAGACCTCAAAGTGGGCTGACAACAGTCAAACAACCAACATTTGAGTGCACACTAACTCTGTGTGACTTTAAATTGTGGTTTTCTGTTACGTACAGTGACGTGTATTATGCAAATTAAGCTTTCAGGAATAACTCCCTGTAAAGTTAATTTGAATAATTTCGAGGGAAAAATTGTTCCGGGGCCGGGTATCGAACCCGGGACCTTTGGTTAAACATACCAACGCTCTCCCACTGAGCTACCCGGGAACTCTACCCGACACCGATCCAATTTTTCCCTCTATATTCACAGACCTCAAAGTGGGCTGACAACAGTCAAGCAACCAACATTTGAGTGCACACTAACTCTGTGTGACTTCAAATTGTGGTTTTCTGTTACGTACAGTGACGTGTATTATGCAAATTAAGCTTTAAGCTTAAGCTTTCTGGAATAAGTCCCTGTACGTTTAATCAAAGGTCCCGGGTTCGATACCCGGCCCCGGAACAATTTTTCCCTCGAAATTATTCAAATTAACTTTACAGGGAGTTATTCCTGAAAGCTTAATTTGCATAATACACGTCACTGTACGTAACAGAAAACCACAATTTAAAGTCACACAGAGTTAGTGTGCACTCAAATGTTGGTTGCTTGACTGTTGTCAGCCCACTTTGAGGTCTGTGGATATAGAGGGAAAAATTAGATCGGTGTCGGGTAGAGTTCCCGGGTAGCTCAGTGGGAGAGCGTTGGTATGTTTAACCAAAGGTCCCGGGTTCGATACCCGGCCCCGGAACAATTTTTCCCTCGAAATTATTCAAATTAACTTTACAGGGAGTTATTCCTGAAAGCTTAATTTGCATAATACACGTCACTGTACGTAACAGAAAACCACAATTTAAAGTCACACAGAGTTAGTGTGCACTCAAATGTTGGTTGCTTGACTGTTGTCAGCCCACTTTGAGGTCTGTGGATATAGAGGGAAAAATTGGATCGGTGTCGGGTAGAGTTCCCGGGTAGCTCAGTGGGAGAGCGTTGGTACGTTTAACCAAAGGTCCCGGGTTCGATACCCGGCCCCGGAACAATTTTTCCCTCGAAATTATTCATATTAATTTTAATATTTGAGTTCAATATCACAGAAAAAACAGAAATTGTAGTTGTAATAGATTATTGTATTTACATTAATAAGAAGCCTGTTCTAAAATATTATTAACGAAAAACAATTGTGTAATTTTCCAAAACTCTTTCGTTCCAATTCTGAAATAACTCCTGAAATATCGATCACTGATTTTCAGGAATATCACTCATTACAAGAGTGTTTCTCAACTGCAAAATAAAAAAAAAAAAACACTGGAAACAATTATGAAAAAAAGTTATCAGTTTTTGGTGTTTCTTGAAAATTCTTAAGAATGGAAGTAGACAGTTTTGGAATTGGAGGCTTCATATGTACATTCTATTGTAGCCTTTACACTTTAAATTCAAAATGCATACCTCTAAAATAGTTGTTAATGTCTTTTAATTACTCTAAGCAGATGTATTATTTCATTAATAAACCATTTTTAAGAAGATAATATATGAAGATATGTTATGTTTTGCTCTTGACGATACCAGCTGTAATACCTGAATGAATGAATGAATGAATGAATGAATGAATGAATGAATGAATGAATGAATGAATGAATGAATGAATGAATGAATGAATTAATGAATTAATGAATTAACCAATCAGTGAATTAATGAATCAGTCAATGAATCCATGGATGAATCAACCAATCATTCGATATATGGATGGATGGATTAATTGATCGATGGATGATTGATTGATTGTAGTGACAGCATAAGAATTATTAATTAAATGATAGACATACACAATAATAATCGCGTCCTTGCAAGGACTCTTGGAACTCCTGCATGGCTCAGTGCGGTTTGCCTTTGCCGTACACCCACAAAGAGTGAGAAACGACTCGAATATTCGTTAAACCGAACCTGAGACGGGAGAGCTTTGCATACTGACTACAGCGCCAGGCGTTCAATAGCAATATATAATTTCTATTTTTCGCAACCGGTTGTGCATGACTCTAGCGTATACATTTCAATTCCATGTCATATTAATATTATTATATTAAATAATTGTATCAAATGTTGAGTTCTTGATCGGTAACATTGTTTCTTTTCTGTAGTTGTTAAAAATTCTGTATTAATAGTAATGTAAACTCCAGTAAGAAGACTACTGTAATGTTATTAGGATTGGTCAAAGAGATATATTATGTCTGTGCTCCAAATGACGTACGTAATGTATTTTGACATTAACATTATTACTTTTCAGATTTTTATTATTATAATGTAAGTACACTCATGATCAAAATAAACAGCGAAGAGAAGTAAAAGAAATAAGCCTTTATGTATTCTTAGGACAGTTTTTTCCATCTCCTGTAAAATTAACATATTTGACTTGTGCCCTTTTCCCGAGCACTAGAGGTATATAGATATCTACTCATTAGTCTGATGATGCCCATAATAATGGTGAAAACGTTCACTAAGATGTATTAGCAAAAATAACTTTTTTGATATTTTGCTATAATAAATAATTCAAAGACCGAACTATCAAAACTTCACATTTTTGTATTAATTATAACAATGTTCGTTCACTTCTCCTAGTGGGGCAACTGCTGTGTTCTGTTATAAACGAAAACATATCGTGTTGAAAACTAATCAGCAAACATAAACGAATCGCCTCTCGCTGGAAGAATGTAATAACAATACACAAGACATTTTCGAAACTAATAAAAATTGTGCAAAAACTTTAATTAAGAAGCTAATTTGGATAATTCCTTCACTATTTGAAACTTGTAGTTTCTCTAGATGGATGTAATACTACATATTATGAGGATTGAGGTAAGATGAAAATAGATCTTTACGAACAGAAAACTTGATATTCTGTCGAAATATTGTATAACTTGATTATTGCAACTTTATTTGGTCCACGTAAAATACTCTAATTTTATACACTTAAAATTCTTTTTGTTCACAGAACATAATAGTTAAGAGTTTTTCGTAAAGATAAGTATTTTTACTGGACCATACAGCCCATAATAAATAAGCATTTTATCATAGAGCTAACTGGAGCTGAGTTATTTTAAAAGGTGTCACGAAATGGCGTTCCTGCTCCCATAATTTACCCATATTCGTTTCCTGTGTTTCTTAAAATAATATTTCTGTAGGGTACCTAATTTTTTTATTTGCATAATCAATGATATACAACCGAGCGAGTTGGCTCAGACGGTACGTTTGAGACACACATTCGGGAGGTCCCGGGTACAAATCCCGTGGCCGACCAATGTGACTGGGGTTTTTCATGATTTCCCTTAGTCATAAAGGCAAATGCTGGATTGTAAAGATATATGCTATGAATCATCATCGCCTCAATTACCAATATCAAAAACATTAATCAAAGTCTATAATCAGTTACATGAACACAAGCTATCTACAACACGCAATAGAAACAGGAACTCAACAAGAGTAAAAACGGCCTACTCATATACCCACACATTCTAAACACGCGAAATGATTACAAATGTTATTGCGTGAATAAAATGAACTTAACAAAAAAAAAAAAAAAAAAGATGCACAGTAAGTTTAACGTAAAAATTATCTTAGTTCACAATCAACTCTATTAATTTGGAATGATTTATTAAAGGATGCATTCAAGACTAATTTACAAAAATGTTAAACGAATTATCCTTGCACCAAAAACGGATGTTCTCTGAACCAAATGATCACATTTTAATTATTTGCATGTAATAACAATTAAGAAACATGTTAAAGGAATTATCATTCCACCAAATGAGTGGTCTCTGGACCAAAATGATCGCATTTTAATTATTTAAATACAATTTAAATTAAGTAATATATTAAACGACTTATCCTTAAATCAAACACCAATGTCTTATTTTAATTAACTTATGTAATTACTTTATATTTATTTCCAACAAGTGCAGCGGAGCGCACGGGTACGGCTAGTATGAAATACTCATATCGTAAAGAACTATATCACATTTATCAGAACAAGTCAGTAGATTCAATTACATTTCAGTTTTACGTTTAATTTTTATATTCAAAAGTATTACGTTATTAATTAATAAAATATAATTTATTTTCCGTTCGAAATTCTTGTTATAATTAATATTGATATTATGACATAGAACTGTTATAAATACAAACTAGTCAATAGCGCAATTGTTGTTATTACTAGAGTCACTGTAAATATTAGAATTATATTGCGCACGTGGCAAAATATGAAATTTTATGAACGATTATTTATAATGCATTACAATTAGTTTAAACCTATTTATGCCTTATCTGCCTGATAAATAAATAAATAAAAATAGGATATAAATAAATAAATGGGATATAAATAAATTGAATACTTATAAATAAAAAACAATTAAAAATAAAAAGAGTTTCTTTAGTTCACTGCATAATTACTAACAGGAAAAACCAGGGATTTCTTTTCCTGGATAATTACTGATTCTACTGATTCTCAGGTGCTTTAAGACGCGTCAAAATATCAGTGTATATTATGTGGTTAATATTACATAAATCTTTAGTGCCTTACTTATGTAAGACGCATCCTTCTGAATACAAACAATCTATAACTGCCAAATATTCAGATTCCAGTGTTGCTAATTTATCTGCTATAATATTCTAAATCCAGATCCGTGGTCTTCTAACAAGAATCATAATCAATCTACGACAACTTCTAATAATAATGTTACATCTGCAAACTCATTATCCTTATCTCCTTTACAAGAATAGGAAGATTTATTACAGCACATTATAACTGATAATATTTCGCAAGATCTTGATCGAGTTACTTCTGAAGTTTTGCAATTTATTGTTGAATCAATTTCTTCTCTTCCTGGACTTCGACACCCAGTGGTAAAATATTTTAATCTTTCTCGTAATGGGAAACTTAACATAATATGTTACACCTATACTGAAACTTCAAACTCAAAGAAGCGGAATAAAAGACAAAAAGGATAAAACCAGAAAAAGATACTCATGATTTAGCGCAATATAATTTCTACAATAACCGAAAGAAGGCAATACGACTGAAAAAGAACGGGTTTGTTCCCTTTCTAAAGGTTTGGTTGAAAATAATTTTACTGATATCTTTGGCCATTTTAATAATATGACTTCGATTAACATTCTCCATTCTTGTGATACATCCGAAGATTCAGATTCTATAACCACAAGTGGCTTGCGAAGCAATTGCCGCAAACTAAGTTTCTTAGACGTTCAAATAAAAAATTTTCAGATTTATTTTCAGTGAAGAATACCAGACCCTTTTGAAAGTTATTTGCTTCCGTAATAATGAAACATACTCCCTTTCAATGGCTTTTTTATGCCAAATACTTTTTCTTGAACCTATCTACCTTCAGTTTTTGATGAAAGAGTAATGGAACGGAGAAAAATTCTCTCCGTTCCATTACTCTTTCATCGTATGATGACGCAGAATATCTGCATGGAAATATCATATGTACTTCGGTACATTAAAATAATATATATGATATGCGTAAATCACTTCGTGACGTAATGCAGAGGGCGGCCACTAGAGGGAACCCAAGAGTTGGAGCTTAATCTCAGACGATTCTAACCGGCGTCGGAGTTGTATCCGGTGTGACTTAGTGGATAAAGCATCAGCACGTATAGCTGAAAACCCGGGTTCAAATCCCGGCGCCGGAGAGAATTTTTTTCTCCGTTCCATTACTCTTTCATCGTATGATGACGCAGAATATCTGCATGGAAATATCATATGTACTTCGGTACATTAAAATAATATTCAGTTTTTGAGTTTCAACGCGAAAACACAAGTAACAATGTCAGGATGATCAGTCGGTTTTTCATGTGGGACTAAAGCAATAGCTATTTCAGGTCATTGTGGATTG
This sequence comes from Periplaneta americana, assembly GCF_040183065.1. Classification (NCBI taxonomy): domain Eukaryota; kingdom Metazoa; phylum Arthropoda; class Insecta; order Blattodea; family Blattidae; genus Periplaneta; species Periplaneta americana. The sequence goes on from NC_091120.1 coordinate 120,183,694, forward strand.
TAGGTGAAAGTTAAAAAAAATGTCGGGTTTGCTATGCTTTCGAACAATACACATAGCATCTTGTTATAGCTGCTGCATGTAGAGCTTGAAATGTAGAGGTAAATTCATTTTATCCTGCTAAGAGATCTTACTGAAATAATCGGGAGACTACAAAATTTTGTAGGCCTCTTATTTTATCAGTAAGTAATACCTTTTGGTCTTTCCTTAAGAACTGTAATTTTTGCGCTCTCTCGAGCCAATACTGAAGAGAATGACGCATCTGCACCACACCGTTATTAAGTTTATGATAAAGACCCAACTCCACTTGGTTAATAACTATAAAAATATTTGATTTTAATAATAATATTATTATCTTACGTAGCCTAAGTTTTGTAGTTTTTTTATACATAGAGCCACTCAGTAAATTAATGAAATGAAGATCTAATTTAAGATATTCTTTACATCTACTTACATAACCCCAAAACGTTTCACTTTCGTATCATCAATATAGCATTAATATGTATAATTAATGAAAAATAGTCACATCATGGCATTAACTATAATAATATTTCATTTCTAATGGTAATAATGTCACCAAAGCACCTCAAGTTTTGTAGATTTCAATATCCAATACACAGCTTTACTCAGATAATTACACACCGCAGAATCAGACCTGTAAATTATTTCTAGTAAGTCTTGAAGTTTTCAATAACCAATTGAATTTGAGCTCTAAATGTGTCCGCCACTGCCTGCAGGTCATGGCCTTCGTATAATATCCTATTGTTTATTGTAGCATGTGTTTTGTTTCATACTGAAATGCAATTAGTTCTCAAAACTGGCGAAAGATAGATTTTGGAAAACAGGAAAATCATGTAGGAAAACGAACGCTTCTCTGAAAGTTACTATTTTTCGGAAAATCCTAGGATGGCAAGCTTCAAAATGACGATTCATTCATTAAAATCCGTTCAGCCGTTTTCCCGTAATTTACATTTCCAGTTCAAATATAGATATCGGTAATTGAAAAAAAAAGTATATATCACTTACCAAAATGAAGACTGGTAGGTTACAGATCCAGGACTTCAATTGTTATTCAAATTCTTAAACACCTCAAGTCAGCAAAATTTCTGTCACTGCTAGTATCAGCCATGCTACACATTCCTTTTGATTATGTAATATCTATTCTTGTAAATGTTATCAAGGATTCTCTTACATCATTATCTCTATTTCAATTACTTCACTTATGTTTGCCTTCAACAATTAACTTTCTTTTGAATGTTTGAAATATCATATTATAGTGTACATTTTTATTGTATTCATGGCTCTTATGATCACTCAAATTCTTTGAGTCGATGTTTTTAATGGATAAATAAAAATAAACATAAATAATGAATAAATAAATAGATAAGTAACAATAAAACAATAAGTAAATAAATAAATAAATAAATAAATAAATAAATAAATAAATAAATAAATAAATAAATAAATAAATAAATAAATAAATAAATAAATAAATAAATAAATAAATAAATAAATAAATAAATAAATAAATAAGCTAGAAGGAGCGAGAGAGAGATCAAGCAAGATAGATAAACTTTATTATCAAAGCATGAAAAATGTATAGACATGGTCAAAAATTATACCTACATGAAAGTACGGAGTGTCCCAAATTGACGTATCCTATATATTCTTTGAAGTACTATTTCACAGAAAATAAATGACATAGAAATACGATTTTGCGGATTATGATTCAGAAGCCAGTGGAAAGCATGGAAACATGTTCATCTGTTTATACACAAACATGGCGGTGCAATTATAGTGCGATGAACGTAAGTGGATACTGAAATGTTATTGGAAAGTGGAGAATGTTGTTGAAGTTCAAAGACGTTGACGTTGAAGGATTGAATTTGGAACACAATCACCAGCAAGGTTAACTATCATAAGAATCCAAGACAAGTTCCAAGTCGACGGAACGGTGCAAGACATGTTGAAACGGCGATGCAGGCTTTTGCACAATCTCCAAAGAAGTCAATGAGGCAATGTCCTCGTGAGATTGGTATCAGCAAATCCAGTGTTCATCGAATTTTGAAAGCTCAAAAATGGAAGCCTTACATTCCGAGAGTTGTCCACGCACTAAATGAGGACGACCCACTAGGCGACTGGAATTTTGTGAGTGGTTCTTGAACATGTGTGATGAAAGCGGAGATTTTCAAGACTTATTTGTTTGGTCAGTTGAAGCTACATTTAAACTTAATCGCACAATTAACCGACACAATTGTGTGTACTGAGCTAACGAAAACCCACACATCTTTCAAGAAAAGACCGTCAATCTTCCAGGAGTACCAGTGTGTTGTGACCTGTTTTCCAGAGGAATAATTGGGTTGTAGTTCTTCGAAGGGACTGTAACGGGTGAGAAATACCTGCAAATGTTGGAAACCACGATTCCACGTCTTAATGACCTCTTTGAGAATGAAAATGGGTTTTACTTTCAACACGACGGGGCTCCAGCTCATTTTCATATCAATGTGAGGAATTTTCTCTTTCGCATACTCAATCAGAGATGGATAGAAGGAAGAGGAAGTGTTGTGGAGTTCCCGCCTCAATCTCTCGATTTATCTTTCCATACTTCTACCTATGAGCAGCTCTAAAGGATTCAGTGTACGCCACAGAACCACAAACACTGGAGGAAGTGAGAGTTCAGATTGAACTTGCCTGTAATGATATTACATTAGCAACAATTCTGTTGGTAGGTCGCTCTGTTGTACGTCGTTGTTGGGAGTGTACTGTGGCGGAATGGAGCCATTTTGAACATGTACGGACTTAAGGAATACAAAACCGCAAAAATCGTATTTCTGTCTAATTTCGTTGCTGAAAAATAGTGTTTTAAAATGTGTATACATCAATTTGGAAAACTCTGTATAAAAATAGTCAATGGAATATTATTTCATTATTTAATATTTAAAAAGCCCACACGTACGCCCTCTAAACTGTGAGGACACAATAATTGTATTAACATCTTCTTGATGTACATATTTCCTAAATTTAATAAAGTTATTTTTATCTTTGACATTAGCTGGTAAACTATTATACAAATTTATACCAAAAATCTCGTGGCAGGCCAGTCTGAGGGGTTCGTTGAGAAAACAAATCTCCTAAAAGTACAACCTAAAAACATGGTATTTTTTCACGTCCAAAATTCTTTATATAATGTGGTCCAGTGTATTATATCAGATTACCTCTATATAGAAGTATTTGCATGTATACCGCTAACATATTGTATAATGAATCGGTACGTAAGAATAAGAAAAAAAAAATAATATTTATTTTTATTTATTTATTTAATAATGACATATACATAAAAACGTTACATTAAAATACCCAGAAAGAGCAAAGCGCGTGTTCGGGGACAGTTCCGTTACATAGATACACATACTTTGTAGACAAAATACTTATGAAAAACGGTCACATAAAGATGATAATAAAATTAGTAAATAATAATACTAGTAATAACTGAGTGAAAAAAAAGAGACGGTGAGCTATAACTTTTTCACTTAACAAAATATCACAACGGTAAAAAGTTTTTCAGAGTTAAATATATCGAGTTTTCTTAGACGGTAACGTTTGAGACTGGTATTATGGAGGTCCTGGGTTCAAATCTCGTGGCCGGTCAATCTGACTGGGGTAGTCACAAAGGCAAATGCTGGACTAGAAATTTACTTACCATGATTCATTACTAGGGACGACACTTTGTCCCAGTTCGCCACGAGATTCACTGGTACTGGTGTATAGAGTACCTGTGTTTACTAGTTGATAGGAGCTGTCCAGCGACAGCACGCGACTGTTTGCTGGTATAGATGGCGGAACAAAAGTGCAACGTTTCTGCAGGTTACCACTGCCATATGGTATGTATGCGCGTAGCATATGCCTTCATTAGTTACATCTTTACAATATTACTTACACATACACATATTTACAACATCATCCTACAACAACAACGAGTTAGTCAAATTACACACAAGTATTTGCAATGGAGTTACGTTCATTATTCTGATACAAACTGTAGTCCGTTACAATATATAACAATATGCGTTTTTAAGAGTGAAAAAGTGAAATTACTTCTGTTTTCCCTAAAAATATGCTTGTGTTGGGAGAAAGTTTGCACAACATCGCAGGATGTTATACATAGCTGCATCCCAAAAATATTAACAATATTTGCACTGTTTATTTTTTCTAGTATTTCCGATGTCAACAAAAATTTCTTTTCTGGTTCATTGGAGGACATCACTCCTACAACAACGTGAGCTACTTATCGTCCCACAGCATCCGATGTCTCATTTATACATACAAATATTTTGTTATTACCTATGGCTGTTCTAATGGGTTCAGAGCTATTCGTATACAGACGAAAAATAGGTTGTACGCATTGATGTTAAACTAGGCAGTTTTCTAGACGTGTATTTTCCCAAAACCGCTGAAATGAAAATGTGGATTACTGAGCTTCCGCCGATACCATCATCTCGCACAAATCATTATAAAACTCCAAATTTATAAACCGTGCAGATGAGAGAATAACGGCAAACGTTCACTATGTTTTTTTTTTACAATGCTTCTGTAAATCTTAACGAACGTTTACGTTCACTTCTGTGTTGCACACTTTACAGCGTATGTTGTCGCCCTTCACACTAAAATACTTACTTCCAAACGCAGTTGCAATTGCATTCAGTTTAGAGCTCTTGTCTGACTACATTGTATTATGTTTACACTACTGCACACAGAGTCATGATCACATTCACCTTGCCATTAAGTGACAACGGCACCAGTAGGCCTAGTATTTAGAATCTATAGATAAGCCACTACAACGCAAACAAGCAGGCAGCGGCAGAAAGCAGCATAGGTTCGAACCCTAAACAAATCGAACGTACATACGCTCGTTCTCCGGTGGAGCGCACACGGGTTGCCCTTTCCTGTCACAGTGCAGCACCTTCGAACCCATGGCCTCCGTGACGTCAATATAGGGAAGTAACAACCAACCTAAAATCCTTCCACGCTGGGACAAAGTGTCGTCCATGTTCATCACCGCCTCAATCACCAATATAAATATTAATCAAAACCTAAAGTCAGTAACATGGACATAAGCCATTTACAACACACAATAAAAAACAGTAATTCAACAACAATAACGGCCTACTAGTATACACACAGATTCTCAACACGCGGTATGACCACAGAAACTTAACAACAAAATTTAATAACTTTATTCGAGTGTCACTAGGATGAAACTGACAGATTTTCTCGTCACTCCAACGCAACTCCTTGTATTTATAGGGACATATTGTAATAAATGTGCGGCCGGGTAGCTCAGTTGGTAGAGCAGCTGGCTACGGACTGGAAAGTCCGGGGTTCGATCCCAGGAGGTGACAGGATTTTTTCTCGTTGCCAAACTTTCAGAACGGCCCCGAGGTTCACTCAGCCTCCTATAAAATTGAGTACCGGGTCTTTCCCGGGGGTAAAAGGCGGCCAGAGCGTGGTGCCGACCACACCACCTCATTCTAGTGCCGAGGTCATGGAAAGCATGGGGCTCTACCTCCGTGCCCCCCAAATGTCTTCATGGCATGTTACAGGGATACCTTTACCTTTTTTATTGTAATAAATGAATAAAAATTGGTCTATCCAAAAAATATTACACCTATAATATCCCCGAAATAGATAGATACGTATATTATTGAAATAATATGCTATTTTTGTTATGAGTTTCGTAAGAATGAAAGTTACTATATTGATCAAAATGAATGACTGAATGAATGAATGAATGAATGAATGAATGAATGAATGAAGTCAACATTATCTGGCTAGTGTAAGAATATGGAAAGTTCAATCGTTAATTGTGCAATTTGAGATTAGTTATCTAGGTTCTGAAAATTAAATGAGGTCGTCGCAACCAAATGTGCATTTTCAAGAAAGATACATTTTAAAGTAGCTAGATATCTAGGATAATTATGATAATGTATGAAAGTATCAAGTTCCGATTACCCTTCTCCCCATTAGTTTTCCCATAGAAGATAAAGGTAATTATTATAATTTTTTTTAGATATAAACCAGTGTAAGGACAAAGATTCTCCGCATTAGTTTTCCCATAGATGATATAGGTAATTATTATAATTTTTTGAGATATAAACCAGTGTAAGGACAAAGACCTACTCACATTATCTGCTATATGACGCAATAACCTGGCCATGACATAGTCCCAGAATTGTATAAAGTACCGTGTGGATTATGTCAACGCAAATTTATCTGGAAGATCCATAGCTCAGAAGTGGACTACAATACGTCATGTTTGGTAAGACAAGTTGATTTCAGTTTCTGAATTCAATATTTATGGTATACAACCTTTCTAAAACGGTTGTGTAGAACATCAACGCTTTAAAAAATGATTATTGGAGTTTGGGTGCAGGATTAACGGGAAATAATTTGTTAAAAGAACTTTATCTTTGCAATAAAAATAAACCTTTATCAAAACATTGCTCTATGTACATATACATATGATTTATTTACATCAACCAAAGTATTTATATGTTTTTCATAAGTAAAGTTACATCTGTGTGTTGAGAAGTGTGTTAAATGGTTGTACTTAAGATGTTCGTATCGTAGCTGAAGTATGAAATTTAGTCCTTACAGTAGGGCTATAACTTGTCCATATTACGACGAAGTACCATGCCTATGTAAGAATTATTATAGGTCTAGTTGTTCCTTGATCGAGATCAGAAAGGACGCACGTTCAAAGGTCTCTTTCACAAACTGAACCAGTTTTACACTATAATACTAATAATAATAATAATAATAATAATAATAATAATAATAATAATAATAATAATAATAATAATAACAAATAATAATATAATTAATTGCCAGAAAAGTACAAAACAGAAAAATTGTGTTCTTGTGCTGGATACTTCATAAATTTATACGCATAAATTACAATAAAATAATATCCAAACATTAATAACTTCATTACTCATAATAAAATATTGCTTACATACATTTATAAATTTCAAACTGTATGAGGTAAATATATATGAGTATTTCTTTATTAATTTGTTATAAATTCTAGGGCCGATATTAGTACTATGGTTGAAAGCAGTGCTCGGTAAACACTTGGGTTCAAATATACGTATTGTATCCATGTCTTTGTTTTTGCGTTTGTTAGTATATGATCGGAAATATGTGTGATTTTTATATATACAATTGAATAATATACTGTAAGTTTTATGTTCTGAATGCGCCAAAACATACAGTACAGAAATTATCGCTCATTTGCTGTTCACATTTCCCTAGCAACGACGACGTATTTATTCATTCTACAGGGTGTTTAAAAATACGGTGAATGATTTCAGGTATGTATTTCCCACATGTAGACAATCAAAGTAGTTCATTACAACATGTGTCCGGAAATGCTTCATTTCCGAGTTATGGCCTTCACAACATTGAAATTCACCGGAACGTTTTTCTTCCCGCAGGTCGTTGTCATTACAGAAGATGTTCAAAATGTTCACCTCTTGCTTGAATATAGACCTCACATCGATGATTCATTGACTTGCGAACACGATCCCAAACTCCAGGAGTATTGCGTATGTCCTCAGAACATGCCACAATTCGATTCCGAAGGGATTCCAAATCAGGCACCGGAGACGAATAAACCAATGATTTCAAATGACCCCACAAGTAGAAATCGGGAGGGTTCAGATCAGGTGAGCGTGGAGGCCAAGCAATTGGGCCACCTCTACCTATCCATCGATCGATCAGGAAACCTTCGATCCAAGTACCGGCGAGCCGTACGACTGAAGTGTGCAGGAGCGCCATCATGCAAGAATTGAATGTGTTGACGATTGATCAGTGGAGTGTCTTCTAAAACATGAGGTATGGTGTTTTCCAGGAAGTTTGTGTACGCCTGCCCCGTAAATCTGTTTACAAGCACATGGGGTCCAACTAATCGATCACCAATGATACCGGCTCACATGTTGAGGGAGAACCGCACCTGGTGATGAGATGGAACAGTTGCACGTGGGTTTTCATACGCCCGTACATGCTGATAGTGGAAATTTGTTATGCCATCTCGTGTGAACTGTGCTTCATCTGTAAATAGCCTAATACTAAGGCAGGAAAGTTCGGATTTACACCACACTGCTGCAAGAACCACTGACAGAACCTAACTCGTGCAGGGTAATCTGCTGGTGACAGGGCCTGTACACGTTGCAAATGATAAGGATACAATTGATACTCTTTCAACAGTCTCCAGACAGTCGTATGAGGAACATTGACTTGCAACGCTACCCTTCGTGTGCTGATAGAAGGAGTCATGTTCACAGCATCCAGAATCTCCTCCTGTACTTCTGGAGTTGTAGATCTTGGTCGTCCCCTTCCCAAACCAGGAGAGTTAAATTTTCCATACTCGCACAGACGATAATGGAGACGTACAAATGTCTTCCGATCTGGACATTGTCGCTGTGGGTACCTCTCCTGGTACAAACGACGAGCCAGCGCAGCATTGCCGTCCGCATTACCGTACATGAAGTGTATCTCTGCCAGCTCTTGATTTGAATACATGTCTCACAGTCTAACGTCTACACAACACTGAATGTAACCTTCGTCTCGGAATGAACTGTCAGAATGCCCTCTTAATGTCTCCTTTGGCGGCAACGACCTGCGGAAAGAAAAACGTTCCGGTGAATTTCAATGTTGTGAAGGCCATAACTCGGAAATAAAGCATTTCCGGACACATGTTGTAATGAACTATTTTGATTGTCTACATGTGGGAAATATATACCTGAAATTATGCCCCGTATTTTTGAAACACCCTGTATACAATGGTTTAACATATTGTGAATTCAGTATTGCGTTGATTTCTGCAAATTGTGGGTATCACAATAGAGGAGAAGGTGTTTATTGTCGAACATTATTTTCGGTCATACGGAATGAGGCGTCAGAATGAGCCGAGCTTGCGCCATGTTAAAGAGCAATATCAGGAGCGATTTAACAATTCAACACCAAATAACCAAAAAATGCTACTTTTCATCGAGAAGTTCCGTTGTACGGGATCAGTTTTATGTCGCCTTGCATGTTTTAACGATTTATCTTCATTTTCAGAATATGTTCGTAATTTCATTATTCTACGCCTGTAGAAATCGCGTCGTTTTGAGTTAAAGAAATCATATACATCAGGAGTCAGATCGAAGCATGGGGATAACTTTTAGGGGGAGTGGTTTCATAAAAATCACGAGACAGATCGAAGCAGGTAGATAACGTTCTACGGGAGTGAGTTCATAAACATCACTAGTCAGATCGAAGCAGTTACGGTAGATAACTTTCTACGGGAGTGAGTTCATAAATATGACGAGACAGATCGAAGCAGGTAGATACCTTTCTGCGGAGTTGAGTTCATAAACACCACGAGACAGATCGAAGGAATCAGATAACTTTCTGCGCGAGTGAGTTCATAAACATCACGAGACAGATCGAAAGAAACAGATAACTTTGTGCGGGTGTGAATTCATAAACGTCACGAGACAGATGGAAGAAGGTAGATAATTTCTGCGGGTGTGAAGTCATTAAGATCGTGAGACAGATCGAAGCAAGTAGAAAATTTTCTGCGGGAGTGAGTTCATAAATGTCACAAGACAGATTCAAGCAGGTAGATAACTTGCTGCGGGAGTGAGTTCATTAACATCACGGGACAGATCGAAGCAGGCAGATAACTTTCTGCGGGAGTGAGTTCATAAACACCACCCACGAAACAGATCGAAGCAGGTACATAACTATCTGTGGGAGTGAGTTCTTAAATATGACGAGACAGAGCGAAATAAGTAGATAACTTTCTGTGGGAGTGAGTTTATTAACATCACGAGACAGATCTAATCAGGTAGATAACTTTCTGCGGAAGTGAGTTCATATACACCACGAGACTGAACGATGCAGGTAGATAATTTCTGCGGGTGTAAATTCAATATGATCACGAGGCAGATCGAAACAGATAGATAACTTTCTTTGGAAATGAGTTCATAAACACCACGAGACAGATCGAAGCAAGCAGATAACTTTCTGCGGGAGTGAGTTCATAAACAACACGAGACTTATCGAAGCAGGTAGATAAATTCTGCGGAATCTCCATTTCAATTAGAAACCGGCCGTGAAAGCTTACATGCTAAGATTCCGATACTTTAATTGGCCTAATCATTACGAATAATCCTGATAGAATTCTAACTTCAGGACAGTTAAAAGTTTCAGGAATATCTGGTCATGATCTTATTTTTGCCGAGTACTCTCTTCAGTATCCAGAAAATGCAGGTAAAGTAATTACTTACAGAGTTCTAAAACTCATTGACAACGACCAACTAACATCTGATGCCCTACAAATGCCCTACACTTGACAAAAAAGTTTCCACCTTTAATGACATTATAGGCCTAATACAATTATTTGACAAACATGCACCTTTAAAGAAGAGACGTGACACCCACCGACCCTGGTCCACACCTGTGGAGTAACGGTTAGCGTGTCTAGCCGCGAAACCAGGTGGCCCGGGTTCGATTCCCGGTTGGGACAAGTTACCTGGTTGAGGTTTTTTCCGGGGTTTTCCCTCAACCCAATATGAGCAAATGCTGGGTAACTTTCGGTGCTGGAACCCTGACTCATTTAACCGGCATTATCACCTTCACCTCATTCAGACGCTAAATAGCCTAAGATGTTGATAAAGCATCGTAAAATAACCTACTAACTATACCACCGACCCACCCCATTGCTGAATGACAGTATTCGTAATCTTATGACGTCACGTAACGCTGCTTTCCGAAAGTACAAACACAACAAATCTCCCGAAAATTTTAACAACTGTAAAAAATTAGAAACAGAACCACACAAAGCATTTGGAATGCTAAACGTCGTCACGCCCTGAGTCTCGTTGAACCGTCTATTCCCCCGCGGTATCTTTTGAATAACTTATGTCATGGCTGGGCAGCAAGAGCGGATTCGACTCTCACGGGGAGCCATATGATTTCTCTTCATCCCCTTTCTTTCCCGCCGAACACCGCGCAGCGTTGATTCAGTCACGGATGAATATTAAGCGTCCCTGTTTAGAGACTGGTTCCGCTCCTGATGTCCAGCCCTGACTTACGTGATATGGGAGTAGGGAAGAAAGCATCAGAAGCTGAAGTTATAAATATACCACTTGATAAAATCAATAAATACTTTACCTCACCTCCTTCTATACGACCTGAAAAACAGTCAAAATTAGATGCAATTAATACTCTCCTACTTAATCCTCTCTCTTCTCGCGAAAAATTTTTCTTCCCGTACATTACTGATTCTGAAGTAAGGTGGGCTCTTAAAAGCATTAAATCTAAAGCACAAGGCACTAATAACATAAGCGCACTATTTATCAATATGTTAGTCGATGTCGTGCTTCCCTTAATAGCCCATATTTTCAATTCTTCAATTGTCACGTCTGCTTATCCGCAACTCTGGAAAACAGCTTCGGTACGTCCACTTCCTAAAGCAAATTCACTTACTTCTGCCAAAGACTATAAGCCATCTCCATTCTTTCTCGTTCATCTACAGCCCTGGAACGCATCATTGATAAGCAGTTGTCAGACAATCTAATCGAATTTAATCTTTTAGACTCTTTAAAATCAGGATTCAGAAATGGCCATAGTACTTCTACTGTTTTGCTGAATGTTACTGAGGATATACGAACAGCCATGGATAAACGACAGGCTACTGCACTAGTTTTATTGGACTATAGCAAAGACTTTGATTCTGTTGACTTCGATTTACTACTGACTAAACTACAAATAGGACATCTTTCTGATAGTGCTATCACCTGGAAGCACTCCTACCTTACTGGCCGCCAGCACCATGTCATATCTAATAATCGTTTCTGATCCTGGCGTACTGTAGACACAGGAGTTCCTCAGGGTTCAGTATTAGGCCACTTGCTCTTTTCTATTTACATAAATGGAATTTCTAAATAATTTAAGCACTGTAGATATCAAATATATGCAGACGACGTTCAATTGTATATTTCAGCCCATCCCGATGCACTAAATGACAACATTAATAGTCTTAATGATGATCTTCATTCCATCTCTTCCTGGTCTCAACAATTTGGACTTAACCTAAACGCATGTGAATCACAGACTATTCTGTTCGGGAAATGTAGATTAATTCCTGATGTCAACGACCCGATTATTCCACCTGTGAAACTGAATAAAACATTCATCCCGTTTAGCTTTACAGTAAAAAACCTCGGAGTGCATTCCGAATCTAACCTCAATTGGGATACACATATTAAATGTACATATAACAAGGCATTCTCTATTCTCCATTCACTAAAAAGATTGTATCATTATCCATCTCAATTAAAACAGACGCTGGTACAGACACATTTTCTCCGTCACTTCGATTATTTGGGACGTTTTGTTCCGTGATCTCAGGATTGATTCCGCTCAGAAACTACAGTGTGTTCATAACGCGTGCGGTCGCTTCATTTGTAATGTTCGATACTATTGGAACTATTATACAAAAATAATGTGACTTTTATTTCTAACTTTAAACACACACCCTTCAACAATGGGTATTCCACTCAACAGAGCAACACAGTAGTCGTTATTGCACTCTACCAAGGCTATCTCTAGTAAAGGCTGCGGCGTGCGAAAATTGGCAATGTCGGAGCGACGTGCTACCGTCGGTCACTCGCGCCATTTATTGCAAGGAAGTTATCTGTGATGCTTGTCATTAGAATATTAAATTTGCGGTTCTAAGTAGGAGATTATAGTTGTGTCGTATGCGAAAATACCTAGTTCTTGTGTGGTACCCGGGTGTAAAAGCAATTATGCCTCGTCAATTAAAATGGAGGGCTATGTTCGATCATTTAAATTTCCTAAACAAATTGCACTTAGAGAAGAATGGATTCGTGCTATTCCACGTGCCAATCGGAAACAAAATGACAGATCCATTGTGTGCATAAAACATTTTCGTGATTCCGACAATTACCGTTGACAAATATGTTGATAAGGATGGAAAACAATGTGAACGTGTAGTTGGAACTCCTATTTTAAGTGAAACTGCAGTTCCAATTCTGTTTCCTGGCTTGCCTTCTTACCTCAGCTTTAACGAGAGTGTTAAAATGAAATCTCCGGAAGAAAGAAGAAAGGAAGTGGGGAAACGACTGAAGGCTGCAGAAGAAGACGAGAAAAGAGGAATGGAAGAGGAAAATAAAGTTACTTCCTATGAAAACTTTTTACTAAATGTGCGTTCGAAGGTTCTGTCTTATTCGCAAGACTGGCGTGTACATACAACTGACAGTGATTGTATCTTATATAAATTAGATTTTACAACTATTCCCAAGGTTGGTAGTAGTATTAGAATAAATAAGGATCTTACTACTGAGATTCATGTCAACGGTGGAATAATGCCTAAGGCAAGTGTACTTACTGACAACAAATTTATTTTTATGAACTCAGTTCTGAGTGAATGCAGCCAGTTACAGGCGGCGTTTTAATACTGTGACAATTTTCATGCTGTCGTTAATAATGATATGAGCTTTTTAATTAACTTGATAGATAAATTATTTGAAAAGTTAAACTCTGTGTTAGAAGACGGTGTGGATGAGAGTTCTGATAAGTCATTTAAAAAACTCAGTCTACTCCATGATCAGTTTTTAATAACATTTTTTAAAACGCCAAAGTACAATGTCACAACAATCCTGAATGCATTTTTTATTTATATGCAATCTGTAAAATGCTACCAAGTTATTAGGTTAAATACACTGCCTCTCCAAGAGTTTTACAAAAATTATCTGCAGCCTTCTCTATATCTCCTAATACGGAAGTAGAAACCAATAATTTCCTAAAAAATATGGTTAAGGGATTGTCTGAAACCGAAAGAATCGTAAATTTGCAGGTAGATGAGATTCATGTGAAACAAATTTTAGACTTTAAGAATGGAAGTGTATTTGGAGTTGCAACGAATTATACGGAAAAAATTGCTAAGACAGTGGTTTGTTTCTTAGTTAGTTCTGTATTCGGCAGCTTTAAGGAAGTTGTAAGACTTAATTCCAGTAAAACAAATAAAGGGATCTGAACTAGCATCATTTACAAAAAGTATAATACAACAGATTCAGTTATGTGGTTTGAACTTCCTGTCTGTTATTAGCGATAATAATAGAGTTAACAAAGTCATGTTTAATGAGTTAACAAAGGCTCAGATTCTAAGTATTATTTCCAAATTGAAGACAATCCATTTAAAACATTTGTAATTTACGACAGTGTACATGTTTTTAAGAACATAAGAAACAATTGTATTAACCTAAAAAACCCTTCTAAGATATTTTACGTCCCTTTTTGGGCCGATCTTGAATCCTGTAGTAACGAAGTTATTGATGTTAATAACAATGATTTCAACAAAACTACTGAAGCAAAATTTACGGACATTATAGAGTTGTACAAAAGAGAGTCAAATTTACTAATAAAGGCAGCTCCAAAGTTAAGTCACAAGACTTTGTATCCAAACACTTTAAACGTGAGAAAGTGTCTCTTGTAGCTAATGCATTTCATGAAACTACAGTTTCAGCACTTCATAAATACGAATGTACAGGTACAGCTTATTTCGTAAAAATCATATTAATGTGGTGGTATATCTTTAACACCAAGCGACCTCTAACTCATATTTTGAAACTCAATGAACTGCAACAACCATTCTCTGACATTCAGGACAAGAGGTTAATTTATTTAACTAATTTTCTCTCCTGGCTTGCACGATGGAAAGAGCTTGCTGATGAAAACTTTCTATCAGGCTGTTTAACATCTGATAATTACAATACACTGTATCATTGTACCTTTGTTTTAAAATAAATAATAGTTTATGCTCTTAGCGAGTTTAATGTATCCTATGTGTTACCAGGGAAATTTGAAAGTGATAACTTGAAATTGAGATTTGGACAGTATAGGTAATTACAATATATCAGTTCCTCAAATTCTCGAAGCTGAAAAAAAGAATTAAACATGTTCTTGGTCTTCGTTCCGCGAGATATGGGGCTGTTATCTTCTCAAAGAACTTCATAGAGCTTAGTGAACGTAATGATAATGATACAGAGTGTAAAACTATTGCCGCAGCACGACGTGAAATGTTTCTTGAGATTCTAGAAGAGAACTATCTTGTAAATATTCAATTTGATGAGTCTGGCTTTTTGTACATATGTGGTTACGTAATTTTCAAGCTCGCGGCAAATGTAAATTGTACTTACTGTACTGAGTTGTAAGTTAATAGTGATGGCTGCCAAGATGAGTATTTCCAAATACTGAACAGGGGTCGGCTTTCGGTGCCGTCTGACATAATTTTGTCTATAGCGAAGCATGTAGTGGGGATTGCACAACTCTTGTATCAGTTAAGTATGAAAGAAGTATTTTGACTGTGTGTGATCAGACAGATGTTGTTCGCCACTTATGTGAAATTGCAGTCCAGAATGACGTAATAATATCCAATGTAATTCAAGAATCATGCTTCTGCGGCAGCGATCGTTTGAAATTTGTGCAGAAGGCTATAAAAATAATTAGCTATAGAGTTCTGAATAATTATTGTAAGAAAACAACTCAATCTGTTGAGACACACAACAACAAAAGAAAACTAAATATTCTATCTTAAATATTTCTTTCCAGGCGTTAGAATATGTTAAAGATTTAACATGTGAATAGTATTCATTGTATTTGTTTTGTTTAGGGATTTACCAACCCTTGAGTGCTAATAAAGTGCATTGTAAATGATTATGCAGGGTTGATTTCATTAGGTTAAACATAGTCTATAATTAGAACACAATCTGAAGAAAAGCAATATTCAGTAAAATATTTCGTTATCATGAAATGTGATATTTAAATCGCTAAAGAGTTCAGCTTCATTCAGTCCATCGTGTTTAGATAAGCCTCTCTCTAAGAACAGCACGTCGGCCGACCGCAAAGGCGGCGTTGCCAAGTCTAAGGCCTCAGCCTTTACTAGAGATAGCCTTGACTCTACAATGACAATGACAATACACGTGTTTATTGAGAAGAACAACAATGTACTCCTAATTTCAACTAATGTTCACAAAGCACTACAGTATGTACAGAACAAAATTGTCAGTTCTCAGCTCACAGTTCGTTCGCCTTGGCTAGTTATTCTAGCTCATTCACTCAAGATCACTGTACGTCCAACCCAAGCCTTCCAGAAACAGTTCACAACACTTCGAAGCCATGACTTCCGGATACGCCGCACTCGCCTGGACGCTGCCGCAGTTACGGACCTATTCAAGTTCACTGCATGTCGAACTCAAGATTTCCCGGCGCGTTGCCTTCACCTGGACGCTGCCACAGTTACGGACTCACTCAAGTTCACTGCACCTCGAACTCATATCCACTGGATACGTCTCCGCTGTCTAAGACAAGACTAACTAGCTCTCTCGCATCTGACTAACTGAACTTCCGTCGCCAGTTTACGGTGTTATTAATTTACCACGACCGCCCAGAATGTTCTGCGTCGCGAAATTTCCACAACAATCTGTTTCCAGAGGTTAGCCCTGCTTCCTCCGCCGCGCTGTCCCGTAGCTTTCTTTCTCTTTGCTCCACTCCGTGCTTCAGCGCCCGCCGAAGCTAGAGTCTTGTCTCCTCGCGCCCTCCCTTCTGCCGGACGCGCGCGCGATTGCCGAGGTAATCAGACACGAGCAGAATGTTCCAGGCGGGTGCCACATTGCGCCCTTAATAGGGCTGTACATCCCGGAGAGTCCCTTGGTAAGCCGCTAGTCGGTCCAGGTGCACCACCATCATCTTCACTCTCGGTTCTCTTTGGATCCGCGTTAGCACGCGGCAGGGTCCATCCCAAACACGCTGCAGCTTCAGTAATTTTTCTTTTGTATTGGTTGGTCGATTTAGCCACACCAGTTCGCCCGCCTGGAATCCCGCAGAGTTGGCTAATCTGTCGTAACGCACTTTCATCCTATCGCTGGCCATCTTGAGGTGCTCCCTAGCCTGTTGATGGACTCCATTCAACTTTTCGGTCAGTTTTGCCACTAGTCAGACGCTGGCTGGACGACGCTGGATGGCGTACCGAACAGCAGATCACAGGGCAGGGAGGCGCAGATCTCTTCCGAAAATCATGTTTGCTGGTTTCATCCTAGGTAGACCACGCACGACTTCCGGCCTGGCGATAGTGAGCGATGCCCCGGTGTCTACCAGTACTCTGCATGGACGGCCTCTTATCCATCCGTCAGGAATAAGCCCATCGTAGCATCTTCTCTTAACCGTCTTCAAGATCAGCCGAGGGGATTGTGATGACGTGCCCCTCCTCGCATCGGCCCCTTCTAGTTTTCCTGTCTCTGGCCAGATCGGTCACAGTCCCTCCTTAAGTGTCCCGGTTCGCCGCAGGATCAGTAGGTGGGTATTCCTCGTCTTCGCCGCTCGAGTGACTTCGGTTGGCGTTCCTCGACGTCGGCTGCCGAGACACTCCTAATCCGGTGTGATGCAGAATTATAAAAAAAAAGTAAAACTGGGAAATACTGATGTTTTCAAAAAGGGGTTCCAAATAAGAGATACGTATGTTATTTAAGTTTATTTTTGAACATGGACAAAAATTATCATTGTTTGGCTGAAAATTGAAGCAATATATAACATTGTGAAGTCATGTAGATACTTCAATATTCAAGTTCATTTTAAAATTGAAGACGTCATTGCAACAGTGACCTAACTCCTCTCAAGAGAAATTCTGTTGTTTATTTGGCATTTTCCAAGTGAAATTAATATGGTTTAAGAAAAGAACACGAAGTCTGTCAAATCGGACAAGATGTACTATCTTATTTAGGCTACTATTGCTAACGTTAATATTTTGCTAGAGAAAGAAAAATGATAGAATATTAAATTTCGATCTCCATATTTTAATTTTAAGTTGATTACACTTATTTTGCCGACCCCTTTAATTGACACAATTCTTATTTCGCTGTATTGAGCAAGCTGGACAAACCAAAGGTTCACCATCAGTCCTGCAATCTTAGTGTGCCCAACGACGAAATTTTGAACACTAAATATATTTCTCCCCCCTGAGCCCTGATGTTCTCTGAAAAAAAATCAGTGCAAAACAAGCATTCTCCATCATCATAATTTTCTCCATATTCCTAATCACTAGAGTTAATTAATTACATTTCCACATCGGATTCTTCATCACTGGACGAACTGAACAGTGCTTCTTGGACTGAGTTTTTTTTATGATTTTTGTTGTTTTTCGAACTACTTCTTGCGAGCTCCGTCTTTTCTTTGATTTTCCTTATCTAAACTGTCTCTCATTTTTTTTCTGATCAGAACTGATATTATGACAGCTCCTTTTCCTGCCCTGGATGACTTTACATGCTACTACCCACTGGTTGAAGCTTACTGCTCTTGAGGTTGTGGTTGTTGCTGCTGCTGCTATTGCTGGTGCTTTTGTAGGCCTAACTGTGGTATAACCAAAGTCACCGTTTCTGGCGCGTGAAATAAGTAATGGGAACGTTGAGAGCGAGTAACTTATCTTTGCCATAGTCTGTGGGCATTAATGCTGAGAACTGTGATTCGCAGATTGCTTACGTCACATCTGTTTAGGAGGTGCTACCACTCTCAGCCGAAGTGGCAACAGGTGCCACAGATCCTTCAGTACACTGACCAGTCAGTGGACTGGTCAGTGTACTCAAAGACATATCCCAGAAACGCAAAGTGCGAGTGTCTAAAATTTGTATTGTTAATTCTAAAAATAGACGAAATGCTGTATGTATTCCACTCATTCAGATTAAAAATGTCTACTCCCATCCTCATTTATAAGCAGTTAAAAAAACTGTCTCTTATTTGGGTACTTTACCTTACTATAACGTCTTTGGTTATGAAGGGACCTGTGAGAGCGATAGCGACCGACCTTCCACGGATCTTGCTTACGTGCACAAGCTCAAGGTCAAGTAACGCCATCTAGTTACAAAGACAGACTACCTTGGTATTACTCTTTGTATTCACCCACTTTTGTACTAAATAACAATTATAAAAATACCTTTTCTTTTACATAATGTTGCACATGTGAATCAAGTTATATTATCATTCATCGTATTTACCAACTAAAATATAAATTTGCTTTTAAAATAAATAAAAATTGTGGTAACCAAGTACGGTACAGCCAGTGCCACCGTGTCTAGCGTGTGAAACAAGTAATGGAAAATTGAGAGCGAGTATCTTATCTTTGCCACAAAATGTGAGCGAGAAAGCTGATAACTGTGATTGGCAGATTGCTGACGTTGTGCTCACTAACTAGCTTTTTACTCAAATACAAGTGCCGAAAATTCTGGCATTGGCTATACTATATTTTCCTGCGTCACAAAGACGCAAATTTAGCTGGACAAAATTAGTAACTTCTCTACATTCTAACGGATTGTTATGAAACTTTGTACAGACCTTATACCTAGAACATATTTTTTGTTTACAAACCCTGATTACGTTTGTGTACGAGGAACTACACCTTCATAGAGGGTAGTTTTAGACAAAATTAGTAACTTCTCTCCTATCTGATTTTATGGAAGATTCTAAGGAATTTACAGGTAGCATATATTTTTTGTGTAAAACTATATTCATGGTTTCATAACAGGAACTACTCCTTTATAGGTGGTGCATTTACATAAAATTAACTTTTGTCTTACATAACAAATTTTTATGAGACTTTGTACAAGAGTTACAGGTAGCATATATTTTTCGTGTACGAAGTCTAATTACATCTGTACACTACCTGTAGGCATAATTGTACAAAATTTCACAAAAGTATATTGCATAGGAGAGAAGTTATTAATTTTGTCTAAATGCACCACTGTATAGTGACAGCTCCTCTTATGTAAACAATAAAATCAGACTTTGTAGACATAAAACATATTCTACCTGTAACTTCTGTATGAAATTTCATTAAATCTGTTAGATAGGATAGAAGTTATTAATTTTGTCCAGCTTCTAGATTTGCGTTCTGATTCACGGTACGTTTGTTAAGATTAAATAAAAATGTTTCCAATATATGTTTAACGCGATGTTCGATGTCATGTAAATATGAAGGCCTAAAACATTCACACAGTGATTAAAAACTTCCTGATTTCATAATCCCTTTCTGCTGTTAAGCTAAACATAGAATAGTTGCCGTCGCGCTACGGTGTGCCCCAACACTGAAAAATGTCGCACTACTGAAAAAAAAGATAAATGCGCAATAACGCGCAACATTTAAACATGGGTACAACACACTGAATTATGCTATATTAAATGACAAAAGAATCGTTTTAACCGGACATGACCGGCTATACTAAAACTCACATTATATTTGGAGAAGTTTTGAAAAAAAAATATTGTAATGTTTAAACCGTGCTGTAAGAAGAAAAATACTATACAAACTTGAAATTGAAGTTACATTAGTAAGACATTAGTAAGAACGTACCAATATGAACAGATTCCATGTCTCAAAACAAAATAATTCACTAAAAAGTGGTTCCTTTTCACACACATAATCGGCCTCTCTGTATAAAACTGAACATACCCGTCTAAAAATAGCTTACCTCTAATAAAACAGTGGCCCTCACCTGTGGAGTAACGGTCAGCGGGTCTGGCCGCGAAACCAGGTGGCCCGGGTTCGAATCCCGGTCGGGGTAAGTTACCTGGTTGAGGTTTTTTCCGGGGTTTTCCCTCAAGTAGTAGTAGGGTTTAAGAAGGGCGCGTCAGCTACTATGGCTATTTGCGCCCTTATCTAAAATTCTTAATATAACAAAGACATAAATAATATAATAATCAGAGTGTTAAAAACTAAAAAGCGTTGTCACGGTAAAACGAGGCACACAAATGCAGTATACATAAGGTGATTTCTACGGAATCATAAAAGTGAGCAATTCTACCACACTAGGTGGTATTCAATGCTCCGTGCATTGTCATATTTTCCCTCAATCCAATACGAGCAAATGCTGGATAACTTTCGGTGTTGGACTCCGGAGTCATTTCACCGGCATTATCACCTTCATATCACTCAGACGCTAAATAACCTGAGATGTTGATACAGCGTCGTAAAATAACCCAATAAAATAAAATAAATAAAGCAGTAAAAACAATTCCTCACAACATTCTCCAAGTGTGTGTGTGTGTGTGTGTGTTTGTGTGTCTAATGTCTATCCACTTCACTTTGCGTGATTCGCATACTGCGGATAGATAATAATAATAATAATAATAATAATAATAATAATAATAATAATAATAATAATATTTATTTGTCAGAAACCAGTGTACAAGGCCTGGATATGACATCGTCAGGTTCGATAATACACACACGCACACATACACTCACACATGCACAAACAAACTTAGCACAAATAAATATAGACAAGTAAACAAATAATTATAAGCAAATAAACATACATAGTCAAATAAACAAACACTGAGAAATAAACAAAACAAACACTGGGAGATAAACAGAGTATGCTGTAGGTTAACACATTTATATAAGGACAAAAGGTATAATTAAAATACAAAGAGACAAATTAAAATATAAAGAAAGGGTTACATTTCTAAAATACAATATTTACATCACACTCCATGAATTCATTCACTGAATAAAAAGGTCTGTTCATCAACCATCTATGTATGCAGGACTTAAACCTATTTATTGGTAACTTTCTCGCCTCCAATGGTAACTTATTAAATATATTTATGCCATTAAAAAAAGCAGGTATTTGAGCTCACACTCAATCTGCACCTTGTGTAATCTAATTTATCTTTATTTCTAGTGTTGAAGGAATGTATATCTGATCTAGTCTGAAAAAGATCTATGTTAGATCTAAGGAATATCAAGGTTCTGTAAATGAATAGATTGTAAACTGTCATTACCTTTAACTCTGGAAATTGTGGTCTACATGATTCCTTGGTACTTTTATTGAATATTACCCTCAGTGCTCTTTTTTGTAGTAATAAGGTGCTATTGACTCCTGTTGCACTTCCCCATATATGTATTCCATAGTTAATGTGAGATTCAAACAGTGTAAAATATACCTGTCTGAGAGTTTCTGTTGAAACCAATGGCCTTAACTTCCTAAAAACAAAAATTATCCTCGACAATTTAGTACATATACTTTCTATGTGTTTGTGCCATCCTAATTTTGGATCCAAATGAAAACCTAACAGTTTAATATAAGATATTTCATTATCTAGTGTGTTGGGGAGGCCTAAGATTAGTTTCTGGTTTTTTTCTTCATTAAGCATTAACTTGTTTGAGTGAAACCATTGCTTAGCTATGTTAAGATTATTCATCTGTGACAACTTTAACTGGTTAAGATCTGAGTGAGATGTTATTAAGGTGGTATCATCTGCATAAATGATTAGATCTTGAGGCAAACTGTGTGGTAAATCATTTATTAATACAAGAAAGAGAAAAGGGCCTAATATGCTGCCTTAAGGAACTCCATTAGTGACAAGTCTCACATCAGAGAGCTTATTTGATATATTAACAATTTGTCTTCTATATTTTAAATAAGATCTAATAAGGTTTAAACTTTCTCCTCTAATACCGTAGTGTTGTAACTTAGCTATTAAAAGATCGTGGGATATGCAATCAAATGCTTTAGTAAGATCACACAGTGTTAAAGAGACACATTTTTTGTTTTCAAATGCTGTAATGATTTCTTCGACCAGGTATTCCAGGGCTAATACTGTAGATTTATTCTTTTGGAAACCGAACTGCTTAGGTGAGATAAGTTGGTGTTGGACGAACCATTCATTCATTTGCTTGTAGAGGAGAGATTCAATAATTTTTTAGAAACTTGGGACAAGGCTAATAGGTCTGTAGCTTGACACTGCGTTTATATCATCTCGTTTGTATATGGGTATTACTTTAGAAAGTTTCAAGCAATCTGGAAAGGAAAGGAAAGATGACAGGACTGTGACTCATTTTCAAGTTGCACATCACTTCAGCGGACCACTTTATGCATGATGTGTATCTGTGAAGAGTTACTGTGGCGTGTGGCCTTTTTGGATGCCCCTTTTTTTGGGGGGGGGAGGACCGGGACCTGGACCGGGTCCGGGTCCGTGTCCGTCTAAGATCATGCGTAACTACGAAACTCGTTGTTGGACGGTGGGTAAATTAATGAACTAATATGGTTCACAAATACAAACGGCCGTTTTGATAACAATTTTAAAGATATGACTAAACATAATACATAAATATAAATAATATAAATTCTGTACGCAGACAGAAACCACCCAAATCACACACAACCAAGCAAAGCACTCAAACAAGAATACAATCCAAATCTCTCATACTCATAATTCTGTACCAGACAGAATATCACTCAACCTATACACAATCAACTAAAACCCACACAAGCAAAATACCGTAGCAATAAAACGACTGCACCCAAAACCATGGAGCAGGACGAGAGGTCTCGGGGAAAAACTACGCACTCTCTTGTGGCAAGTAGTTCGTCGCCCGCTCATCCCAATTTACATAAATAGTGCGTACACATACCGCCGGGAGATAGTAACTTATCCACTGTGGCTGTCCTCTGGTACCGACACATACTAAGTAGCAGCCCTGGCAATGAATCGCTCTTATGCGAGCATTACTAATGAGTATGCGACATATCGCAGACAGAAAAATCTGAGAACTAATTTGTGGTATCTCAACCCGCACTGAATAGGTTAAGAACCCCACCTCACAACAGGCACACGGTCGACTCCTCCATAAGCGATATGGCGTTCGCCGGTAGCAGACCGCCGTCCGATCCTCACGCGGAGTCCTTTGACCGCACTGCGCCCGTTAGAGGCAGATGACGTAGGCTTGAGGCGATCCTCCACGAACGTCTGCAAATCTTCGGGCTCTCCACAGCGACACAGGCTAACTCAGCAATAAACGATCAGGCGTTCGGCGGTCTCAGACCGCTATCCACAGAACGCCTTCGATCGTCACGGAGTCCTTTGACCGCACTGCAGCCGCCGATCGTCGGTCATCAGAAGATGCGCAGTAAATGCGCCGACATCACCGATGGTTGGCTTGAGGCGTTGTTCACTGAACGCCTCCCAATCCCCGGCGATCTCCACTGATCCCAGCAAGACCGATGGTCACAGCAAGTCATTGTGGAAGTTTATTTATCCCGCGATCTCTAGAAAATAACTGAAAAACTAATGTGCGCACACCGAAATATAACAAATCACAAGTGCCACATTTCTCCATGCCGCAATCACCCTGTAGTCGTGGGGGATGGGAAAGTAACTAAACACCAGCATTTCCATAAAACACATTCAATAAGTCCACAATCACTCGTCGCCCACTAGTTCGTGTAGGCCTAATCACTGAGCGCGAGATAAAACATTCTTCCGACAAAATGATTGCATCCTACCCAGTCCTTGGCGGTAGCTTCTCTATATACATCGTACACGACCATACCCAACCGTACACGACCGCGGAGAATTAAGAAAAGTCTCATTATAACCACACGTCTGCTCGTAGGAAACTTTTCCATACAAACTATAGGAATATGTAACTTGCGTCCGTGGTCCGCGATGAATCGGGCATAATTTACCGCCATATCGAAAAGAGACACTAAGTCCCGGATAGCTGAAAAATGAATAGGTCGCTATCTTGCCCACGAACAACTAAATCCTTCAGTTTCTAACAGAGGCACTAACTCTCCAAGAACTGACTATTTCAAAATGCAATATTAACATTAACTGCCTGATGACACAAACTATTTCCAATATTCGACATAGACACAAACCCGACTATAACTCCGCTAAAAACTTGCAAGCGTATAACTCTCGACGCAATCAATGCTGCCCAATCTAACCCACACGCTTGCTTGCCGGAGAGCGACTCTCCATCTCCCATGTCACCGACTCGAGTATCTCTATCTGACTGCCTGCTACAATCTCCTTAACTGCTTGCACCGAACTCTATCACTCGAACCTCTCCCCAAGACTGTCAGCTCCATACACACATGTTGAGTGCCGCTCTATGACTGCCAAGTCCAAACTCATATGTCGAATGCAGCTCTATGACTGCCTACTCCGAACTTACATGTCGAGTCCCGCTCTATGACTGCCAAATCCAAAACTCGAAGTCACCCGACCGCGCGGTCAGCAGAAACCGCCAACCAAGTAACGGAAAATATTAAAAAAGAACTCCAATAAGAAAACAGAAAAATAACCAATAAGAAGCTACTATAACTCAACCAATAATCTCGCTTTTCTGTATCCATATAAGAAATTACCATCCCATCGCACCTCCTCATACTCATCCTCTTTCACAATAGCCCTGCCAAGACTCTGGAATTCGTTACCTGCTAGCATCAGGGACTCTCGAAATAAAATTGAATTCAAACGCAAACTTACTAGGCACTTGGTCAGTAATTGAGACTCGTTCAGACATGGTTTCTTGCAGTGGCGGCTCGTGTGTATTGAATTAAGGGGGGCTGCATACAAAAATTACCAAGTAACTTACTTTATTTAAAGTTTAATTCCATGCGCCTTGTCTTGTAGGTTTAAAACTTTTGAATCACCATCTTATTAAGATCCGATATGTCGTTTAACATAATCTTTACAATGGAGAACATACCTAATGCGGTCAGTCTCTCTTCTCTCATCGTATTTCTAAGATAGGACTTTACTCTCTTCAAACACGAAAAGCAACGTTCTGCTTCGGAAGTTGCCATTGGTATGGTGATAACTATGCGTAGTAGTTTCACAACTTCTGAAAATGAGACCTGCAAGTTCTCAGATAGAAGAAACTGCAAGAGCTTGACTGCGCCGCTGATATTTCTGAATTCTTGTCTCTGATACAACACAGTGAGTTCCGTTTTTAGTTTGTCTTTATCGAGCATTGGGAAAAGCTTCACACATACATTTATGGTATTTTCAGGAAATGAGCTTTTGTAGCATTCGAATTTTTCTTGACACAGAAGAGAAGATATTATCAGATGATATATGAACTGGAATCGGGTGTTATCTTGTGTGATAATGAGGTCACACACTTCCTTGGCTGCCACAAACCTTTTCTGAATCCCTTCGACCTTACGACGGTTTTTAGGGTTTTCATTTTCACAGATCTCGCTGCTCAACTGTGCATTGTTCCGTATTGTCTGTGTGGCATTAACAAAGCTTGATATGCAGAGTCGGTCTCGGTAGCATAGTCGGTTGCGGGTTCGATCCCGGCCCAGGTCGATGGCATTTAAGTTTGTTTAAATGAGACGGGCTCATGTCAGTAGATTTATTGGCATTTAAAAGAATCCTGCGGGACAAAATTCCGCCACACTGGCGACGCTGATATAACCTCTGCAGTTGCGAGTGTCGTTAAACAAACCATAATTTGATTTTTTATATGCAGATTTGAACCTTGGAAATATCCAACTGGCGATTTTGTAGTTGGTTGTATAATACTGTATATGTACATGATACATCAATAAATGAAAAAAAAACAGCCAGAAATTGAATTCAGGATCTTCAAGAGTACGCACCAGGGCGCTTGCCTCATTTATTGTGATATTGTTAGATGTTTCAGATTCCAGTATGGTTTGAAAATATTCTAGCAATGGCTCCTTCTTCTCATGAACAACATTTACTATTATTATTTAAAACTCCATCTCGTCTTTCAAAAACATTAATTTAATAAAGACTGTGCAGAGATCGAGAGAACAAAGCAGGGATACTGAATACAAAAAAAAAAAAATATGCGAGCTTAGTAGGCTATTTTGTTTAGCTGCTCTTTCCTTTATGAGATTCAACTGATGGGCACTTAATTTCACATTTCTCATGAATTGTTAAGGTACTGAACTGAATAGATTAAATATTGTACAGAATTAAACATTGTCACACTTGTTACACTCACAACGTTAGAGAAAATGTATTTAAAACTGCGCGCTACTGACAAACTGCTGCAAATTTTGCAGCGCCTGGAAACTCTGCTTTCATTGCAAGGGGCTAGCAGGGGGAGGGGTAAAACCAAAGACGTTGTAATTATATATCTAGACACACAATTGGCGCTGGTGTCGTGCACAAATTTGAAACCTCTCGCGCAGGTTCGCGCGACGCCATGTTTTGGGAGCACGAATGATTCTTTCTATAAAGCATTCGGAGTTTAGAAAATACCATTGAATATATAGGCGTTTTCTTAGTGGATGTCCTCCTTCACTGTAATACAACTAAACTTATTTACGTATATTCTAACGTATAATATAAAATAACAGAAGTAAATCTAAATATTGTAATTACGCATTGTCTTAAATATAAACGCCTTATATTGCTCATAAATAGACTTCTTAGTTTATTTCTATTTCCTATGACCGAATACATGGAATATTTTTACTTATGTTTTTTCATATACATTAGAAAATACGTAAATAATTTATTTAAATTATATTACAAAGAGAGGGATGTCCGCTAAAAATGTCTATATACACAATGGTATTTTCCAAACACCTAACGCACTGTGATAATAATCCTCAGTGTTTTGAGAATCAGAGGCGATATGACTCTTCTACTGCAGACATTGATTGCAATTCCCTCATTCTTACATCATTCTCAATGACACAATATTGTCAAAATGTGATTGTATTCATTGCTGGCTTAATTGTTAAATCATTAAGAAAAATATAGTGTAATAAATCTATATACTCAATTTATGGTACGTAGCATACCAGCAGTAAACAAAATCTCTTTTATTTTTTAACGAAAGAATAATGGGAGTTTTGTCATACCATCATCTGAAATTATAGAAATATGCCGCTTAAGTGAAAGAGCGATTATACAGATGTTGACAGTTCAATGGCATATTACCACCCACTCTTACACCATGTGAAAACAGTGTGCTCTAGAAGTAGAGCACATGTACAATCTTTCTACACTTACAGGAATATATTTTAGAAAATGGATCCCAGATTCCTCCCGAGAATCATATTCTAAACTTGTTAAACTGACCATAAAAGTACATAAAGATCTACTGACGTAGCTCAGTGGGCTAAAGACTGTCGGTCCGGAGTCGCGCTCGGTCGGGGGTTCGATTCCCGCTGATTTCCTGGTTGGGTTTTTTCTTATATCCCCAACCGTAAGGTGAATGTCAGGTAATCTATGGCGGATCCTTGGCCTCGTCTCGCCAAATATCATCTCGCTATCATCAATACCATCGATGCTAAATAGTCTAGTAGTTGATACAGCGCCATTAAATAACCAAATAAAAGAAAGTAATACATAAAGAGCAGATGTTAGCACACAGCTTAAGGTTACCAGTACAACACGACTTTACATAAAAATGTTGTAAGACAATATTTAACGGAGTCAATAATAATAATAATAATAATAATAATAATAATAATAATAATAATAATAATAATAATAATAATAATAATAATAATAATGCATCAATATGCAAGATGTTCTGTACACTAGGCCTGAGTTCTATTATATGACTAATTCATGCATGTGACGTTTATTTCATACTACAGGCTGTGATAGTAAGCTATTGCACGGTAGGCCTACTTATATTTCTAACTAAAACATAAGGTACGTATTTCTATTTTACAGGTGTAGGCCTATGTTATGTGATATGGAAGCGAATAAATAATAATTGTTCATTTCTCGTCCACGTCAAAGCAAACGTGTTTACAATATAGGCCTAATGTAACGTCTTACACAGGCAGTGTTTTGTTAATAATAGTTAATACTAACAATTTTCTTTTCATCTGAACTATTACTACAATATGCATTTGTATTTCTGTTCGCTCTAAATGTTGTCAAATAACTATACAACATCTTTAGTTACGGTATCAAATTGTTACAGTTTTCTTTCGTTTCATGTCAAACTAACGGTAACTGAGCTTGATTATGTCTTTAACGTGGTCGCTTTAAATGTTAATAAGATTTTTTTTTCATTTATCCATTCAAATTGATTTATAAGAGACACCAAACATATATATTAAACATTCAGCATTGTATAGTGCAGCCGTTTGCTAGCCGGTGCTTCTCCCAAAGCATGGCGGCGGATGCAAGCTTCAATTTGTCCCTACTCTAAACTTCTGCGCAGCCTGGGCTGTAGGGGCTCGGGTAAAACTAACGCGCAAAGCTTCCGAGACGAGACTGGCAGCACCAGGGGAAGAAGTGACTTCACTAACGATAGCGTGCATGTTAATTCGAGCCGCTAAATAAGACATTATAATAAATGTATTTCACAACATAAAACGAGACAAGAGCCACAAAGGTCTGGGGGTGCTGCAGCTCCGCAGCCCCCCTTCGAAAGCCGCCCCTGAGTATCCCGCTCTATGACTGCCAAATCCAAAACTTCAAGCCACCCGACCGCGCGGTCAGCAGAAACCGCCAACCAAGTAACGGATAATATTTAAAAATAACACCAATAAGGAAACAGAAAAATAACCAATAAGAAGCTACTATAGCTCAACCAATAATCTCGCTTTTCTGTATCCATATAAGAAATTACCATCCCATCGCACCTCCTCATACTCATCCTCTTTCACAATAGCCCTGCCAAGACTCTGGAATTCGTTACCTGCTAGCATCAGGGACTCTCGAAATAAAATTGAATTCAAACGCAAACTTACTAGGCACTTGGTCAGTAATTGAGACTCGTTCAGACATGGTTTCTTGTAAATAGTCTCTTAATCTATCACAAAATATCTCAATGTATGGTAATTTCATCACTATAGAATTTTGTTATTCTAGGTTTAATTTGTAATTCAGTAAATACAAAAAATATTCTTTGTTCTTAACTTCTATAATAAAATGTCAAGCTATCATTAATCAGGTAATCTTGTCGTACTTTAATTTTTATTAATTGTAATTGTAAATTTAATATTAATTGTAATTTTATTCTTCATATTATAGTTGTAATCCCCTGGTAGAGGGGCAGAGAAGGCCTGATGGCCTTATCGCTACCAGGTTAAATAAATACATACTACTACTAAATAACTGACAACTCTCGTAATTACGGCTTTTCCTACTACTGTACTCCGAAGTCAGTAGAGATATTTTTGCTGAAACATCTTCATACTAAATTAGTTTTATTGATCCTAAAATTACATTTGCGATGTCGGTTGTTGTTTCGTTAAGAGGGATCAATATTTTTCTAATATTCACTTCACAACTGAACTCTTCACTTTTTTCTTAATGTTGAGACACTCGGCACAGATTCTTTAGATTATTTTTGCAAAGAGGTATTAAGAGATTTATTTTCAAGCTTCCCAAAATAAATGCAGCGCCGATGTAAACTTTGCATCAATCAATAGTCTATTGAAAGTTGCAACGGCTGTTGAAAGTAACATTGTATTATTTTGTTCTTGATTTTTGGTCAGTGTACGCTTGTTTGTGCTTGGCTTTTGACAAATAAACCTATTTAGTAATATATGATATGATATATTTATTCCACCAGCTTACATCGGTCAAGATGGCTCTCACATTTCTGTATACAGTGCCATCACTCCCTTGGATACATGATTTTCTGCTTACGCTTTTCCTAAACCTCCGGCTATTACATATAAATGACCCTGATCACTTTTCTATCACGACCCTCACCTATGTTTCCCTCCCTTCTTCTCATATTTACCCTTCCCTTTCCTAGTTACCTATCTTATTCTTACTAATCTCATCTTATCCTTTTTCACCATTATTCCCTTGCCTTACCGTCTTTTCTGTCACTATCACTCTTTTCACTTTGTCACTTTCTTACGTTTTGTCACTCATGCCACTCATGCACCTACCTCTTAAGTTGTAAGTTTTCTGTCCCTTACTTCTTCCCACTGACAAACCTCTATTCGGTGTCCCTAATGTTACTTCATCCTTTTCGGTTCTTGTAGAATCTTGTCTTCTTATCTTGGTATCTTCTTCATCTCTCGATCCCTTCTGTAATTGCTGACCCATATTTGTTCTTCCAGCTGGATTCACTGCACTCTTTTTGCTGTTCTCAGCTCCTGTATGCCGCCCTTCTGTTCTGCCCTGTCTACCTGATGTCGTCATCATAATTTCAGTGCAAGTTTCTTGTTCCTTCTTTAATTGCTTGTTGACATCTTCGTCCGCTGCTGTTGCTGAGCTATGCATTCCTCTGGTCGCTGGCCTCTCTTCCTGGTTCATGTTACTCGCTTACTGGTTCATTCCATCGCTTGCTATTCTTTCCTGTGTGATGACCTCTCCACCTTCTAATTTTTCAAATAGTTCTCCCATCGTATGTTTTACTATAATGTTCCTTATTTCCTCTTTCAATGTCCCTAACTCTTTATGGTTCAAATTTTCCAAGCAGAATTCCACATCAAACATCTGCCCATTTATCTTTAATTTGTCTCCGTATAATCTGGCGAAATGACCATTTTTTCTTGCAGCCTTCATAAAAGGAATCAATATTCTTCTCCTGCAACTTACTTCATATTCAAAATCATGTTCCAGTCTAATATTTGAGTTTCTTAAGTACTTTCTTTTGCTCAAATTTTTTTAATTTTGCCATTATACTTGTGAATTTCACTAGTATAGGTCTATTTCCATTTTTCCCGATTCTGTATGCTTCTCTTATTTGACCATCACTCACATCAATCCTGAACCAATCCCAGCACACCTTCATTACAGTCTCGTATGTTTCTAATGCCTGTTCCTTCTTCCTTTCCTCGATTCCAAAAAATATTAAGTTCTTTCTTCTCTGATCTTTTTCTAGATATTTCACCTTACTTTTCATTACATCGTTTTCCTTCTGTAGCGTTTCCAACTTCTTGTAGATCTCTTCAATGTTTGCTTCCAGTTTTACTACTGCTCGACTATGACTATTTTCTTCACTATTCGCCATTATTACACTGCTACGCGATGTCGGTGTCAATGCCT
The DNA here is from genome assembly GCF_040183065.1 of Periplaneta americana. Classification (NCBI taxonomy): domain Eukaryota; kingdom Metazoa; phylum Arthropoda; class Insecta; order Blattodea; family Blattidae; genus Periplaneta; species Periplaneta americana. The sequence continues at coordinate 120,215,560 of NC_091120.1, forward strand.
CTACTACAATATTTCTCCACTGCCGAGCTCCCTCCGCACACGTCTATACTGATCCGCTGTTCGCTGTGGACTGATATTTAGTAATAAAATACAGTATCTATTTTTCTAATTTATGGAATTGTCACAAAGTTTTGACCAAACAACGCTACATTAGTTGGAAATAAATACATAAAAATTTTCGAACATAGTTGTCCAGTTCGATATCGTACTATACAAACGTTAATTCTGCAGGAAATCATTTAATACGCTACTAAAATGTGTTCACATAGAAAATGAATGTTCTCTACAACCGCTCTTCATTCATGACAAATACCATTTTCTACCCACTAAAGGTTGTTTAGAACGACAGCGATGATCGAGGTTTGAAAGAAGATACAAGAAAATATTTGCCGTTTGATGATAGCTTGCGCTCTGAAAATATAATGGTGCACTACATGCCATATGTATCATAATCAGGTTCACTAGCTAGCCGTGTTTTCTTGTGAATTATTATCATTATCATTATCTTTGTTGTTGATATTGCAGCCTATATATTTTAATTAAACATTTCTCCTCTGGAAATTAGTATTGGTAAACACGATTTTAGTATAGCAAGCAAGTTTGAAAGCAATTCACGTGCTCTAAGTCCACGCTAGCAAATAATGTGAGAAAATAATAATCGCACCTCAGTGTAACGCACATTAAGTAGTTCACAGTACTTACTTACTTACTGGCTTTTAAGAAACCCGGAGGTTCATTGCCGCCCTCACATAAGCCCGCCATTGGTCCCTATCCTGAGCAAGATTAATCCAGTCCCTACCATCATATCCCACCTCCCTCAAATCCATTTTAATATTATCTTCCCATCTACGTCTCGGCCTCCCAAAAGGTCTTTCCCCCTCTTGCCTCCCAACTAACACTCTATATGCATTTCTGGATTCGCCCATAGTGCTACATGCCCTGCCCATCTCAAACGTCTCGATTTAATGTTCCTAATTATATCAGGTGAAGGATACAATGCGTGCAGCTCTGAGTAGTGTAACTTTCTCCATTCTCTTTTAACTTCATCCCTCTTAGCCCAAAATATTTTCCTAAGAACCTTATTCTCAAAAACCCTCAATCTCTGTTCCTCTCTCAAAGTGAGAGTCCAAGTCTCACAGCCATACAGAACAACCAGTAATATAACTGTTTTATAAATTCTAACTTTCAGAATTTTTGACAGCAGACTAGATGACAAAAGCTTCTCAACCGAATAATAATAGGCATTTCCCATATTTATTCTGCATTTAATTTCCTCCCGAGTGGGTAGATAAGAAATGGTGGGGAGTGACAGGCTCCCACAGGCTCCCACAGGCTCCCCATGTGACGTCACAGGGGGCGTGGCCAAAATATTACGTCAGACGTGGGCGTGGCCAAAGTATGGCGTCATGGAGGGGGCGAAGCTTAAATTATGACGTCACGGAGGGGGTGGGGGGGCTTAAATTATGACGTAGGAAAGGGGCGTAACGTCATAAATGGCAATCTAAGAGTTCAAGGTTAAAGTGTGACGTAATGCGGGTATGTAATGGCATGACAAGTTCATACATGTTTATCTCCTCAATGTGAGAGGCTTAAATTATGACGTAGGAAAGGGGCGTAACTTAAATTACGTCAAGGTTAAAGTGTGACGTCATGCACACATGCAGGTATGTAATTGAAGTTGTGGTATGACATGTTCATACATGTTTATCTCATCAATGTTACTATGTGTGCAAATATAAAGCTGAGTCATATCCGGCAATTGTTCTCAGGTGAAAGACACAAGTTCATACATGTTTGAAAGCTGCTATGTGTGCAAATATTATGCAAGGTCACATCCGGCGAAGAATTAATCTATCACACTTAAACACATACATTCTTTTTCTTAAGATTCTAATGTAATGGTAATTTAATTGATTGGGGAATGGGTGTTGGAATGTGGGACATAAATGGATAAAAAAATTAATCTAGCACACTTGTAAATTAAACAGGATGTGGCTGAAGTGACGTTATAAATTTGTAATTGAAGTTGGAAATGGGGGAGGGGGGGTTAAAATGTACTTTAAGCCAATTGTTGAGTAATTGATAAAAAATATTAAGATTCTAATGTACTGGTAATTGAATTGATAAATAGTAATGGGAAATGGAAATTGGAATGTGGGAATTATTGATGACGCAAATGGTTGTACTTTAAACCAATTTATAAAAAAATTAATCTAGCACACTTGTAAATTAAACACATACATTCTTCTCATATTATTATTATTCCAATGTAATACATTTTGAGTGGTTTGTTTAGCGTATTTAATTTAAGCCATACATTATTACCAACATTAAATTCATCAGAATGTGACATTATTATGATTTAGAGCAGTAATTGTAGCAGATAAATCAACGTAGATAAATATTGCATGATGCAAATAATATGCAAGCTGTTAAATTCACATCCGGTGAAGACGCAAGTGCTGAATAATGGCCAGCTATCCAATGGATGTCCTGAAACTGGTTTTACTTTAAGCCAATTGTTGAGTAATTGATAAAAAATATTAAGATTCTAATGTACTGGTAATTGAATTGATAAATAGTAATGGGAAATGGAAATTGGAATGCGGGAATTATTGATGGCGTAAATGGTTGTACTTTAAGCCAATTTATAAAAAAAAATTAATCTAGCACACTTGTAAATTAAACACATACATTCTTCTCATATTATTATTATTCCAATGTAATACATTTAATGTAGATGTATATGTTGTGTAATGCATAAGTGTGCAAATATTATGCAAGCTTCCTGAATCACTTCCGGCGACGATGCAATTGCTGAGTAATGATAAAAGCATGTTCTTTAAGCACCTGCAACGTGTCATATTACACAAATATTGCATGATGCAAATAATATGCAAGCTGTTAATTCACATCCGGTGAAGACGCAAGTGCTGAATAATGGCCACCTTATTATTATTATTATTATTATTATTATTATTATTATTATTATTATTATTATTATTATTATTATTATTATTATTATGGCTCCAATTTAATACATTTTGAAGTAACATTTATTGGATGATTAATAATTTAATACATTTTGAAGTAACATTTATTGGATTTATTTTAAGCCATACATTATTACCGAAGCAGTTCGTAATATAGTAATTGCTTCTTCTTCTTCTCATTATTATTATTATTCGTCATAAAGAAGATTAAAGTGTGACGTTATAAATTTGTAATTGAAGTTGGAAATGGGTGAGGGCTGTTTATAATTTGAAATACATACGTCATAACTTAAAGTGTGATGTTATAAATTTGTAATTCAAGTTGGAAATGGGGGGGGGGAAATTTGATAAAATTCTAATGTAATAGTAATTTAATTGATAAATAGTAATGGGTAAGGGAAATTCGCAAGTGTTAATTGAAATTGGAATGGGGGAATTATTGATGGCGTAAATGGTTGTACTTTAAGCCAATTGATAAAAAAATTAATCTACACACTTGTAAATTAAACACATACATTCTTCTCATATTATTCCAATGTAATACATTTTGAAGTAAAATTGAGTGGTTTGTTTAGCGTATTTAATACATTATTACCAACATTAAATTCATCAGAATGTGACATTATTATGATTTAGAGCAGTAATTGTAGCAGATAAATCAATGTAGATGTATATGTTGTGTAATGTATAAGTGTGCAAATATTATGCAAGCTTGCTGAATCACTTCCGGCGACGATGCAATTGCTGAGTAATGATAAAAATATGTTTTTGAAGCATCTGGAACATGTTATATTACACAAATATTGCATGATGCAAACATCCGGCGATTGTTCTCTCAGCGTCTTATGTTACACAAATATTGTATTGATTACAAGTAAATAATAGCTATCTGCTATGTGTGCAAATATTATGCAATGTCACATCCGACGATGAAATTGCTGAGTAATGATAAAAAACATGTATTTGATAATGACCTCGGAGGTAATATGGCTGGATGATGAGGTGAATTATTTAGAAGTGTAATGAAAGAAGTATTGCAGTTTGGAATAATTGACATTGAACAAGTTTAGACAGCAGTGGGAGGGGGGGGGCAAGATGATGCATAATACGCTCGAATTTATACAACTATTACACTATCATATATTTTATAAAAGATCTTTGTCAAAAAAACTTTGGTAGTGTAATAGCAGCCATAGCGTTAATAATGTCTCACAATATTTATTTTTTATTTTAATTTAGATTATACTGCACCCCCAGTCTCGGTTTGAGCTGAAGAAGAAGAAATCGCACAATTTAAATGCTCTGAGTGTAAAAAACAGTGACCATGACGAAGCGTGGTGAATGTTAAGCTTGATTATGAAGAATGTTCGAATTGTAATAAATGTTCTTTTTGGAAATAGTTTTGCACTGTAATTTCTTCTATGTCTTAACCATCCATTTCCATCTCACATAACCAAAGGGTTGGGTTCGTTTAGAGAATTAACCTATAACACTTTCCTTTCAGATATTAGTAATCCTTTTCCAATATTGAGAATTGGTATATTGGTTTTCAAATATTAATAATCCTTAAGAATTGGTGTATAAGTTGAGATTATTCTAAACATATATGTTACCAGAATATAACATAATTCCAGTGGTAGCTTATTGATTTGGGAGCGGTGGATTCATTACATGTTTGTATGATAAAACCTGAGGATGATTGAGAGAATGTCAATGATTAAACTGAATCTAGTCATTGGGGATGGGGATGTGCTTGGTAAAAGAAAATAGTAACAACATAAAATTATGCGTATATATTTATTCATAAAAAGAAATACACTGCACTGAGTATTGAAATATATTTTCAGTTAGTGAATCCCAATTGTGATAATGTTTTCACCAAAATTGAAGAAGTAATACATTTTGAGTGGATTGTTTAGTGTATTTAATTTATTTAATTTTAATTTATTACCCACATTAAATTCATCAGAAAGTGACATTATTATTATTATTATTATTATTATTATTATTATTATTATTATTATTATTATTATTATTATTATTATTACAATTTAATACATTTTGAAGTAACATTTATTGGTTTTATTTTAAGACATATATTATTAGCGAAAGTATGATTTAGAGCAGTTTGTAATATCCACTTAAATTCCAGAGTAGTATAATATTATACTGTATTAAGTGGATCAAAAAGAAAGTGAAATTCTAAAGAAAGAGATTGAGTATGACATAAGTTGGAATTTATATTGATGCTATGTGATGCAAGTCTGCATTAACATCCCGTGATTGTTTGACGACCACCTGCGATGTATTATATTACACAAATACTGTATGCACATAATAGCTATCTACTATTTTCAACAAATATTATGCTAGCTTGCAATACAGCATGACCTTGCAATAACGCAACAGCATATCGTTGCAATAACGCAACAGCATGACGTTGCAATAACGGAATAGCATGTCGTTGCAATAACGCAACAGCATGACGTTGCAATAACGCAACAGCATGTCGTTGCAATAACGCAACAGCATGTCGTTGCAATAACGCAACAGCATGTCGTTGCAATAACGCAACAGCATATCGTTGCAATAACACAACAGAATGATGCGTAATCTTGCGACATATACGTTACAACAACATGCTGTTGCGTTATTGCAACGTCATGCTGTATTGCAAGCTAGCATAATATTTGTTGAAAATAGTAGATAGCTATTATGTGCATGCAGTATTTGTGTAATATAATACATCGCAGGTGGTCGTCGAACAATCACGGGATGTTAATGCAGGCTTGCATCACATAGCATCAATATAAATTCCAACTTATGTCATACTCAATCCCTTTCTTTAGAATTTCACTTTCTTTATGATCCACTTAATACAGTATAATATTATACTACTCTGGAATTTAAGTGCTCTAAATCATACTTTCGCTAATAATATATGTCTTAAAATAAAACCAATAAATGTTACTTCAAAATGTATTAAATTGTAATAATAATAAATAATAATAATAATAATAATAATAATAATAATAATAATAATAATGTCACTTTCTGATGAATTTAATGTGGGTAATAAATTAAAATTAAATAAATTAAATACACTAAACAATCCACTCAAAATGTATTACTTCTTCAATTTTGGTGAAAACATTATCACAATTGGGATTCACTAACTGAAAATATATTTCAATACTCAGTGCAGTGTATTTCTTTTTATGAATAAATATATACGCATAATTTTATGTTGTTACTATTTTCTTTTACCAAGCACATCCCCATCCCCAATGACTAGATTCAGTTTAATCATTGACATTCTCTCAATCATCCTCAGGTTTTATCATACAAACATGTAATGAATCCACCGCTCCCAAATCAATAAGCTACCACTGGAATTATGTTATATTCTGGTAACATATATGTTTAGAATAATCTCAACTTATACACCAATTCTTAAGGATTATTAATATTTGAAAACCAATATACCAATTCTCAATATTGGAAAAGGATTACTAATATCTGAAAGGAAAGTGTTATAGGTTAATTCTCTAAACGAACCCAACCCTTTGGTTATGTGAGATGGAAATGGATGGTTAAGACATAGAAGAAATTACAGTGCAAAACTATTTCCAAAAAGAACATTTATTACAATTCGAACATTCTTCATAATCAAGCTTAACATTCACCACGCTTCGTCATGGTCACTGTTTTTTACACTCAGAGCATTTAAATTGTGCGATTTCTTCTTCTTCAGCTCAAACCGAGACTGGGGGTGCAGTATAATCTAAATTAAAATAAAAAATAAATATTGTGAGACATTATTAACGCTATGGCTGCTATTACACTACCAAAGTTTTTTTGACAAAGATCTTTTATAAAATATATGATAGTGTAATAGTTGTATAAATTCGAGCGTATTATGCATCATCTTGCCCCCCCCTCCCACTGCTGTCTAAACTTGTTCAATGTCAATTATTCCAAACTGCAATACTTCTTTCATTACACTTCTAAATAATTCACCTCATCATCCAGCCATATTACCTCCGAGGTCATTATCAAATACATGTTTTTTATCATTACTCAGCAATTTCATCGTCGGATGTGACATTGCATAATATTTGCACACATAGCAGATAGCTATTATTTACTTGTAATCAATACAATATTTGTGTAACATAAGACGCTGAGAGAACAATCGCCGGATGTTTGCATCATGCAATATTTGTGTAATATAACACGTTCCAGATGCTTCAAAAACATATTTTTATCATTACTCAGCAATTGCATCGTCGCCGGAAGTGATTCAGCAAGCTTGCATAATATTTGCACACTTATACATTACACAACATATACATCTACATTGATTTATCTGCTACAATTACTGCTCTAAATCATAATAATGTCACATTCTGATGAATTTAATGTTGGTAATAATGTATTAAATACGCTAAACAAACCACTCAATTTTACTTCAAAATGTATTACATTGGAATAATATGAGAAGAATGTATGTGTTTAATTTACAAGTGTGTAGATTAATTTTTTTATCAATTGGCTTAAAGTACAACCATTTACGCCATCAATAATTCCCCCATTCCAATTTCAATTAACACTTGCGAATTTCCCTTACCCATTACTATTTATCAATTAAATTACTATTACATTAGAATTTTATCAAATTTCCCCCCCCCATTTCCAACTTGAATTACAAATTTATAACATCACACTTTAAGTTATGACGTATGTATTTCAAATTATAAACAGCCCTCACCCATTTCCAACTTCAATTACAAATTTATAACGTCACACTTTAATCTTCTTTATGACGAATAATAATAATAATAATGAGAAGAAGAAGAAGCAATTACTATATTACGAACTGCTTCGGTAATAATGTATGGCTTAAAATAAATCCAATAAATGTTACTTCAAAATGTATTAAATTATTAATCATCCAATAAATGTTACTTCAAAATGTATTAAATTGGAGCCATAATAATAATAATAATAATAATAATAATAATAATAATAATAATAATAATAATAATAATAAGGTGGCCATTATTCAGCACTTGCGTCTTCACCGGATGTGAATTAACAGCTTGCATATTATTTGCATCATGCAATATTTGTGTAATATGACACGTTGCAGGTGCTTAAAGAACATGCTTTTATCATTACTCAGCAATTGCATCGTCGCCGGAAGTGATTCAGCAAGCTTGCATAATATTTGCACACTTATGCATTACACAACATATACATCTACATTAAATGTATTACATTGGAATAATAATAATATGAGAAGAATGTATGTGTTTAATTTACAAGTGTGCTAGATTAATTTTTTTTTATAAATTGGCTTAAAGTACAACCATTTACGCCATCAATAATTCCCGCATTCCAATTTCCATTTCCCATTACTATTTATCAATTCAATTACCAGTACATTAGAATCTTAATATTTTTTATCAATTACTCAACAATTGGCTTAAAGTAAAACCAGTTTCAGGACATCCATTGGATAGCTGGCCATTATTCAGCACTTGCGTCTTCACCGGATGTGAATTTAACAGCTTGCATATTATTTGCATCATGCAATATTTATCTACGTTGATTTATCTGCTACAATTACTGCTCTAAATCATAATAATGTCACATTCTGATGAATTTAATGTTGGTAATAATGTATGGCTTAAATTAAATACGCTAAACAAACCACTCAAAATGTATTACATTGGAATAATAATAATATGAGAAGAATGTATGTGTTTAATTTACAAGTGTGCTAGATTAATTTTTTTATAAATTGGTTTAAAGTACAACCATTTGCGTCATCAATAATTCCCACATTCCAATTTCCATTTCCCATTACTATTTATCAATTCAATTACCAGTACATTAGAATCTTAATATTTTTTATCAATTACTCAACAATTGGCTTAAAGTACATTTTAACCCCCCCTCCCCCATTTCCAACTTCAATTACAAATTTATAACGTCACTTCAGCCACATCCTGTTTAATTTACAAGTGTGCTAGATTAATTTTTCATCCATTTATGTCCCACATTCCAACACCCATTCCCCAATCAATTAAATTACCATTACATTAGAATCTTAAGAAAAAGAATGTATGTGTTTAAGTGTGATAGATTAATTCTTCGCCGGATGTGACCTTGCATAATATTTGCACACATAGCAGCTTTCAAACATGTATGAACTTGTGTCTTTCACCTGAGAACAATTGCCGGATATGACTCAGCTTTATATTTGCACACATAGTAACATTGATGAGATAAACATGTATGAACTTGTCATACCACAACTTCAATTACATACCTGCATGTGTGCATGACGTCACACTTTAACCTTGACGTAATTTAAGTTACGCCCCTTTCCTACGTCATAATTTAAGCCCCTCACATTGAGGAGATAAACATGTATGAACTTGTCATGCCATTACATACCCGCATTACGTCACACTTTAACCTTGAACTCTTAGATTGCCATTTATGACGTTACGCCCCTTTCCTACGTCATAATTTAAGCCCCCCCACCCCCTCCGTGACGTCATAATTTAAGCTTCGCCCCCTCCATGACGCCATACTTTGGCCACGCCCACGTCTGACGTAATATTTTGGCCACGCCCCCTGTGACGTCACATGGGGAGCCTGTGGGAGCCTGTGGGAGCCTGTCACTCCCCACCATTTCTTATCTACTCGAGTGTCATTTACATTTGTTACTGTTGCTCCAAAATATTTGAATTTTTCCACCTCTTCGAAGGATGAATCTCAAATTTTTATAGTTCCATTTCGTACAATATTTTGATCACGAGACATAATCATATACTTAGTCTTTTCGGGATTTACTTCCAATCCTATCTCTTTAATTGCTTCAAGTGGAATTTCCGCGTTTTCCCTAATCATTTGTGGATTTTCTCCTAACATATTCAGTCATCCGCATAGACAAGAAGCTGATGTAACCCGTTCAACTCCAAACCCTCTGAGTAGTTCACAGTAGTGACACAAATACGGAAACGTCATAGTAGGACGAAACAGCATGGAATACATAATTATAGTTCACTCCAAGATCACGGTGTAAGGCAATAAGAGAAAAAGAGAGAAATAGATAAGGTCTAAATTATCAGAAAAAGACAGTTGAACGTTTTCTGATGCTTAAAGTTGTTGATGTTCAAGGCTTCTAAACTCTCAATAGGTTATCTCGTTTTTCATTAGCCAATCAAATAGCTAGTTGGCTGATGACGCAGGAAGAGTCCATGCTGATTGGTCCTTTATTTTCAGATTGATAAGCGTGCATAATGAACATAATCGCCTCAAATAAAAACATTACAAGGAATATAAACCAAGTGTGTACGTAACATGGAATGATATAAATACATTGAAAGTGTTTATACCGTGTATATAAAAGCTGTACTTACACTAGTCACTGCATTATTTTTCTGTGTTTCTTAACAATTCGTCTGCTCTCAGTGTCTGCCGTCCGTTTTCGTCTGCTAGTTTCCAGTCTTGTGTTCACATACTAGAGTCGTATAAAGAACCTAGTATTGACTGTACAATAAACAATAAAATTTCACGTGGAACGTTATGTACGAACATTGCCACATATTTTTGGGTTCTTTTATAATATTCCGCCCCTTTTTAATCGTGTTCTTGCCATGAAACTCATTGTAGAATTTTTCAGTATTATTGAAACTACTTAGCCATGCTGGTGATGACATGATTAAATATTCAAAAGAAAGAAAAATCTACTAAAATATAAAGAGGACCAAGATAGAGGTGTTTTTGTTTTAAATGTATGGTTATAAAAATCTAACTCTGATTGATTTTAATATCTCTTTCTAAAGTTTGGAAAAAGGGGCATGTACCGGTAATGAAATGTCAACAACACGTTCATTTACAATAATCATTATAACTCAACAATGAATTATGATTAACCCACTGATTATGCCATAATGACAAAATGTCATAAATCGTTAATATAAAATCAATATAATGAGAATTATAGTGAAAAAACATCACTGGTATCAGTCGTTAACCCTCCACCCCTTTGGTATGCAACTGTTAGTACGAGGGGGATCTAGGAAATAACAACCGTTCGCGCATACCCGCCGCGCATCTGACTCCCCTTCGTTGTTTGAAGGTCAACTGGCTTCCTTAACATGTGAAGGGTCCAGGGGAAAAACGTGCTAAGTCCAATTTTATCAATTTTTTGTTTTGGATGCCATGTAATACCTCAGGCAATAGAGATTTCAGTGGTTTAATTGCACAGAGTAAAAACTTGATTAAGACAGAAATATTTGAAAAATGATAACTCAGAGACAATAGAATGTAATGGACCTTGAAACTTTAAACTTGCTCTCCTGATTCGATTTTTGAATGCCCGACATTTGAAACCTGCAGAAATTTACCGGCAATTGAAAGAAGTGTATGGTGACACTGTAATGAATGAAAGAAATGTGAGAAAATGGTGCGAAATGTTCAACAATGGGCGAACAAATGTCCACGATGAAACTCGACCCGAACGCCCATCACTCATCACAGAAGACCTGAAGACTAAAATGAACGACAGAATCTTGCAAGACAGGCGCACATCACTCGACGAATTGCATATTGCCTTTCCTGACGTTTCTCGTTCTTTGCTTGGTGAAATTGTGTCGCAACATCTTGGCTACCACAAAATCTGTGCACGATGGGTTCCACGGCAACTGAGTGACCAACACAAAACTCAGAGAATGGCCTCAGCATTGACATTCTTGATGCGATATCACACAGATGGAGAAGCCTTTCTTGATCAAATTGTGACTGGTGATGAGACCTGGGTGTCTCACAACACCCCAGAGACCAAGCGCCAATCACGTCAGTGGCATCATCCCTCATCACCCAAGAAACCGAGAAAATTCAAACAGACTCTCTCAACACAAAAAGTCATGGCTACTGTCTTTTGGGATCGCAAAGGTGTTCTTTTGCTGGATTTCATGCCAAAAGGTACTACAATCAATGCAAATAGTTATTGTGAGACTTTACGAAGACTACGACGAGCCATCCAAAACAAGAGGCGAGGAATGCTTTCGAGAGGAGTTGTGCTTCTTCACGACAACGCCCGCCCGCACACTGCTGCTTCAACTCGAGAATTGCTGGATCAATTCGGTTGGGAAATCTTTGATCATCCGTCCTACAGTCCAGACCTTGCTCCTAGCGATTTTCACCTTTTCACTAAGCTGAAATACTTTCTGGGTGGTACGCGTTTTGGAAGTGATGAAGAGTTGAAGAAGACAGTGAACACCTGGCTTAATGAACTGGCAGCAGAGGAGTATAACACAGGAATTCTAAAGCTAGTGAACAGATACGACAAATGTTTAAATGTAGGTGGTGATTATGTAGAGAAGTAAAGGAAGCTTCAGTTATGTAACAGACTTTGTTTTTTCAAATAAATATATATTTTTTTAATTATTACAACAAAACGGTCGTTATTTCCTGGATCCCCCTCGTATAAGTAGCATGATTACAAAAGAAAGAAAATAATTTGTAGGTTAACATAGATGAACCTAATCTAATTATACAAAGCTGGTATTAACATAGGCTACTTATATAGGCCTATGTGATTTATTTAAACTTACCTGTAGGCTTTAACATTCTCGGTCGTTCCGGCTTTATTTTCATTCATGCTGCTCGAAAATCAGGAACAAAATCGCCATCTTTAAAATAATCAGAGCATACTCTGCTTGTATCAAGATTGAATTTATCCTGTCTTTTGCACGCAATGAACCAGTTTTTTTTATTCCTAAATTTTTAGCAATGGTAAAGAAAGACAACTCTTTATTTTTATCGTTAGAATTATTGCATACCGCAACAGCACATCTTTGACCTGGCATAATGCATTCAAAACAACATAAACAAGAAAAAACACGAGATACTGCTTTGAAACATTTGAGCTTTGGCGCGCTCAGCTATCTTGTGACGTCAGAATCTCTCTCCTTTCCCCGTCAATCCCTCGCCAACAAGCTCGATAATAATGCAACCTATGGGAAGTTTAGAAGCCTTGGTTGATGAGAGCCTAATGCCAAAAACGAGTAGTCAGACTGGTTGCGACAAGGTTTAACATTTACACCTATCTCTTTCTCTCTTGTAGGCCTATACCATTACAGCTTTTGCAAGCTATTAAGATTAATCGTTGCTGTTAGGTACTACCAGGGTTAGGAAGTTATGCTGTAGAAACTCTTATTTTATGCATTCAACTATGCAACTAAGCCCTTAAAATGTGCGAAATGCGCACAAAATCATGCACTAAAATGTCTAATATTGCAATGTACCTATGCAAACTTATATTTATTGTTGAGAAATAATGCATTTGCCTACATATCCAAAATAAGAGAGAAATAAAATTTACCACAATTGTATGGCTTATACATTCCAGGGAAAATCTTCTTCTGTTGTCTCTCAAGACACTTTTATACTAATAACCGTTGAACATCTTCACTTCTGTCACACGTTTTCTTTTTGTAGTATTAGTAGGCCTCCGTTCAATCGATCACCTGAAATCTTTTCTCACTTCCAATATTTTTGTTACATGTCATACAATACACAATATAAAACTCTGCCATCTGTAGGCCTACTAATAAGATCACTACAAAATTCACTTCGTAAACTTTAAGCCTGCTCAAATTACTTGATTTCACTTTCGACATTTTTAATACTGTCTGTTTCCATCACTATTCACAAAGACAGTGCTCTGTTTTCTAGATCCTTCCATGTAAGGCGGGGATTTCCCCACTTCTCGAGACAAATGCAATATCACGTGTCTCTTAGGCCTGAATGATACTGATGTCATGATGTGTTATCTCACTTTTATTATTTCGTCGTTGTTCCTGCAATAACTCCTATGTGACATATTTATCGATTTTCAGATTTTTGCTCTATTAAATAACTTAAATAGTGATACAGAAAATAATAAAAATCTTCTATACGTAATTATATTTCTTTCTTTCGAAAATGTAAGAATTCACAATGTCCTATGTACGGCTGCCATAGGATGAATATATATGATTTTTTCTTCCTACTGAAAAATTGTATATTTTGGACATAGGAGTTTTAGCAGGAACAAGGACGATTTGCTCCAGTTAGTAAACTAAATAATAACCAATGCGCTAAAATAACCCATTTTAAAGCTGTTTTTAAGATTTTCTTTCGCATTTGAGTGTTAAAATATGACGAATAAGCATTTATTATTTACTAAAATATGATGCAATAATTTGAAAGAGCATAAATATACATTTACATGCACAATAAAACTCGTTCAGGATTCTAGAAAATTCCTAACCCGTACAAATAATTTTTCAGAATAACAGTAACAATGTTAAAAAAAAACATGTACATATATATATGCAAATACATGTACTTCCTAACCCTGGTGATAAGAGAATCGTCACATATGCACAAAATTATAGACAATAGCACAACTCCACAATTCGAAGGTGAACCACCAATTTCATTTATTGGTAAATCCACGGTAATGGACGCGACAATCATAGAGGTTGTTCAGATTATTATATATATATATATATATTTATTTCGCACGGAAATTATTTAATATACAAAATAAAATTCATAATGCCTGCATCTGATAATAAGCTGATATTATTTGTGTGAAAAAGCAAATTATAAATTATTTGACAACAGTTAGAACTATTTAAAGAAAGGTAAGAGATGGACACAAAAATGACACAGTATATATATTATAATGAACACAAACTCCATACAATCTCTGCCCTGCTATGAAATACAAAAATACCACAATATTACCAAATATTGCGAGTGTATTCTAACTTTGTGCAATATGAATTGTGTATTGAAAGGAGCTGTCTAAGGATGGGTAACAGACGGGACATACAGGTAACATACGGGACATTTTCTGAATGTGTCTTGTAATGAATGGAAAGAACTAAAATGAATAAAACAGTGAACTATTATAAAAACCTTTTAAATAATCAACAGACATTATATCTGCACATAGTACTTTAGCATATCTCTTATAACAACAACAAAATAATACAATTGAGTAGGTCTATAATGATGTCGTATAATGTACAACGAAATCATTTAACGTTGTAATACCAAAACTGTTGATTGATGCAAATACAAATAAAAGAAAGAGTAAAAAAAAAAAATCAGATTGAAAATACCATAAATGCATTTAATAGGTCAATTTTTGTTTTTTACTTGAAGATTTGTTTTTTTTTTTAATATAAATTCATGGTCATCAGAGCTACAAGAGTAATATTTCTATTTAATTTTGTATGGAGATATTCCAATTATGGAATGCTTTTCTTATGTCTCTGGAAGAGACGCTGTGTTGTTTCAACGCGTGTTTAACATATCCTCATGATGTTTCACTGTTTTGTCTGTAATCAATGTTACCTTGATGGAAGAAGTTGCAGCACATTCGACAAATGATTATGCATCTTGAACTGTGTATTTTCCTATTTTCACCCGAGTCCAAATAAGCCTTTTAATACTTGCCCCTCTATCATCTACAGCTCCTTTCCCATGGCTCGTGAAGGAAAAATGCCAGGACAGTTGTATCCCATTAAATTCTTCTACAAATAATATGTTCAACTGAAATAATAATAATAATAATAATATAATAATAATAATAACAATAATAATAATAATTATTATAATTTCTTACAGGGAAGGACATACATTATAGGATACATACACATACTTTCACATTTCATTTCATGAGCGATCGTCTTCCATATAATTATTATCTTTTAATCCATTGGCTCTATAATACGTTTCTTGTCATAAAGACAACGCTATTCTTGATACAAAGCAATTAATGTTTCATCAAATCATTCCGTAGCAAATGAAGATTATTTACTTGGAACGTTCTGAAGCAAGATTTGATGTAAAATGCAGTTTGTAAAGACAGCCAACAGACGGTGTTAGTAAAAAGAGCGCTCTAGGATCGTGTATTGTTTCAAAATAACATAAATGCAAGCGTAAAAATTTGGAGTTTGCTTTCATTAAATAACATGGGTTCAAAGTCTTGCGTTTATGTTGCGCTTGCGTTTAATTTTCATTGTGAATGGGCCTTTTTTCTTGTCCCGTCTGTTACCACGATTAAAAATATTGTTTTGAATTTAATTAAGGTCTTGAAGGTTTATGGTGTTCGTCATGGATTATTGGAAGAGAATATTTTTTTTCATTGCATAGTTTGCAATAATATGGCTTCAAACGAAATAAATTCAAACATTTGGTAACGGACGGAACATAGACTTGAGCTGATTTAGATAACCTCTTAACAAAAGTTAAAACTATCGTGTAAGGCGATGTATTATACCTGCTTCATTCTTTTTCGCTAAGATGTACGTTCAACCAAACCACTCACTGCTAAGATCATTCACAGACTGAAGAGATAGGGGAGACCGACGTTCACTGCAGTTGCTTCGCTTGTGGGAATAATATGCTCTAACTTCCCGCTCACATTCACAACAAACTATAAACGAAAACAAGCTCTCTTCTGTGCCTCGTTCTTGTCCATTCATCAGTGTCAGACGTAAAAAGATTAAAGACTTTAAAACAACAACTTCGTATGCGACATCTGATGCCATGGTTTTCATGGAATTACCCTTATATTATACTGTTTCTTTAATTTGACGTAGTCTCTAGGAGTTTCTTGATGTCCATTATTACATATAATGTCTCCTAACTTCATTGTTATCACTAAAAGTTGCTTCAATAGCAAAAGAAATAATCATTCGCTAATAATTATGGATATTGTGTCAATAGTTCAATGCTACAACGTTTAACTCCTGTGCCAAGGACACATGAAAATGAAGGAACAGGTTTTTATGCGATAAGCAACATACTCTTTTGGTCAAGGTCCGTAACAGCGGCAATTTCATTATGTGTTTACGCTTGAATTAAAGATACATATCGTTTCTCAGGTCGAGGTCTTCTAATATGCATATATATAAACATAATGTTTATATATATAAATGTTTACAACTATATTTTTTTAATGTCAGAAGCATTTGCTAATGAGATCTAATTGGATTTTTCCCCTCTTACCCGGTTTTAGCTTTTCACAGCTGTAGGCCTACATTGCGAAGTTCCTGTTTGGTGATGATGAAAAATTCAACACGAATTTGTGTTGTGTGGAGATCAGGGAGATCACAAACCTGGAATATATTCTTAATCTTTACTGAAGATTTCAAATACGCGCAGTTGTATTATTCTCCATTAAAATAGCCATTACGGTATCCATTTTGAGTTCAGAGAAGAATTGAATCGACACCATTAACATATTTTAAGAATTCACTGTTGTACATACTCTAAATATAAATTTTCTGCTGAAGCAAATTGACATAACTATTTTGATCATGCACCAATTCACCAATGGTTTAAGAATCCGTTGGATTTCAACCAATCAGAGCCACCTACCACTACAATATTGTCGAGTTTTATATCACTTTTGCCTTGTCGTTGATGATTCACAATTTATTGTTTCGTTTGGGAAATTAGCCATCATTCATTGTTTCAGTGTTTATATTTATTTATTTATTTTTTGCATTTCTATTTATTTTCTATCCTTTCTTTACGACTGAATACTCTTAACTATTTTTTATGTTTTCAGTTCTTATTTCATCCATGCATAAGTGTCCGGTTAGAGATTTTAGGAAGTTCATCTCCCAAGTTTCCAGATTTCTCTTCAATTTGTTTCTTTTATTGCCCATGATTCGGTACTATAGCCTAAGATTAGGCTGCCCGGGTTTTATGATATTTAAGTTGTGTGTATCTTCATGTCTTATGTCTATACGTAAATGTTATTTTTCAGTCATCCTGAATTTGGTTACATTAAAAACTATGTCATATCTCACTAAATGTGAGGTATAATATTGAAGGTAGAAACTTGTTTCAGATCATTGTTATTTATTAATGTTTTTAAGTTCCAATATTTTTTTTTTTACATGTGAAGGGATTATCTTATTGTTAGTTTCTGATATTCGGAAATTAGACTCTATATATATATATATATATATATATATATATATATATATATATATATATATATATATATATGCCTTTTACAATAAAGTTTATATGTCTTTATCTATCTACACACATGTATATGTATATGTTGCCGTAAATAAAAATCACTGCGCTGTTTCCAGGTTTTCATTTTAAGTCCAGTAAAATGCGCTGAAAATAGGCAAAGTTAAAAATTTTTGCCAAATTTTAAAATAGTTTGGTCGAATATCGGATCCATGATTACATGAATATTTTTACTCATAATAATCCCAAGTTCTGGAAGGACAGATGCAACCATATAAATTACCCAGAACCTACATACTGATTCATAAAGAACAAAATTACGTAAGTTAAACCTGTTCAACACAAATCAATGAGTTAAAAGACAAGATGCAGAAAGATTTGCATCAGTTGACTGACTTTGCGGTTTCTAGAAACAGGCTTCCACGAAACTCATCTACATTATATTTCAGCGTTCACGGCACCTTATGTACAATAACTGATTAGTGATTATACAGTGCTCATAGAAATCTAAGGTACAAGTATAATATTTGCGGATGTTTATTATTCATAGCAATTAAATGAATATTACCTTTTCTAAGAAATATATTACCATGACTAGCAAACAAACCAAATAAATTGAAATGAATATTTTTATTTTTATACTGAAAACTAAAGAATAACCAGGAAAAAAATTGAATAATTCCATATAGATTGAAATGAATCCAGTTATTAGTAACAAGTATGGCCTTTTCGTGCATTTAACACTGCTTGGCATCGATTCGGCACGCCTGAAATCAGATGTTCAATATCTTCTTGCAGAAGATTATCCCAAGCTTGAATTAGAGCATTCTGGAAGTTTCCAGCGTTCTCTATATTCTTCATACGTGGTGTTACAGCCCTCTGAAATTGACCCCATTCTTATTGTATGGGATTAAGATCCGGGGACCGAGCAGACCAAGCTAGTACAAAAATCTACCCTTGCTGAAATCATTCACAAACCGCTTGAGCAGTATGAGCGTGGGCAATGTCATGCATAAGAATGAAACTCTTTCCTAGGGCATTAGAAAATGGTCTCACAATTAGTTGCAGAACAGAATTTAAGTACACATTATGATAAATTGTCCCTTCCAGGAAAACGAGCCGTGTTCTTCTGTCCATCATTACTCCTGTTCACATCATGACCACACTACCTCTGTAGCTATGGACTTCCTGAACATGACAGAGTCTTTCTGCTAACCCAGGTTGAAGCCAAACCCTGATATGCCTTCCATTGGGGTGGAAGTAGAATCTAGAATCATCAGAAAACATAGCATGAACTCATTCTTCATAACCCCAATTGAAATGTTCTTCTGCCCATGTTAGACTCCCTGCCAAAATGTTTCTCCGAAAGGCTGGTACTCTGAGAGGGCGTCGAAAGAAGATCGATGCTTCATGAATTCGGTTTCTTATATTGTGATCATTTACAACTCCACGAGTGTACTGGAGGACAGATATAATTGTCTGACAGTGACAGTCAGCTGACGCTTAGTGTGCATAATCAGAAATCGATCCTGCCGTGCTGTTGTTTTCCTTCCTCGACCTTGATGACGTCCCTTAAACTCACCTGCGACTTGATAACGTAGCCATAATCGGTTAATAAGACTCCGTGATGTGTTCAACACTCGAGCAACACGAGCCTGGCTTTGACCACCTTTTATCCTTCCAACAGCTCTGAGCATTTCAGAAGTTGTGAAATGATGACGTCCGGTGATTAAATAAAATGACTTTATATGATTCCAGCGAGAAAACAAGAAGATATCTTGAAAATGTTACATTTAAGGTGTAATATTATTTTTGGTGTGAAAATTACGTTGTTCGTATGTGTAATGCCTGCCTTTATTTCGATTAAATATTGCAACTTTTTGTGAATTTCCGGTTTAAATATTAGCAAATTTATACCCGTAATGATTTTGCCATGCGTGCACGTATACTAACGTTCGAAGATACCTGACCCTACTTATCGATAGTAATCGATAATTTGTTGGCGTAACCACAGTCTACTATATACAGTCACGAAGCTTGGGATGATTTTTTGCCAACGAGTTGCATTTCTCGCGATAGTTGCTAGCCGCTTGGAGCGCTGTGAGTACTAGGAACAATAGACTGTGTCACTGTCATCGTGATCTAATACAGGCCATGTGACTCGCTTAATCCGATCACGAAGGGCGGCGTTTCAACCATATAAATTAATTGGAATGCATAAAGAGTAACATATATTTCTCTAAAATGTAGAGTAATTGCATTAATAAAATTTAAAACAATGATTAGGGGGCACTTCAGACATAATTCCTTGCGAGTCCCATCTCGACCATAGTCCGCTCCAGGGGCGGCTAGTCATGTTCACCGATCAATGAGGGGTTCAAACCCTCTCCATGTCACTAGTTAGATGCTAACTCTTCAAGAGCGGACCACAGCCTCCCAGCAGGCACGTCCATATCAGCCACAAGTAGGCTACCGAGGTCTGGCCATACCCCAGTTTTGCCTTAACTTGTATGTATGTATGTATGTATGTATGTATGTATGTATGTATGTATGTATGTATGTATGTATGTATGTGTATATATATATATATATATATATATATATATATATATATATATATATATATATATATATATTACTTTTTTACCTTGGGGATTTGATTGAAGTGAATTTTAATGGCAGGCAGAGTAACTATCTCATGCCCCCATGTTTTAAATTGCTTCCAGTGCACTTCATTAGAACCAGGTACCCAGCTTCGAAGCCGTTAGCCCTGTGAACTTACAATATAATTATTTTCCCCTAATTATTATAGTACAAGTTATCTAAGAAATCAGCAAGTTCTTTGCGATAGTAGAAGAGAAAGAATGGGGGAAGGGTAGTGGTCCGTGGCCCATTTCTTTTAGGGCTCATCCCGACATTTGTCTTATTACTCAAGGGAAACCACGGAAAAACCTTGAGCAGGATGAGGTGTCGTGCTGACGACAAGCCAATTGGCTACAATGGGGTCATAAATATGCTGAGGTGGGAGGTTGTCTTTTAATCATTATTTAATGTACAGAAATATTAAAATACATAATAATTATTTACAAAGAATACAAAGCATCTATGCAGCCAATAACGTGATGACCCTGAAACAGAGAAATAACATTATTAGTGAATTTATAGATTTATGTCTATGTGTAGAGTCAAGCGGTTGTTTAGTGATAAGTTGGTGTACGTCTCGTACGTTGTCGTTCCAAGCTAGATGGTGGAGTACGCTCTTAGGTCGTTTGTGTTTATCTAAAGCAGGGTTGTAGTTACCCAGGGAAGAGATTAGTGGGTTGTTGCTGCTGTACGACTTGGTGTACATGCTGAAGGCTTGATTTGAGATATATTCTTGAATTGTGCAAATTTCTAGTTCTATGTGGATCAATCTAACTGGTGTAATTCTAGGTAGTCCTGTAATGAATCTTAAAAGTTTGTTTTAGAAAACCTGTAATTTTTTAAGAACTGTAATAGGTGCGTGTCCCCAAGCAGGACAAGCGTATAATATTACTGATCTGATTAATGTTTTATACAAGATCAAAGCTGTATGTATGTTTAACTGTCTACTTTTATTTAAAATAGGGTACAGCTCAACCATTCTAGAATTGGCAAGTCTGAGTTTCTGTTGCATGTGTTCAAGGAACGTAAGCCGTCTGTCTAGTGTCACTCCGAGATATTTTACTGAAGTTTTCCACTCGATTTGTGATCCATTTATGGTTACTTTTGTATGATTTATTCCCGGTCTATTGAATTTATTTCTTCTGCTAAATAAAATTGCTTGTGTTTTGGAAATATTTAATTTAATTCTCCATCTGAGGAGCCATGGTTCAATGTCACGTAGGTGACCTTGTAGCCTATTTATGGCAACAGTTGGCTTCCACGATGCCGTGAGAAAAGCCGAATCGTCCGCGTATAGCGCTGGAATGCTATTTGATTAAATGGTAGGTCATTAATATAGATTTGGAAAAGTATCGGTGCCAGAATGCTGCCCTGAGGCACTCCAGCGTTAATACCTCGCGACGTGGAGTGCACGTCGTTCAGTTTAACCTGGAAGGTTCTGCCCCGAATTAATTGTCCAACAGCTCCACTAGGCGGCAATTTAAGTTATTGTTAATTAATTTATGTATCAAGCCCGCATGCCATACTCTGTCAAAGGCTTGTGTATAATGTATAGTGCGCAGATTGTGTATTATAGTTAAAGCTAGTCTACGCGTACTACCGGTACTCGCGAGACATAAAAGTTGCGCAAATGTTGCAAATTTTCTGTTATATGTATACAGTATTTTCTTACATATTGATACCTAACCTATATATATCCCTACTATATGAGACTGTGCTAAATTTTCAATACATATGATCAAAATATAGTGAAATAACAGCTATAGAAAATATTGTTTGACAAAAAACTAATTTAAATTAAATAAAGTCTGCTCATTATTCGTGCGATTACACCATCATATTATTTAATATTAGCCTTTAAAGTGCAAAATAAAATTTTGAGGCTGAAGTGATCATTCCAAAGATAACTATAAAACTAAACTTTGTATTCGTTTCTTCCCATGATTAATAAATTACTTCTAATAATATAAATATTAAACACACACAATATCCAGTAAAATGTCAGAGTTATCCCTACAAAACCTGCTTCAAAACATATGATTATAATTCAAAACAAATAAAGAGGAACTATTAAAACTATTTGGAATGAGAAAACTCACATGTATCATATATCATCCAAAAGAGGAAATTTCAAAGAACACGAATCTACGAAAAAATCAACATTTTCAGCTGTCCGGAGTACCTTAAGAACCAAGCATAAAGACCTTCAACAATATAATACAAAACTCTATAATTGTTCAAAATGTTGTTATGGCAACACCAAGGAGTAAGTATTTAACTGTCATAATCGGAAATGTAGGATAAAATACCCAAGAAAGTTGGAACAAACTCTAATTGTCCCTTACAATTTTTTGAGCTGTATATATATATATATATATATATATATATATATATATATATATATACCGTAAGTAATGTAATTAATACTGGTGGGTGATTCCTTGAGTAAAGAGCAACAAAAAAGTAAAATGGCATTTTCCTATATTTTGAATAGTTTTCCAGAAAAAATTTGTACATAATTTTAAAATACATGAATTATGCGATCTTGCAACTCTGCGCGCTGCAACCAGCTAGGAGTACATTCAGTTGTTTTGCTCTGAATAATCCCTTCACTTAGGTTGTTGAAGGTCATTGCTATTGAAGGTCTTTAAATTCATAAGGAAAAATACAGACGTTTAAACTGTGTTAGAGAACGGAGAATGAACAATGCTCATTTCACGTTATACGAAACCTAACAAAATTTAAAATGAACTCTAAAACTTTAATTTAATTAAGTGTTCCGTGAACAGAAAAAATTAAGACACGCTTATTTCAAACTAAAGTGAAAAGACCCTCTACTGCATAATGTTGCCTCAAAGCAGCACATTACTTTTTATTTTTTAATTTTTTCTGTGTGAAGTTTTTATGCATTCTGTTGCTCTGAGGCAACGCACCGAAGTTAGCAACGATGACAGAGTCGAAGAAAATTTAAGAAGTTGGTATTCTGAGTCTATGGCGCCAATAAAACAGCTGAACGTTATTTCAGAAAAAAAATAAATTGTAGAAGGTTAAGAAATATTTCTATACTCCCATTTCAATTGAATATTCTGGAGATCATATGCAATAATGACGCATATTTCACGTTATAAAATCAAAAGTAAAACTGTAAAGGAAAGAAATAAAAATATGATGTGCTTATTTTACGTTAAAGTAATGAACAAAGTAAAATAGTCATTTATTATGAAACAAGTTTATAATGTTATAGTTTATTACTTGAGGAAATGTTATGAAAAGAACGTAGTGACTTTCATACTTTTACGAATATAATAGTTTATTGTATAACATTATATTTCATGCGTTATTTTTGTTTGTATGATAGCATTATGAAAAAAATATTAATAAAGGAATAATGCTATGACAAATTTGACATATTTAATATTACAGCACTGGCAATTGGTTTCATAATGTTAACATTATTATACAGGTTATGCCTTCTTAATAGAACTCATGACGTTTTGGTTGTCATGGTAATATTTTTACGACATTAGCACGATAATGTGGCATTTATTTATTTATTTATTTATTTATTTATTTATTTATTTATTTATTTATTTATTTATTTATTTATTTATTTATTTATTTATTTAATCTCCCTGTTGTTAAATTTATACTAGCTTTAACATCTCTGGTCATATCGCGAGTTAAGCTTTTGTGTGAAGTCCGAAGACCTGTGTACTAGTGTTGAGACTGGTTCTATTGCTGTGAACTAGATGGCGTCTGTCGATGTATTATGACTTGTTATGAATATTGATTTTCGTTATGAATGAAGCCGGTGATATTCAGGGATGTTGTGGCCCGAATTTCCTGGCATTTGCCTTACGGTCGAAGGAAAACAGTGAAAAACCTCAACTAGGGAATTCAAGCCGATTGAGAATCAAACCGGTACCCTCTGCGTAAGAGACCAGCATGCTGACCCCTATACCACTGAGGTGGTCAATGTGACTTATTCTGCACGATTTTCACTAACAATAAAGATTGTTTATAATGCTGATGTACAACAAATTTTATTTTCAAACTGTTCAATTTAATTCTAATTAAATATTAGGTGAACACAGCCATTAAGAAAAGCTTCCTTTACATTATACAAATGTAATTAATGATTTTAAAAGTCTCCTTTCGTTGTATTACGAGAATTTTCTTCAGCCAGTTAGAAATAGTTCCCTCCCACTTTAAGTTTTAAAGTAGTAATCGGTAAATTTAGATAAAAGAAATCAAATTTCCCGAGCCATATTTAAAAGCAATTCTGTTATTTTTCCATTTATCGTTGTCTCACCCATTCCTTCATTCCTTGCATACGCGAGCGCCATCTCTCCAGGCAGCTTTACAGTGTTGTCATACCGCACCAGGTTTTAAAATTCCTTTGCGGGACGAAAACTTACATTGCTTTGGATCAAGTTTGTGCATATTTAAAGGATAAAAGTAAAATTCTTAATTATTTATTTTCATAATATACTCCTCTCTTAAATTGACTGGGCATATTGGGAATTAATTCAATAGCTTTCCCAAAATACACTACGAAATGTTTCATATAAAACTATTTTTCGAAAAAGAAACAAAAACAAGAAAAATTGTATAAAACTCTTTTGTTTGAAATATCTAAAAAATAATCCCTTAAAATTAAATACATTACTTACGGTTCATCCTGTATATCCATGCAGAATGAACCGTAAGTAATGTCAATAATTTTGGTGGATGATTCCTTTAGTAAAGAGCAACAAAAAGTCAAATACCTTTTTGCTATATTTTAATAGGTTTCCAGAAAGACGTGCAATTTAATATATATGAATTATGAGAACTTGCAACTCTGCGCCCTATAACCTGTTGGGAGTTGTGTTGCTCTGAACAAACCCCTCCACCTGGGTCGTTGAAGGTCAATGCCATCATGCCATGTACATGAATTTAAACTCATAAGAGAAAATACAGATGATAGGGGAAACCCGGGCAAAGTGGATAAGCTAAGAACAAACAATGCCACAGGCTATGTTTTGGTGCTCCCGAAATAAAATCCTCATGGCATTGGTTGTCACATATGTTGTCCACATAGCTAAAAACACCAGTTCGTTTCTCGTACCTACGAACAGTGATATGATTTGAGAAAAAAATATAGTTAATTATTCGCTTTACCCGGGTACACGAGCAAAGCGAATAATTAATCCGGGCAAAGTGAATATCCTGTAACATTTTCACATTTCTATTTAATTTTTATTCACTGATAATAAAATTAAATCAATACATAAACACAATGTTAATGAGTCATATGAGACGATAAGAAATGTTATTACAGCCCTTTACAGCACGTTAGATTAGTACAAATTACAAATTTGAACAAGTCGACGTTTCATTGGCACTGAAGACTTGGATTTCTTCTGCTTTTGCTCCTACCCATAAGTTACTTCTCTTTCAACGTTTTTCATCGGTATAGATGTAAGAGCTTCAGAGCGCTCACATTTTCTCGTATCTTTCGAGCATCCACTTTTGGCACTGGTCTAAATCAAAAGAACTGACTTGGGTTCTCCTGCTGACGATGTTGAGGGTTTTGGTGTAACCGGAACTGAAAACCTGAGTGTAATTGATGTGTTCAATATTTCTTCAATCTCTGAAGATGAAGACATCACAGAGGTAGTTGATTCTGAGTGAGCATTAACTGATTCTTCAGCCGCTGAAGAAGCTGGCACCGCGGAATTTGTTAAATCTGAGCCAGCTGTCGTTTCGCTAATTTCTGTCTCAAGTAGGCGATCTGTAAGTTCATCTGGAGCAAAATCTTCATCAACAAACACATTATGGTTTTATGGCCAGATAGCAGAACCACTGATTGGAAGATTTTATTTCTTGAAGTACTTTCTTCATGGCTTCTTCAGATCATTTGGCTTGTTCCGTCTTCCTCTTGAAAAATTAAACCATCTGAAAACACATTACGACATTTTTTAGTAAAAACTAAGATCAGTGTTACTGATTTATAATTTAATGAGTGTGTGACTTAATGCCTCCACTATGTAAAATGATCTAACACGCTTTATTACAATAGACAAATACATACAAAAATGCAGCTAACATTTATATAGTCAAATGAAGGTGGCAGGGCAAAGGGGATAAGTTATCCACTTTGCCCGCAGACGCCATTTCGCTTTTCATTTAATGTTATACAAACATAAACGTCAATAATCTTCTTCGTAAGTACGGCACTTTAGAAGTAATCGTACCGCCTGTATATTACTATCACATAATAAAACGTTTGTGCAGTATTGTGTGTTGTACATATGTTTCTCTTACCTTGAGATATTTTAAGAAAACAGTCAATTTTCTTCAAACACACGCTGACTTCTTCTCTCACTAGCTAGAATGACGACAAGTCAGTTCCAGCAGCAAAATCTGGTTGGGATTCTTCCCCAACATAGCAGAAAGCGCTACCTGTTGGCGTTTCTAAGAAATAGGCATTATTGTCTTTGCCCGGTTTATTCGTTTTGCCCGGGTCTCACCTATACTGTTTAATTTTTGTGTTTAAACTGTGTTAGATAACGGAGAATGAACACTGCTTGTTTCAAGTTAAATAAAACCTTGACAATAAACTCTTAACCTAATTATAATTAAATATTGAGAGAACACAGGCAATAAGACACGCTTCTTTCGAACTAGAAGATGAGATTAAGAAATATTTCTACATTCCCATTTCAATTGAATATTCGAGAGATCGTGAATAGTAATTATTCATATTTCACATAATAAAAATAAAATTAAAAAAAATAAAACTCTAAAAGAAAAAAGAAAAATACGGTATGCTTATTTCGCGTTGACGTAACGAACAAAATTAAAATAGTAATATTATGAAACAAGTGTATAATGTATTAATTGTATAACATTATAAATGAGTTTCATACGTTAATTTTTGTACGACAGTATTATAAAAGAATATTAATAAAGAAATAATGTCAGATTTGTAATCATGTGTAATTTGATATCATGGTCTATGAAAAAAGAGGTTGCTGTGACAAATTCGATATATTAAAAATCGTTTCATAATATTAAATTAATGATACAGATATTGCCTTCTTAATAGAATTCATGTCGTTTTAGTAGGCATGGTAATATTTTACGGCGCTAGTACGATGATGTGGCATATTAAGCACGATTTTCACTAACGATAAAGACTGTTTATAAAGCTGATGTACAAACAATTTTATTTTCAAACTTTTCGACTTAATTTTAATTACATATTCGGTAAATACAGCCAATAAGAAAAAGTCTCCTTTTGTCGTATTACAAGCATTTTCTTCAGGCAGTAAGGAATAGTTACCTACCACTTTAATATTCATAGTAGTAATCGGTTTCGTTGTCTCACCCATATCTTGCATACGCGAGCTGCATTGGTTTGGATCAAATTTGTGCACATTTCAAGAACAAAACTAAAATTATTTCAATAATTTATTGTCATAATACAGTCCTCTCTCAAACTGACTGAGAATATGTGGAATTCATTCAATAGCTTTACCAAAATACGCTATGAAATGTTTAATATGAATCAATTTTTTCTTGGAAAGGATGGACAAAGGAGCAAAATTGTATTAAACTTTTTTATTTCAAATAACTCATGGAATAACACCTTGAAATTAGTGACACTACTTACGGTTCACTCTGTATACAGGGTGGAAGTGAAATAACCCTTGAGCTTTGCAGAGCGAAATGTTCATATTGAGTATAACATAAAAGTCTAATAGAATATCGGTGGAAAGTTCATAGTCTTCGAAATGAAAACTGTTTTTTCCTAAATTTTTAACGTCATCATTATGGATAATTATTACGCATAGGATCTTGATTTCCCTCAATACCAATAGAGAATGTAATAAAGAATTTTTTTTCCTTTGTCGTATTTCGATAGAATGGACGGTTTTCGTACAAATTAAATGACACATCTTGCAAATCTTTTTGTCTGACTAACAAAACTAGACGCGGCAACCCTGATCAGCTGTTCTCGCTCCATGGGGTCGGTAGTCAAGGTGGTGTTGTCCCAGTGCCGTTCTATGCTTGGTTTTCAGCAGGATATTAAATATTGTAGATAGTAAATTCAGTGATTTTGAAAGTGTTAATTGAAAATAGAAAATATACGACATGTCAAAATATTGTAAAAGTAAAGTCAGTGTTTCTGAAAGCGTTAGTTAAAATAGTATAAATAGTAAGGTTAATGTTCATGGAAGTGCTAGTTAAAGTTACTAAGTTTTCATGGAGTATTTCGTATTAAATACGATGTTCTCGATCCCTATTTTAATGCAATTTTCAATACGTATTGAAAACGATCTGAATAAGAAGGTTAACGAATACGAAAGCTGAAGTTTCGAAAGTAGTTATGTTGTCATCGATATGTTAGCATGTTGGTCACTTTGTAGGCATCTGCTATAAACATTGCTGAATCTTCTTAATAAGGCGCATGAAAACTTAATGTTCTGGCTGTAAATGAAGAATGGTAATAATGGCTTTCAGGAAAATACAAAATATTACAACATGCCTTTTCAACATGCGCAATTGAACTCCCTGTTTATTTGTAAAACAGCTGACACATAAAATAAATGACGGTCGATCACGCGCTTAGCGTATTGAGTTCGTTTTGAATATGAGCCGTTCAGATCAGAAGTGGTGTAAGTCAATTTTGACTTACACCACTTTTGCTCTGAACGGCTCATATAAACTAGGCTAATGATTCGGTCGTTATTACACAAATTTAAATGACATGAATATATATTTTGCCCGTAAATGTATATACGAAGAACAGAGAGCTTGAGAGAGAAAGAAAAAAAAACAAAGAGAAAGTAGGAATTGTATTTTGTATATTATTTATTTGAGCCGTTCAGAGCAAAAGTGGTGTAAGTCAAAATTGACTTACACCACTTCTGCTCTGAACGGCTCATATGTACACGTTTTCATGCAAAATTGAATATTACGATCCAGTCGATCTGCTCCCACTTTTTAGGTGTATCGAACTTGAGACTCGGATCGTTTTGAATCCCCGTTTCCATGGAATTTTCAATATGATAATCATGGCTGTCTGCCGGCTGATCCGTGACATGGGCAGCGTCATTCCAACATTTCTCAAACGGGATCGATAACTACTGACAAAATTGTTGACAGGGAAGAGAATATTTTAAATTTGGTCGAGAAAAATCCGGGCCGAAGCAGTCGCTTGATTTTTCAATACCTAACCTATTGTTTACATCTCACGTTAGGTGAGTTCAATGCCTCCGTGCGGAACCTTGGGCATTGCGACGTTGCAAGTGTGCTTAAAATTTCGATGCTATTATTTAATTAACCGTACACTTAATCCCAAAATGTATAATAGATTTTTTTGTTTATTTTCATGTAATCTATTCCTTCTTTCAATGCGGAGAGTTTACAAAAGAACTATGGCGAGAGAACTGTTCTGTTTTTCATCTACCCTCTGTTAGTCTAAGTTGTTATAAAAAGAAGTTAGCTATTCATGTAGTACAGTCTCCAATGCATTGCCTAATTATCTTAAAGCTTTGAAGGACCATGAGAAAAAGTTTAGAACAGAATTAACAAAATTTCTACATATTCATACCTTCTACACACCTGATGAATTGTTTATGCTTGTAAATTGAATTATTGCACTTGATTTGAAATGTACAATTTTATATAGTTCATCTAAAATATGTTTTTATATTGTCTTAACCTGTTTACTATGTATTGTATATTTTTTTAGCTTAACTGATGAATTGTATATGCTATAAATTGAATAGTAGTCTGTATAGCTCAACTAATGGATTGTATATGCTGCAATTTGAATAGTGGTCTGTTTAACTCAGTTGATGAATTGTTTAAGCTTATAAATTGAATTATTCTACTTGATTTGAAATGTGCAATTTTATGTAGCTCAACTAAAATATGTTTTTATATTGACTTAATCTGTTTACTATGTATTGTATATTTTTGTTTAGCTTAACTGATGAATTGCATACGCTATAAATTGAATGGTGGTCTGCATAGCTCAACTGATGAAATGTATATGCTATAAATTGAATATGAGTCTGTATAATACAATTGATGATTTCTTTAAGCTTATGAATTGAATTAATCTACTTGATATGAATTGTACAATTTTATACAGCTTAACGAAAATATGCTTCTAATTTGAAGTAATTTGTTTACTATGTATTGTCTCCAGATATCGATCAAATTCCAGCAGAATTAATACAAGAGGGTGGAAGCGCATTATCTAGCGAAATTTATAAGCTTGTACTTGATATTTGGAAAAGGAAATTGTACCAGAACAAAAGAAGAAGTCCATAATTGTATCTATTTCTCAGAAAGGGGAGAAGACTAACTGTAGTAACTTTCGAGGTATATCACTTTTGTTGACGTCGTGCAAAACTTTGTCCAATATTCTTTTGAGAAAATTAACTCCATACGTAGATGAAATTATTGGGGATCATCAGTGCTGTGTTAGGCGTAATATATTGACTATTGATCAGATTTTTTGTATTCGACAGATATTGGAGAAAAAGTAGGAGTTTAAGGGTACAGTACATCAGTTATTCATAGATTTCAAAAAGGCATATCAATCGCTTAAGAGAGAAGTTTTCTATAACATTCTTATTTAATTTGGTATTCCCAAGAAACTAGTCCGATTAATTTAAATTTGCCTCAGTGAAACTTACAACAGAGTCCGGAGATCTACTATCACCTTTACTTTTTAACTTCGCTCTAGGATATGCCATTAGGGAAGTCCAGGATAACAGACAGGGTTTGGAATTGAACGGGTTACGTCAGCTTCTTGTCTGTGCGGATGACTGAATATGTTAGGAGAAAACCACAAACGATTAGGGAAAAGACGGAAATTTTATTTAAAGCCAGTAAAGAGATAGGTTTGGAAGTAAATTCCGGAAAGACAAAAAATATGATTATGTCTCGTGACCAGATTATTGTACGAAATGGAAATATAAAAATTGGAGATTTATCCTTCGAAGGGGTGGAAAAATTCAAATACTTGGGAGCAACAGTAACAAATATAAATGACACTCGGGAGAAAATTAAGCGCAGAATAAATATGGGAAATGCCTGTTATTATTCGGTTGAGAAGCTTTTGTTATCTAGTCTGCTGTCAAAAAATCTTAAAGTTATAATTTATAAAACAGTTACATTACCGGTAGTTCTGTATGGTTGTGAGACTTGGACTCTCACTTTGAGAGAGGAACAGAGATTAAGGGTGTTTGAGAATAAGGTTCTTAGGAAAATATTTGGAGCTAAGAGGGATGAAGTTACAGGAGAATGGAGAAAGTTACACAACGCAGAACTGCACGCATTGTACATAATTAGGAACATTAAATCCAACGTTTGAGATGGGCAGGGCACGTAGCATGTATGGGCGAATCAAGAAATGCATATAGAGTGTTAATTGGGAGGCCGGATGGAAAAAGCTCTTTGGGGAGGCCGAGATGTAGATGGGAGGATAATATTGAAATGAATTTGAGGGAGGTGGAATATGATGATAGAGACTGGATTAATCTTGCACAGCATAGGGACTGAGGGCGACAATGAACCTGCGAGTTCCTTGAAAGCCATTTGTAAGTAAGTAAGTATGTATTGTATCTATTTGTATAGTTTGTCTGATGAATTGTATATGCTTTTAAAATGAATAGTAGTCTGTATAGCTTAAGTGATTAATTGTACATGCTGTAAATTGAATAGTAGTTTGTATAGATCAATAATAATTGATGAAATTTATATGCTGTAAATTGAATAGTAGTCAGTATATCTCCACTGATGAATTGTTTATTATTATAAATTGAATTAATCTATATGATATGAATTGTAAAATTTTGTATAGCTTAACGAAAGTATGCTTTTAAATTGAATTAATCTGTTTACCTTGTATTGTATGTATTTATTTACACCGCCAGTGGGCAAGCACCCGGTGGCAGTGGTATACACAATATAAACAATACACAATAAAATGATAAGCAATACACAATAAAATTTACAATACACAATACAATTATACAATACACAATACAATTTTATACACAATACAATAAGAATACACAATACAATTTAACACAATAATAAAACATAAATATAAAACACCTAATTTTACAATACAACCTACATAATTATGTATAGGCCCTACATAAGTTTCAATAGTCTTTCACTTTACTCTCATCTCACTCACTGTAGTAGCACTATGACGCATTTCACTGATACTTTAGGACACATTTCACTGACACTCTAAAATACATTTCACTGACACTATAGAACACATTTCATTATCACATTATCACTGATCGGAACTATTCACTGCACTGTAACACCATAACTTCACTGATTGACCTCCCTTCACTGATACAACAGTTCAAATACGTCAAATAATTACACCCTTATGCATACTTATAAACAGTACTACATTTAAAATAAACATTTCAGTCTAAGGCCCTCTTACACGTCATTTTTAAATAATTTTCAATTCAAACCAAGGAAGTAACTCGTCAGGCTAAATAAATATATGTAACCTTAAAAAATTAAATGTTAAATGTCACCTTAATTTTAATTTGAACTTTATACACAACTTTTTAAGTTATTCTTGAATCTCCTTAAGGAAGGACAGCCCTCAAAGACCGCTGCAGGTAGATCATTTCAATCATTTATAGTTCTATTTAAAAATGAGAATTTACCTACATCCGTTTTCTGTTTCCTACATTTGATTTTAAAATCATGATCGTTCCAACATAGTACGTTGGCTCTTCTAACCGAGCCGTTATATCTACCCATGCTTTCTGACCTAGATGTGCTCTATACAATGATGTTATTCTTGTTTTCCTACGTCTGTTTTCCAAAGTTTCCCATTTAAGTTCTTTTATCGTATCGTTTCCATCTTCTCTTTTACCTTTAACAAATTTAGCTGCCCTATACTGGATTCTTTCTAAGGAATTTATCTGATACATTATACAGGGATCCCAACATGTAGCTTCGTATTCCATTAACGGTCGCACTAACGTTAGATATGTTATTTCCCTCGATTTGGGGCTAGCCTTTCTCAAGATTCTCATAATAAAGTGAAGTGCCCTCCATGCTTTACCCGTAACATTATCAACGTGCTCTCCCCAAGAAAGTTTGGAGTTTAAATACACTCCTAGGTATTTACAACATTGTTCTTGCGGAATTACAACACCACTGAATTCGTAATTAAGACTAGTTTCCTCTCGGGTTTTACAATATGTTATAGATTTACTTTTAGAATCATTTATTTTCATCCTAAGCATTAACGCCCAGTTATAAATTTTATTCAAGTCTGTTTGAATAGCATCTACATCTGAATTATTTCTAATCTTTCTATAGATAATGCAGTCGTCTGCAAATAGCCTCAAATTTGATGTAATATTCTGGAATAAGTCATTTACGTATATTATAATGAGTAATGGACCCAGAACGCTGCCCTGTGGCACCCCTGAACTTATATTTCCAATTTCCGATATTT
Source organism: Periplaneta americana (assembly GCF_040183065.1). NCBI lineage: Eukaryota > Metazoa > Arthropoda > Insecta > Blattodea > Blattidae > Periplaneta > Periplaneta americana. Next base: position 120,249,784 of record NC_091120.1, read on the forward strand.
CATGACCTACTCTAACTCTCTGGGTTCTACCTTTTAAGAATTCTTGGATCCATAGCACCACTCTTTTATCTATTCCTAGCCTATTTAACTTATCTATTAATATGTAATGTGGCATCAAATCAAATGCTTTCGAAAAATCAATCACAACTGCATCGATTCTTCCGCCTCTATCTACCTCTTTAGCTAGATCCTGAACCAGAGACGTAATTTGACTATCACATGAGAAGCCTTCCCTAAAACCATGCTGGCGGTTGTAAAACCAGTCTTTCGCATTTACAACATGACGAATATAATCCGATATCAAATGCTCCGTGACTTTACATACGACAGACGTAAGGCTAATCGGTCTGTAGTTTCCGACATCTGTATTTATTTATTTATTTATTTATTTATTTATTTATTTATTTATCTATTATTTTGCTAATATGTAACATAAATTATAAAATATGTAGAGAAACTTTAGCTCGCCCCTGAAAGAGTAGAACTCGTGCTCAGGGGCGGATTCCTGAATTGAAATTAATAATTATACAATACAATTATAATTAATAATTATACAATACAATTTGCAATTATAGTATATAAATTTAAATTTACAATTTTTCAATTTTTTATAAAATCCATACATAACTTTTTAAATTTAATACTAAAACTATTAGAATTGACAAGATTAGGATATTTAAATATAAATTTGTTATATATTCTTGGGCCTAAATTACTACTATGATTAAATACTGTAACAGTGTTGCATTTGTTTGGTTCAAACAATCTTAAAGAATTCATACCTTTTGTTTCATAACTATGAGAATACAATTCAAAATTATTTCGATTTTTATGTATGAATTTTATTAATACAATGTAATAAATTTGTGTTACGTTAAGTACATTAAAGTCTAAAAACAAATTTTGAGATGGAAAATCAATAGGTTTATGAAGACATATTTTAATTATTTTCTTCTGTAATAAATAAAGTGGATTAAAATTGGATTTAAATGAGCTACCCCATCCTATAATTCCATGCATAATTACCGATTGAAATAAAGTTGAATATTTTGCACGTAATAAACTTATTGACAAGTAATTCCTCAATAAAACATAATAATATACTATTTTACGTAATTTATTACAAAGGTAAATAATGTGTTGGTTCCATTTTAAATGATTATCGAAAATTATGCCTAAATACTTAACTTCAGAGGACTCTTTAATAATCGGACATTTACACTGTATAAGACAACAATCAGAATTATGTAATTTAATACTTAATATAGATGTAGGAGGTTTGTTACATTTTTCAGATAATGAGAATGGAATAATGATGGTTTTATTTTCGTTGATAGAAAGATAATTTATGTCAAACAATTTTTTTATTAATTGAAGTCCATTATTTGAATTATTATATGCATTATGCCAGGTTTTTCCACCAAAAAGTAAAACTGTGTCATCTGCATAAGAATAGTGAACACCATTGTATTGTTGTAAGTCAATTTTTAATAAGTCATTAATATATATTAAAAATAGAATAGGGCCTAGGTATACTTTGGGTGATGAATTTTATATGGTTTAAATTGAATAATAATCTGTATAGCTCTACTGATAAATTGTTTACGCTTGTAATTTGAAGTAATTTGCAGGATGTGTATTATCAATTTAGGTATATCTCAACTGATTGAATATTGTTTTATGCCTTTAAATTGAATTAACTTACTTCCTATGTATTATATTTTGTAGCTCACAAGCAAATATTCTGGTGGGGGCAAATAAAAAAAGTTATTTTTTCTTTCACCATGCTAATAATGTCAAAAGAAGTGCGTATACAAATTTTGGCCATTCGACCGCAATTACCAGGGCCGTAAAAATAAATTCACCAGGGTCCGTTAACAGAAATGAAACACGATTTCACTGGAAAAATTTATTTGAACAAACAAAGCAATTGTTGAGGTATTTTTCAACATATTCCCCACTGGAATTGAGATACTGTATTTGTCATATCATGGGATCGACAGAGAGGTGCAGACGGCTGTCAAACGCTGGTTCCGATTCCAGGCGGCTGACTTCTACGACACAAGGATACAAAAATTGATCCCATGGTATGACAAATGTCTCAATTTCATTGGAGGATATGTTCACAGATAGCGCAGCAATTGCTTAATCTGTTTCAATAAATCTTTCCATGCAATTGTGCTTTTCTTCTGTAAACGAACCCATGGAATTCACTTTCTGGACGACCTCGTAATTGCGGTTGGTGGCCAAAATTTGTAAAAGCTCTTCTTTTGACATGATTAACATGGTGGAGGAAAAAAAATTAACTTTTTTATCTGCCCCCATCAAAATGTTTGCTTGTCAGCTGATGAATAATCCTTTAGGTTTGTAAATTCAATAAACTGATTGGCTATGCACTGTATATTTTTAGTAGAGCCATCAATGCAGTTCAGTCGGTAGAATCGGTGGCCTGCTGATTCGGAGCTGCCCTCAGGCTTGGGTTGGATCCCCCATTTGTTCTGATTAATTGGTTTCTTCCGAGGTTTTCCCAGCTGTGGGACTGATGCCGGGTAGTTTATGGCGAGTCCTCGGCCCCACTTCACTTCACCCCCTTTGGTCAGATTACCTAGATGGTTTTTATCCGAGGTTTTCCCCAACAATAAGGTAAATGCCATGTAGTCTGTCGGCGATTCCTCGGGCTCACTACATCTCGCAAAAAATTGTAAAAGTTGAAATTGAAATTGTAAAAGAATTGTAAAAATTGTAATTGTAATTTTGTAAAATTGTGACTTGTTCCACATCTTAAAGCTTCATTGCTACTGTAAGATCTATGAAATATAATAAATGATGAGAGAGAAAAAAAGTTTTAGGAAAGCTATTAATTTTTTCTGTACCTTCTTTCTATTTTCGCAAAACTGTGAAACAGTATTATAAATGATCGCTGAAGACCATAATCTTCAGCTATATAAATACAGTTTTATAGATTATAATACCTAAATCATTACATAATAATTACTAATGTTCATAAGTTGTTGCCTAAATAAAATTTTAAATTGTGACGTGCAATATAACTGAAAATTCATTTTTATTTAATTGTAGCCAACTTGTTCCATTACCGAAATGCTGTCCAAATGGAAACAAAATCTTTATGGGAAGGCTGACCGATACAGAACCGTCGCACTTTTTCCTCAATGCAGCTCTGAAATTCCTTTTCATGGTCATCGATGCCACTCAAAAAGCGGAAGGACCATTTCCTGGAATTGTCTGTATTTATGATATGCAGGGTGTCGCCTTTAGTCACCTGACCAGAGTCAATCTCATGACCGTGAAGAAATATTTTATCTATGTTCAGGTATGTTTATCATTTGTATTTGTAACGTTTTTATTACTCTACTAGCTGAAAGTACCCGGCGTTGCCCGGGTTGTCCTTTTTGCTTCTTATTTTTAATTAAACTGGTTGTTAGACTTTTCCGAAATCTCAGAAACTCAGTTATAGACAACCAAAACTAATTGTCTTTACTAAGATTTCCTCGTCCATAAAGTTGAAATCTTTACATAGTATTATTAACATGAATAATGATCTTCTTAGCCAAATGCCTGAAAGGAATAACTCAATTTAAAACAACTGTAGGTCAGACAGCGAAAGAAAACATTTCATCGCGTGCCATACGTTCAAATGTTTTAAAATTTGTATGTATGTATGTATGAATGTATGTATGTATGTATGTATGTATGTATGTATGTATGTATGTATGTATGTATGTATGTATGTATGTATGTATGTATGTATGTATGTATGTATATGTGTGTGTGTTTGTTTATCTATTTTGGCGTAGTTAAGACCGTCAGATCGTCTCTTTCAATCACCAGAACAGAAATACAAATAAAATAACAGAAAAATTGAACTATAAATAAAATAAAACCAAACGAAAATATATACAGGATACAGCCAGACAAACTTTAAATGAGTTAGCATTGCTTTGAATTTCATTCTCCATTCTCTATTAAGTACCCTGGCCTCTCCTACAGCTCTCGTCCAATCTTTCTTGTCCGCAGCACACCTCCAGCATTGCCTTGAACTTCAGCAAAACCAAAACGCACCTCTAGGCCACTTAACGTTAACTTAGTGTTCTACAGACCTCACATTTTATCTCTGCCGGTCCGTGACTGTTCAATTTCAAATGGCTTATTTTAGTCGTGGGACTCAACGTGTTAAAAATCATTACCTTTTTGCCGTCTCCGTTCCTCCTCACCGCAAACGTGACGTTGCACTGAAGCAGAGATAAAATCTGTATATTGATCTATGCTGTGCTGACATACATTTCACGTAACTTCATGTGTGTTTATGCTTTCACTTAAATGTCAGAGACAACTAACGATGAACAGTGAATTCCCTTGTTCCCAGTCTGAACCCGTTGGGGTGTCATCGCGAGCCAAAACTTCTCTCTGTATCGGTCGTATCAAGGAATCATTACACATATATATATATATATATATATATATATATATATATATATATATATATATATATGTATATATATAATATATATACGTAAGTAATTTAATTTATATTGGAATATTTCTTTTACACCTTGATCGCTGTACGCCCGCTTATATAATACTTAATAATTTTTTTTTTAATTTATGACTGGAGAAATTGTATCTCACAAATTCAGAACATATTAATTGTATTATTTTTATACACATAATACAGATAAAATATAAACTCGCAAAAAGTCATTTTTAACATAAATACTGTGACAGCCAAATCGAGGCTCGATCACGCGTCCCGCAGAGGGCGGGGCGCACGAGAAAACGCGTCGAAGAGTGCTGCAGCCGCTAGGGTCTGGAGGGGCGCGACGTAAGAGGAGCGATGGCACTCTAGTCCGCGGCAGAGAGGGAGGAGTAAAGCAGCTGGTGACTGAGGAGAGAAATCCAGAGAAGCCTAGATAGGCACCATCTTCTGGAAATTTCGAGCTATCGTACTTTCTCGTAACTATGGTGTGGTTATAAATTACGACACGCGAGTGAACTTGAGTAGTGTTGTTATAGTCACTGGACAGCAATCCAACCAGTCTTGTGTAGCAGTGAAGCCAGCTTCGAGACCGAAGTTCTACTTGAGTTGTGTCCGTAATTGTGGAGCCGGAAGTCCTGAGTTTGAGTGTAGTGGACCGCAGTTCGGGACCTCAGTTCGAAGTTCAGCGGATTGTCTCTGAAGGTTTGGGGTTCGAGATACTGTGAACTCGAGTGACTGAGCTAGAAGAACTAGCGAAGGCAAACGAACTGTGAACTGAGAATCGACAGTTCTGATTTGTAAATAGTGCTTTGTGAACATTAGTTAAAATTAACAGTTCATTGTTGCTCTCAATAATCCAAGTAAATTGTCATTGTCATGTGGAGTGCAAATCCCATTGTTGACTGGAGTAGAATTAAATTGTAGAAAGTGATTATTATTGTTGCTTTGAATAAAAGTTACATTGTCGAGTTGGAATAAATTTACAAGTGGTGTCAGAAGTGGGATATTGTTGACACAATGGAGATCCTACAGCAGGTCCTGGAAGCCATCAAAGAAATTAACAGACATATCAGTGAGGTGAAGAACGACATATGCGACGTAAAACAGAAATGAAGAACGACATCAGTGAGGTGAAGAACGATATAAGTGAAGTTAAGGCGGACATGAAAAGTGACATAAGTGGAGTGAATAAGGACGTCACTATGCGGATTGGTAGCGTTTCAGCCCAAGTAGATGGAATTGTTACCATTGTGAAAGACGAACTTAAAGCCGATTTTGACAGACTAAATGAGAATTTTGCAACTATAAACGAGACAGTAGCCGAATTGAGACAGGACGTAGACCAGTTTGACAGCAAAATTCGCGCTCTCGAGCACCGTCAAGAGCTGACGAGTGTGTTAATGGACCAAGGTGCTGAAGGAAACAAGCACATGCGTTGGTGGATCGCCAGGCTAAAGAATAGAAACAGATAATTGCCGAGGAAGTTCAACGGGCCGTGGAAAGATCGGCGACAGAATTGAGGACCTCACATAGTGGCCCTGGGGAACCATCACCTTCAGCCAGACATTCGAACGTCAAGACGCCAATGTTCGACGGCATGACGTCTTGGGCGATATTCCGTCTCCAGTTCGCGGCCATCGGAGAGGACAATAGGTGGACGCCGGTAGAGAAAACTACTCAGCTGCTGGCCGCGCTTCAGGGACAGGCGTCGGAGATTCTTCACAGCGTTCCAGAAGATGGGACAGCCGCTGAGATAATGGGGGCCTTGGAGGGACGTTATGGTGACCATCTACTTGCGGCAGCATTTAGGACCCAACTAAAAACGAGAGTCCAACAGTCAGGCGAGTCCCTACAAGAATTTGCAATGGCGGTGGAACAACTGGCCCATAGGGCCCTCAGGGCCTACCTACTGACTTCATCGCAGGAGAGCCGGCATACACTTTCGACAGCGGAGTTCGAGACCCCGAAATCAGACAACAGCTACTCTTCGCAGAGCATCGTATCATCAACTCAGCTATGGTGGCGGCCCTCAGGATGGAGGCAGCAAAGTTGAGGGAGAAAGTCTCGGCTTCGCACCGGATTAGGAGCGTCGCGGTGGCCGACGGCGAGGAACGTCAACCGAAGTCACCCGAGCGACGGAGACGAGGAGTGCCCACCTGCTGGTCCTGCGGGGAATCTGGACAACTAAGGCGGTACTGTGACCAATCTGGTCACAAACAGGAAAACTAAAAGGGGCCGATGCGATGAGGGGCACGTCGGCGCCGTCATTACCGTCCCCTCGGCTGATCATGAAGACGATTAACAGAATATGCGACGATGGGCTGATTGCAGACGGATGGATAAGAGGCCGCCCATGCAGAGTACTGGTAGACACCGGGGCGTCGCTCACAATTGTCAGACCGGAAGTCGTCCGTGGCCTACCTGGGAGGACACCGCTGCGTCGATATGAGCTACTTACTGCCTAAGGCAAGAGCCTGCCCATCCTAAAAGAGGTTTTCCTGCATATGACATTGAAAATGGGAGATTGGAGATGTGGGTTTTCGTCGCCAACATCACTGAAGACGTCATCCTGGGACTCGACGCCATGCGGATCTTCGATGCAACGGTGGACGTCCGGCGCCGTATCCTTCGGTTTGGTCAGGATGAAGTGTTCCTGAGGGACGTCGAAGACCAACCCATGGCCAGCAGACTCACTTTGGAGAATCAAGTGACAATCCCAGCAGGCTGCGAGATGGTGGTGACGGCAAGACTGGACGGACAATCTAAGAGAAACATGCTCCTCGATTCGCAGACAACTCCGATAGATGGTGTTTATGTGGCCAGATTCCTACTCCCGAACCAGAAGGTGGTACCGGTGAGGGTCCTGAATGTCACCAAAAGGGACAAGGAGGTGCCTAGTGGAACTGTACTAGGTAGCCTCGAGCCGGTGGTGTCTGTGACGTCTCTGGCAGATAACCAGGAGTTTCACAGACCACGTCCAGATCTAGACCCATCACTGAAAGAGCTAGCTCGAGAATTGGCTGAGAATTTAAGCAAAGGAGAAAAAAGACAAGTCCACGATCTACTGACAGAATTTCAGGACGTGTTCAGTCTGTCAGAAAAACGACTACGGGAGAACGGAGAATGTTCAGCACCGCATCGACACCGGAAATGTTCGCCCTATCAGACAACCTCCTTGACGCGTCCCTCTAGCTAAGCAGAGGAAGATTGACAGCCAAATGGAGGGCATGAAACCAAGAGGGGCCATAGAGGAATTGGACAGCCCTTGGTCATCACCGGTAGTGCTGGTGCGTTTCTGCGTGGACTACAGAAGACTGAATGACGTCACCAAGAAGGACTGCTTTCCCCTTCCACGAATTGACGACACCTTGGACAACCTGGCCGGAGCAGAGTGGTTCTCGACGTTGGATCTCAAGTCAGGATACTAGCAGGTGGCGCTACATCATGAGGACAAGGAGGAAACGGCATTCTCTACAGGCCAAGGACTATGGTAGTTCACCGTTATGCCGTTCGGCCTCTGCAACGCCCCGGCTACATTCCAGAGACTAATGGAGTCCGTAATGAGAGGCGTGACGTACGACACTTGTTTACTCAACCTTGATGATGTGATCGTGGTCGGCAAGACTTTGGGTGAACATATGTCGAACCTGAGAAAAGTGTTCGAGAGACTGCGACAAGCCAGGCTGAAGTTGAACCCGAAGAAATATCATCTGTTCCAGAAGAAGGTCAGCTACCTGGGGCACGTAGTGGGGACCAACGGAGTGGCCACGGACCCGGAGAAGCTACAAGAAGTCAGGATGGCCGCGACCGAGGGACAAGCAGGAGCTGCGCCGCTTTCTCGGCCTCTGCACTTATTACAGAAAGTTCGTAGCTGGGTACGCCAACATCGCTAAGCCTCTAACCCAGCTGACCGAGGAGAAACGACAATTCCAATGTACGGAGGAGGCGGAGTTATCCTTCCAGTCACTGTAAGAGGCGCTCTGCACTGCTCCTGTACTGGGATCCCCATCCCTGGAAGGAAGTTCACGCTCGACATGGACACCAGCAACGTAGGCATCGGCGGAGTACTCTCTCAGGAGCAGGACGGGCAAGAGAGGGTAATTGCCTACTTCAGCCAAATACTACCCAAGGCTGAGAGAAACTACTGTGTAACACGTAGAGAACTTCTTGGCATTGTGAGAGCCCTGAAGCATTTACACAAGTTTTTGCATGGCCAGGACTTCCATCTGAGGACAGACCATTCTGCACTCACCTGGCTATTGGGCTTCAAGAATCTGGAGGGGTAGACCGCCCGTTGGGTTCAACGTCTACAGGAATACAACTTCACCTCCGAACACCGCCAAGGAAAGAAACATTCCAACGCTGATGCCTTATCATGACTCCCGTGCCCGGATGGATGCAAACACTGCCTGAAAGTAGAAGAGCGAGATGGCGACCACGCAGTCCGAGCAATTGCCGCCCAGCCGAGCCCAGGATGGGAAAACGCCGCCATAAGGAGGAAGCAGCTGGAGGACCCAAACATTGGACAGCTACTGCGTGATGTGGAGACCGGCCAGAAACCTGTGTGCGCTGATATCGCCAACCGTAGCACCACTTACAAGACCTACTGGGGCCAGTGGGAATCTTTCACTGTCAAGGACGGTATCCTGAAGAGGATTTGGGAGTCGGCCGATGGAAAGACCCGCATAGAACACCTCGTCCTGCCCAGGAGCAAGGTGAAGGAAGTGCTGGAGAAGACTCATGCTGGAGTGACTAGAGGCCACCTGGGAGCCAACAAGACGCTGGACAAGTTAAGGCAGAGTTTCTGCTGGCTGCATAAGAGAACCGACACAGAACAGTAGTGCCAAAGTTGCGACACATGTGCAGCCAGTCGCGGAACAAGGACACGCAGCAGAGGAGCCATGCAGCAGTACAACGTGGGAGCTCCTTTTGGGACGATCGCCATCGACGTTGCTGGACCGTTCTCAGTCACGGATCGCGGGAACCGCTACCTGCTAGTCGCCATGGATTACTTCACAAAATGGCCAGAGGTGTACGCGATTCCCAACCAAGAGGCTTCGACCATGGCAGACGCGCTGCTTGACAACTTCATCTGCCGATTCGGGGTGCCCCGGGAATTGCATAGCGATCATGGCCGCAAATTCGAATCCAACCTGATGGGAGAATTGATCGAGCGTCTGGGGGTGCATAAACCCAGGACCACTCCCCTCCACCCAGAGTCCGACGGCATGGTGTAACGATATATCAAAACCGTGGAGGGGCATCTGCAGTAGGTGGTGTCCAACCATCAACGAGACTGGGATGCCACAGTTGCACTGTTCCTCTTGGCCTATAGATCTTCATTCCTCGATACAACAGGGATGACACCGGCAAACATGGTCATCGGGAGAGAGCTGCGTCTGCCCTGTGATCTGCTGATTGGCACGCCACCCAGCGCCGACCAGCCAGGACTGACTACGTGGCGGAACTGACCGAGAAGTTGAATGGAGTCTACCAACTGACTAGAGAGCACTTCAAGCTTGCCAGCGACAGGATGAAAGTGTGCTACGGCAGATTAGCCTACTCTGCAGGATTCCAGGAGGGCGACCTGGTGTGGCTGTGTCGACCTACCAGGACCAAAGGAAAATCACCAAACCTGCAGCGTGCCTGGGATGGACCACACCGCGTGGTGACCCGGATCAACGACGTGGTGTACCGCATCCAGCGACAACCCCGAGGGAAGGTGATGGTAGTGCATCTGGACCGACTAGCGGCCTACCAAGGGACTGTCCGGGACGGCCAGCCCTAAGGAGGGGGCAATGTGACAGCCAAGTCGAGGCTCTATCACGCGTCCCGCAGAGGGCGGGGCGCACGAGAAAACGCGTCGAAGATGGCTGCAGCATCTAGGGTCTGGAGGGGGGGCGACTTAAGAGAAGTGATGGCTCTCTAGTCCGCGGCAGAGAGGGGGGAGTAGAGCAGCTGGTGACTGAGAAGAGAAATCCAGAGAAGCCTAGATAGGCGCCATCTTCTGGAAATTGCGAGCCTTCGTACTTTCTCGTAACTATGGCGTGGTTATAAATTACGACACGCGAGTGTACTTTAGTGTTGTTATAGTCAGTGGACAGCAAACCAGCCAGACTTGTGTAGCAGTAAGTCAGCTTCGAGACCGAAGTTCGACTTGTGTTGTGTCCGTAATTGTGGAGCCGGAAGTCCTGAGTTTGAGTGCAGTGGACCGCAGTTCGGGACCTGAGTTCGAAGTTCAGTGGATTGTCTCTGAAGGTCTGGGGTTTCGAGGTACTGTGAACTCGAGTGACTGAGCTAGAAGAACTAGCCAAGGCAAACGAACTGTGAACTGAGAATCGACAGTTCTGATTTGTAAATAGTGCTTTGTGAACATTAGCTAAAATTAACAGTCATTGTTGTTCTCAATATTCCAAGTAAATTGCCATTTTCGTGTGGAGTGCAAATCCGATTGTTGACTGGAATAGACTTAAATTGTAGAAAGTGATTATTATTGTTGCTTTGAATAAAAGTTACATTGTTGAGGTGGAATAAATTTACAATACTAATATTCTGAGAAACATATGCCAGTATTTTAGAAATTAAGAGGTTGTTCTTTCCACAACGCATAACATAGTACATTGGTAACGTGGTTATACTGATAGAATTTCGCAGTAATACATTTTCGGACATGAATAACAATACGTATATCTTAGAATTAATATAACTTAGTGTTTATTTTCTTTGGGCTTACGTACAGTCACATACTACTGTACATTAGCAACATGACAAAATTATCATTGAAGTGCAGTTTGATACGATTAATTTTTTTTCACTCCTTTGTATAAAATATAGTTGAGAATGTGAAAATCACGCAGTTTTGATGTTAATGTCTGCAACTTTGAGCGACTGTACTTGAGCTTCATTTAACTAAATGACCATTACAAATGCTAGTAGCTTTGAAATTGCAGTTACTTAAAATCGAAAGGCATTTTAGTGAGTATCATAGGAACACATGGGCTAAAAACATCTTCTTTTGTTTTGACAGTTAATATTGATAATATTAATTGTCACATCTATTACGTTTTTCATGAGTTTTTTCTCACCAATTCTCGTTCCATTACATAGTTTTGGTGGGTCAATATTTTTCGTAATAGTACTATTGGTGAGTCAATATTAAGTATTCAATTACATAATAGCAATACTTGTGGTTTCAAAAAATTCAGTTGGATAAACACAGCCAGCTCACTATGCAAAACTCCATCGAGAAATTCATAATACGGTACTGGACTGCATAAATATACTTACTATATTAATTGTCTTCTAGACTTTAGCCTTCATGATGTATCATCAACAATGTATAATTTAATTTCGTGTTATAATTTCCATGGCCTCGTGAAAGTCGATGTTGAATACAACAGACAATAATAGAGAACAATTTACTGTAGAAGATTTTGCAATTTAATATTATACATGACTATTTGATCTGTTTATTTTTAGTTTTCATATTTTTAATTAATGTAACTTCCATTTGCACAATTTTAATGTAGCCTATGTTCTTCTCCTGATTATGAAGGTTAAATGTGCAAACGTTGGCACATATTGGTCAAAGCGTGCAGATTTGTATAGAGAATATACATACCTACCTACATACATACATACATACATACATACATACATACATACATACATACATACATACATACATACATACATATAAAGGGGCATAATTTCAGGTATGTATTTCCACATGTAGACAATCAAAATAGTTCATTACAACATGTATCCGGAAATGCTTTATTTCCGAGTTATGGCCTTCACAACATTGAAATTCACATTTTAGGTGTCTTTTTCTTGTGCCCCCCGGTGGCAGGCTAACGCCGACTGTTCCGTAGGGGGGAGGCCAGTTCCAAAATGGCCTCATCACGCTCCCCTTCTCCCTCCAACAAAAAAGAGAACGGAAGAACCTAAAAAAAATACAGTGACTGGTGGTCTTATGACGAACACAGCAATGGATCTGGTTCCTGAAAATGCGAATGTTTATATGCCGCCTCCGAAGGTTATTAGTATTACTTTGACAGGAACGGAAAAAACTATGAGGAAAATCAGCCCGTTTTATATCAGACGTGCACTAGTCGATGGTCTCGTGGTGAAAGTCAAGAATGCCACTAGACTCCGCAACGGTAGCCTGCTCGTCGAAACTTTATCTCCTGAACAAAGTGAGACGTTGCTGAAGGCGAAGTTGCTGGGGTCATATCTTATAAAGGCAGAACGGCACTCCTCGCTGAACACCACGCGGGGAGTGGTTCATACGGAAGCTCTGGATGGAATGAGTGATGAAGGGATACAACTCGAACTTGCAGATCAGTCCGTGTCCAAGACCTACCGTTTGTTGCGTAAGCGGGATGGACGGACTTATCCATTGAGCATTGTTTTCTTGTCTTTCGAGAAATCCCTCCTACCTGAATACATTTTTGCTGGATACGAGCGTGTCCCTGTTCGTACGTATGTGCCGAACCCAATGCGCTGTTTTAGGTGCCAAAGGTTCAGACATACGCAGGAATGTTGCACGAACGACATCGCATATGCAAAGTGCGGCGGTGGTGACCATGGAGACTCTCCATGTCCCAAAACCGCGCACTGTGTGAATTGTGAAAGGGACCATGCCTCCAATTCCATGGACTGTCCGAAGTATCAGGTAGTGAAGGCAATACAAGAACTCCGATTCAGAGACAATGCAACTTTCTTCGAGGCACGTAAACGTTATTTTGATCTTGATATGAAACAGAAAGAAAAGAAATCCTATGCTGCTGTTTTACACCAAGGAACAGAGAGTACCGATGCGTCAACTCAAACGCCACCTCTTGAGTATATATCTGGGAAGCGAGCTGAGACCGCAACCCAGACGTATGTGGACGCCGGTACCCAGATCGACGACTTAGACGACAGCTGTGGCCTTGTTATTAGGCCCTATGTCCCGAAAAAGACGGTTGCTCAGACGTCACAGAGAAGTTCTGAGCATGAGAGAATATCACGACGTCGCACTCCTGGTACGGAAGAGAAATCGAGACTTGTTCTCGATCCCGTACCCGATCAAGGTCATGATCAGGAGCGCGACGTACTGCAAGTGTTTCGCCTCCGTCAAAATCTAAGCTATCGCAGTCAAAGGGACAGAGTCATAGGAAAGGACAAAAGAGAAAATCCCCTGTAAAGCCACCACCATGATCTAGCTCCTCGTGATGATTGATATTATACAATGGAACATGAACGGTGTACGCAGTAGATACGCAGAACTACAGCAATTAATCTATCAAGAGTATCCTGCTATTTTATGTCTTCAGGAGACACACCTCCAACCTGAAAACTCCCTGAATATCTCGGAGTACTATATCCACCGGTACGATCATCTTGCCGGTATTCGTGCCAACGGAGATTGTGCTGTCCTCCGCCAAAGTATCTTTTCCTCCGTCATCAATATTACCACTGTACATCAATGCATAGCTGTCACAATATCATTACACAACATTCAGTTTTCTATAATTTGTATGTATACCGGTATACCCCCTCATACAGCTTTCACAGTAAATGAAATTGAAGATATTCTGATGCAGGTACCTTCTCCATATCTGTTAGTGGGGATTTCAATGCATCCCACCAAACTTGCGGCTCCAATTCTGATGATGACAGAGGAAATAAAATAGCAGAGGTATGTACCCGTTTCAATCTGATTACCCTGAATTCAGGGGAAGCAACTCATATATCTTTGGCTTACGGTACATTCTCTATGATAGATATCTCCATTTGTAGCCCAGTTTTGTCCACGCATTTCGAATGGTCTATGATTCCCGACCTCCATAGTAGTGACCACCACCCTTCCGAATGCATATGTCCGCTTTAAGTCCTGCGGAATCTCGCTGTCCACACTGGGTTATTAAAAAGGCGGACTGGGTCGGATTTTCGGAGTCCATATCATTCGACGATACCGGACATGAAAGTGTGGGCTCCGTTGTAGATTATTTCTCAAATGTCGTTATAACTTCAGCGGAATTATCTATCCCCCGGTCGTCCTGCAGGCCAAAGCCCTTCTCTGTTCCCTGGTGGACGGACGCCTGCAGAGATGCTATCCGTGACCGCATACGTGCTTTACGCCAATTTGAGCGCCATCCGTCTCAAGAAAATTTGTCCAGTTTGAACGTCCTCGAGCCAAAACTCGCCGCACCGTGTGCTATGCTAAGAAGACGTCCTGGACAAACTACGTAAATTCATTGAAAACAACAACCCAGCTAACACCTTATGGGAAAAAGTCCGTCGAATAATGGGGAAACGTAGTTCTGTAATTCCGGGTCTTCTGAACAATGGAAGAACGACCACCAGTCACATAGAAATTGCTGAAATATTCGTTAGATCATTTTCACAGATAAGCAGCTCAAACAATTATGACCCGGAATTTCTAAAAATCAAGCATACTGCGGAAAAACGAACGCAGAACTTTATATCTCTTAACACTGAAAACTACAATGCACCGTTCACATCCGAGGAGTTGGAGGCATTACTAGACACATCCCTTAACACCTCCCCTGGCCCTGATAACATCCATAACCGCATGCTTCGCCATCTTCTACCAGCTGGAAAATCCTTTCTTCTCTCAATTTACAACAAGATATGGACTGAGAGTGTATTTCCATCTACTTGGCGTTCCGCCATTGTAATCCCAGTCCAGAAACCAGGAAAGGATCCTTCTCTACCTGACAGCTATAGGCCAATATGTCTCACCAGCTGCGTATGCAAGGTTCTGGAAAAGATGATAAGTAAATGCCTGATGTGGGTACTCGAATCGGAAAACCGATTATCTAATAT
The DNA here is from genome assembly GCF_040183065.1 of Periplaneta americana. Classification (NCBI taxonomy): domain Eukaryota; kingdom Metazoa; phylum Arthropoda; class Insecta; order Blattodea; family Blattidae; genus Periplaneta; species Periplaneta americana. The sequence goes on from NC_091120.1 coordinate 120,265,115, forward strand.
CCAATCTGATTTTCGTAAGCACAGATCAGCCGCAGACCATCTTGTTCGGCTGGAGACCGTCATTAGAGATGTTTTCCTCAAGAAGGAACATCTTGTGGCTGTCTTCTTTGATTTAGAATAGGCTTACGATACCACATGGCGATATGGCATTCTGCAAACTCTGCATGATTGGGGACTTCGTGGTAGTCTACCAACGTTTATTGCGAAGTTCATGGCAGAGCGGTATTTCCGAGTTCGAGTAGGCACCACACTTTCTACCGAACATCACCAAGAAAACGGCATTCCGCAGGTATCTGTATTAAGTGTTCTTCTTTTCTGCATTGCGATAAATGGAATTTCCCACTGTGTGGGTAATGGAATATTTTCTCTGTTGTACGTTGATGACTTCAGTTTATATTACAGATTCCGATATCTTCCATCCATCGGTCGTCAGTTGCAACTGGTCATCAACGTGCTATCAGAATGGGCTGTTCGCAATCGCTTTAAATTCTACACTCAGAAGACGCAGTGTGTCCACTTCTATAACCATCGTGGACTGCATCCACATCCTGAACTGCGTCTTAATGGAGTGGAGTTGCAATATACAGAGACTGCGAGATTTTTGGGTCTTAACTTTGATTATAAATTAACGAGGGAGGCGCATATGCGTGATCTGAGAAGGCGTTGCGAAAAATCGTTAAATATTTTACGCCTTTTGTCAGGGGTTCGCTGTGGTGCAGACCGCATAGTGCTTTTACGTCTTTATCGTTCTCTTATCCGGTCAAAGCTGGATTATGGGTGTTTTATCTATGGCTCAGCAAGTAAATCCAAGTTACGTCTCTTAGACACTATTCACCATCATGGGATACGACTCGCTACAGGGCCCTTCCGAACGAGTCGGATAGAGAGCCTGTATTGCGAAGCGGGGGAACCATCACTGTATCGGCGACGAAATGTCTTATTGTGCTCGTATGCTATTAAGCTTCGCTCACAGCCCGAGCACAATTCTTATGACTCCTTTTACCATCTGTCTCTTTATGGCCGATAAAGTGAAAACCACGGAGACTTCGTCCGGCAGGTGTGCGCTTTCGAGAACTGCTGTCCGAGCTTGACATCCGCTTACCAACAGTTCGCACACTGGAGTACACCACCACTCCACCGTGGACTATGCGACGTCCCATGTTTGACGAAAATAAGTCTGAGCCGATGTTTTAAAATTTTTACACCAGCTTTTGTTTACAGACTTCGTTTTAGTGAACTTTTATCACAGTATCCAAATTATTCATTAGTTTTTACAGACGGATCTCGAGTAAATGATTGCGTTGGTTGATCCTTTATTGCGAATAGAGAGATATATAAATATAAATTGAGCCAGTACACCAGTGTTTTTACCGCAGAATTATATGCTTTTTATAGAGTTTTATTGTTTTTAATTAGGCAACCCCGGGGTAGATTCCTTATCTGCTCCGACTCTCTAAGCGCCATTGAGTACCTGCAGCGTCTGAATTCTGATGATCAGCTTGTGTTGAGAACCCAGGAACTTTTCCACACTCTTCTAACCTCTGACTATGAGATTGGAGTGGTGTGGACTCCGGGTCATGTTGGCATTCCTGGAAACGAGGCAGCGGATGCTGCAGCAAGGGACGGCGCTATAAATGGGTCTGAGGTGTATTGGCGTTGAGAGGTGGCAAGATTTTAAAAATCATTTGAAACATACGGTATGGTGGCAATGGGAAGGCGAATGGTCTGCACAAAAGGGAAATAAATTACGAAGAATAAAGAATACTGTTCGCGTCTGGGATTCGTCGACAAGAGCGTCACGACACGAAGAAGTTTTACTCACCCGGTTGAGGATTGGCTACTGTCATCTGACGCATGGCCATCTCCTACGTGGCGAGCCTCAGCCGTAGTGTGATCTATGCCATGTTCCACTGACCGTGGAACATTTTTTATTACATTGTAGAAAATACGACCGTGCTCGTCGGCAGTATGGAATTCGGCCGACTCTACGTGACGCTCTTGGAAATGATTTTAATTGAACAAGTCCAGTTCTGAGATTTTTATCGAATACAGGACTTGACAAGGCGATGTAGGTTTTTTAATGACCCGTTTTACTTATCCTCCGGACTCTTTACATCCGGAGGTTATATTTTTTAGTATATTATTTTAACAAATTTGACATTCCGATCATTTACATCCATGCATTTTATAAATGCTCCAGACAATTTATTTCTGGTGGCATTTGTTTTATTGTTTTGTTGCTTCTTTTTAAATACTACTACTTAGGGTCTGAGAACTTCTCACTTTTATGGTTTTTATGCTTCACCTTGTTGAAACTGCATTTGTTTGCCTCGTTTTAACCGTGACAACGCTTTTAGTTCTTTTAAGGATTCTGGTTATTGTATTGTGTTCGTGTTTAGTAAATGATCTTAGACAAGGGCGCAAATAGCCGTAGTAGCTGACGCGCCCTTTTTAAACCCCACTACATACATACATACATACATGCATACATACATACATACATACATACATACATACATACATACATACATACATACATACATACATACATACATATACATTTAATTTTATATATTAAGATATTAGCTTACGTTTCATTCTTCAAAATGAAACTTGGAATCGTTAAACTGTATTTTGTGACGCATATCTTATAAATGTAATTGTTTTCTTTTTTTCTCGTTATAAGAAGTACACCGTGTATCAAAAAAGACTTCACAACTTTATAAGTTTAAAGACATTTATCCTCATATCTTACAGAGATGGTAGTACCACAGTCTAGTATATACAATCGCGAAGCTCAATATGTAGTAAATATGCAAACATTAGATAGTTGCTCACCATTAGGATCGCTAATATCGCCCATTACAGGCAATGCAAAATAGTACCGTCACAGTCTATTGTTTCTAGCGTCCTCAAAACTCAAGCTTCGTGACTGTATATAGTAGACTGTGGTAGTACCACGTAGTGCTATAGTACCAAATTCAAACACAAAGAGCGCTACATCAGTTACAGTACAAAATAGATATATTCATTGGTGTGAAAAGTACTCACTGTGTACCTTGGTTTTACGAAACAGAGTTCGCGACTACAGTGCAACGTATTTTTCGTACTCTGTAACGTAAGGTTCCTCCAAGTAGGACTGCAGTTTACTTTTGGCATATAACTTTTGTCGAGATTGGTTGTTCTGTGCGACATGACAAATCTCCAGGTCGCCCGCGAACATAATAGGGACCGATGGCGGGCTTATGTGAGGGCGGCAATGAACCTGCAGGTACCTTAAGAGCCATTTGTAAGTAAGTTGTATTTACTTACACAGTAAAAGGATAAATGTAGTCATTCCTGTTACTTTGAAATTACAAATATATTTTAATTCAGAAAACAAACTTTTGTCTTCTTATTTGGTTACGTAGTATGATTCATTTATTTGCGTCTATTGAATACACTGGCCAACAAAAATATTTTTTGAATGTTTCCTGCACTTCATGAGTGAAGTCTTACTAATTTTGAGTTGAGAAAAACGAATATGACAATGAAAAATGTTTCTTAGCTCTAGTTTCTGTGATGCACAATAGGTGAAAGTATTTCAGTTTAACGAATTAAGAGAAAAAAAATACATTTTTATTATATATGCCAACAACATTGAAAGTGCATTTAAATTTTTTTTAATGGCAGTTACATTCTAAGAGTTCTAAATTTATGGAAGAATACCTGGCAGATGGTTGGGTCTGAAGAGAATCATGTGTGGCTTCATGAGATCGTCGTCTTTTAGCTTGCCAGTTGTAAGAAAGTTCTGGAGCATCCCTAGTCAAAGACCAGCAGTAATCCGCAAGCATTATTTCATTCCAACGGCCCTGATATCTTTGTTCCATCACAGAAATATCGTGATGGAATCTTTCTCCGTGTTCATCACTGAAAGCTCCACAACTAGGAGGGAAAAAGTCTAGGTGGGAGTGGAGAAAATGGATTTTAACCCATTAACGCTAAATTATTTTTATTTAAAAAAAACGAAAATAATATAACTATTTCATAAATTTAATCCATAAGATGCCAAGAATATGTTTTGTTCATTTTTCCGTGCACCAAGTAGCTGAAAATCACCCGGTCTATAAATAGACCGCTGGGCACTTATGATATCTGCGTATTCATTTGCAATAAGGTAAATATATTTTTTGTGTATTTAATGTAGTATAACCAGAAACATTTACACGAATATAAATAAATTTATTTATGACAGTTTTAGTATTTAATGCAACAATACAATGCTGCAGCTATAATGAAACACATTTATTTAGAAATATCTGTCTTTACCGAGTGTGGTAAGGCTCAAAGCATCTTTGACAGAGAGTTTCATCACACTTCTTGCGGAATGTTACTGGTCTGCATTTACACCATTCCATCCGGCAGTGTTTCTGAGAGGGTCGTTGTGCCATGAAATGACCTCTACTATCGATCCTCATACCAAATTTCACTCCTCGAGGTGATGAAATAGGGCGCTTCATTCTCTTGCAATTCGAAAACATCTAGAGATATTGAACACCCAAGCATCGTCGGAAGTAGAGTAGGTCCAAGGAGTCTCGTTCATGTATTTCTCTGTAGACAATCCAACCATTTACTATAGCCATATCCAGCATTCTGACAAAGAGATCTCAGTACCACTTTTTTCCACGGATTGAAGTGGCATATTTCCCTGCTAATCAATCATGATGGTCCACTCCACCCATGTACTTACCGTATTTCTTTATGACCTGTGAAGTAACGGTTAGCGCATATGGCCACGAAACCAGGTGGCCCGGGTTCGATTCCGGTCGGGGGCAAGTTACCTGGTTGAGATTTTTCCGGAATTTTGTCTCAAGCCAATATAAGCAAATGCTGGGTAACTTCCGGTGCTGGACCCCGGACTCATTTCACTGGTATTATTATCTTCATCTCATACAGACGCTAAATAACCTAAGATGTTGATAAAGCGTCATAAAATAAATTACTAAAAAATATGACCTGTGGTTGCTGCACACTTATATTCTATCTTACATTTCTGTCCCACCTGCTTGCAGAAGCCCCTACATCACAGTTTGATTCTACAGGTACACATCTGTTGTCATCCCACTTCACAAACAGAATTTTACTATTAGTGTCAAATGTATAATCGTAGGACTCTCGTACTGCATTCTGTAGTAATTTCGTATCCTGAAGAGTAAAGGCATCCATTCTGTTTTCTCTCACAGTTTCTGTAACCCGGAAACCAAGATCCTGAAGGTGGAACAAAAGGTCTCTACTTCTAAAAAAAAAATATCAAATTATGTGTCGCGAGCATGAGGATGTACAATGCAATCGAGCATATTCAGCACAACTCTGCTGCATAAGACTAAGTCGTGCTTATTACTGACATCATTTCAGCTGTGTCCTTACCAGAGATTTTTTACACAGGGAATAGAAAACCTCAATGTGATGTTGGCCACAGAAGAAATTAGTCAAAAGTGATACCATCTGACATAATATTACGAAAGAAAATGAAGCAATATATCGTAAAAAAGTAAATCCTTGGCGCTACAGCCCATGCAGGGCAAAGACCGACCAGCTGGCTACTGACCTCACGTCCACATGCCGAAGCAGAGGTGGACGATCATCCAATCAGAATGGAAGTATCGTGTGGTTAGCACGATGATCCTCCCATCCGTTATAGCTGGTTTACGAAACCGGATTTTCGCTACCTATCGTAACTCCCTAAGTGCATCACGATGCTGGGTGGGCACCGGTCCCATACACTGGCCGAAATTTCATGACAAAATTTCTTCCCCCATGAGGACTCGAACCAGCGTGCATTCCGTAACGCGAGTCCTAGACAGGATGCCTTAGACCACGACGCCACAGCACGGGACAGCAATATATCGTACCATTACAATACTGAATTTTTTCCTGTTTACTGTTATAATATGTTGGTGAAAATAGGATGCATGGTTTTCTTTATTGGTCGAGAAGTATTACGGCATATTTTATAGACTACTGTACTTAGAAGTAAAAAGGAATATATCCATTATATATACACTACAGACGTACACCGTATCACATTTATTTCCAATTTAGGGCATACAATAACACGTTCTGGGGGTCGAAAAGCTGCTAATCATCTTTCAGATGCTAATCTACTTGCAATAGCACAGTGCTACTGCCGACAGTCACTTGCTAATATCAACTGTTACGGTACAGAGTGCAATGACACACCTTTCTCCACTGTTATTTTCACGTGATATCATAAGTGCCCAGCGGTCTATTTATAGACCGCAGCCGTTTCAGTTCATATTGCTCCAATCAGTTTACATAAATATGTGTTTTTCTTGTGCGATGCAATAGTAGTAACCTTGACACTACTAAATCACAAATCAATAAAAATATCGAGACATTATAATACGGAAAATTAATTATATTCTTTACACAGTGCGATATCATTTTATACCTAACTAATTCGAAGTAAGATACCTTAATGAATTCTTATTTTTGAAGGAGGATAAAATGTTGGCAAGTTTAGTTAACCTCTCACATGATATATATTTATGATGATCATTAATATTGAATCAATGGGGCGCCAATAAAAAAATCTAATGTAGTCGAGTGTGCAAGGGTCTATAAATAGACCACTGGGCGTTAATGGGTTAAGGGACATGTTGCATCCGAGTTGATGGTATTTTTGCAGGAGCACTGTCACCAATTGAGTGTAGTTATCATCTCTTTTGTTGCCTAAAAATCCATGAATAACTCCCTTGAAGGCTCCCCAAACTTCCTTTTCTTTCCCCTCCAAAACTTGGTCAAATGCAGGATTCTTCACAAGTTCTCGAATTTGTGTCCCGACAAAAATATCTTCCTTGACTTTGGCATCACTTAATTACGGAAATTTCTCTCTTACGTACTTAAACGCCTGTCCTTCTTGGTTCATATCTGTTACAAAATTTTTTTTTATCAAACCCAGCTTAATATGCAGGGGTGGAAGAAGAACATCTTTTGGGATCACGAGAGCTCGGCAACGACATTTTTCTAGCTAGGGTTAAGATTTCTTGCATTCCAGTCTGCTTGAATATAATGTAATTTCCTATACCTGCTGTGCCAAATACATAAAAAGCAGAAATATTTTGTGTACCGCAGTTGCATTTCTAAGAGTACAGCAATGACTTTTTAGATCACCACAGATTTTCCACTTGTGTTCATAATATTTGATTGAGTCGAAGATGGCTGTCATATTTGCATAAGTCTCTTTCATGTGAACTGTATGACCAACAGGAAGACGGTTGCCATTGTGAAGTAATACAGCTTTCAAACTAAGCTTGGAGGAGTCAATGAATAGCCTCCATTTAGTTGGATCATAGTTCAAATTCAAATATTTCATCAAGCCATTAATATCGCAGCAAACAAGATTGTTTTTCTTCTCAAAAATGGGACGCAGATCCCTATGAAGCTGTCTGTACTGTGAGGCCCTGACATAACGTTCAAGAAGATTCCATTGCTGCAGCCTAGACCCTAGAATTTCTGCCTTCTCCTTTGACAGGTCAAGGTCTCTAATGAGAACACTCAATTCCGCTTGACTCAGTCTGTGCGGTTTATCATCTTCTTCCTCAAAACCAGAGTCATGAGATGTGGGAGGCTTGTTGGGTTCTTCTTCTTGTTCCACAATGCCTTCAGTTTCTACTTCAAACACACAATTTTCGTGTCATTTTTACAAATTTCACACTTTAAAAACACTTCCAAACCAGAAATTCTGCATTAATTACAGCAGAAACAATGTGAAATTCACAGTCACAGCAACAATATCTACGTTTGTAACCAAAGAGTTTGTAATACTTACTAGAGACACATACCCGTGAGTGGCAGGCAAGAAAAATGTCACAAATTGAATCGGCTAGCATCCCCCATTAAAGGGAGTGTTTGCGGCGCGAAAATCGAAAACAGTACCACAATACATTGATGTAGCCTGATGATAGACACTGTTTTAAACATCTTTTACAAAGGATGAGTCGTGATGAAATAAACATGAATGGCAGAGGTGCGCTATATTTATTAAAGTATTATAATGATTCAATTTTAGCGATATTCTAAAAAGTAAATTAAATCACCCATATACACTCGGGATAAGTATGTGAAATATTGAATAATGGCAATGTCAACAGTAATTTTCAGTATTACTAGTATTGTTTTAAGGACATAATAATGGATATTTACTGTAATATTTATAAAGATCTATAATTCAGTCCTTTAATGGAAAGGAAGAGGAAGGTAGCCTATATGGTGCTTAGAAAATATTTAGTGGTGAAATATGAGATCATAAAAATTCTGGAAACTGATTTAAAATATAATGAGAATAAATTTTATCATAAAACAATCTATTTATTGTGTAATTGATAGTTGATGAATACCAAGTTAGAGGTCAGTACAGACTTTTTAATACAATTAGTAGCGGTAATAGTAGGCCTAGGAGTAGTGGTAATACTAGGCCTAGTAGTAGTGGTAATAGTAGGCCTAGTTGTAGTGGTAATAATAGGCCTAGTAATAGTGGTAATAGTAGGCCTAGTATTAGTGGTAATAATAGGCCTAGTAGTAGTGGTAATAGTAGGCCTAGTTTTGGTGGTATTAGTAGGCCTAGTAGTAGTGAGACCTAGTTAGTAGTCGTGGTAATAATAGACCTAGTAGTAGTGGTAATAGTAGGCCTAGTAGTAGTGGTAATAGTAGGCCTAGTAGTAGTGGTAATAGTAGGCCTAGTAGTAGCGGTAATAGTAGGCCTAGTATTAGTGGTAATAGTAGGCCTAGTTTTGTGGTAATAGTAGGCCTAGTAGTAGTGGTAATAGTAGACCTAGTATTAGTAGTAATAATAGGCCTAGTAGTAGTGGTAATAGTAGGCCTAGTTTTGGTGGTATTAGTAGGCCTAGTAGTAGTGGTAATAGTAGGCCTAGTTGCAGTGGTAATAATAGGCCTAGTAATAGTGGTAATAGTAGGCCTAATACTAGTGGTAATAATAGGCCCAGTAGTAGTGGTAATAGTAGGCCTAGTTTTGGTGGTATTAGTAGGCCTAGTAGTAGTGAGACCTAGTTAGTAGTAGTGGTAATATTAGACCTAGTAGTAGTGGTAATAGTAGGCCTAGTAGTAGTGGTAATAGTAGGCCTAGTAGTAGTGGTAATAGTAGGCCTAGTATTAGTGGTAATAGTAGGCCTAGTTTTGTGGTAATAGTAGGCCTAGTAGTAGTGGTAATAGTAGATCTAGTATTAGTGGTAATAATAGGCCTAGTAGTAGTGGTAATAGTAGGCCTAGTTTTGGTGGTATTAGTAGGCCTAGTAGTAGTGAGACCTAGTTAGTAGTAGTGGTAATAATAGACCTAGTAGTAGTGGTAATAGTAGGCCTAGTAGTAGTGGTCATAGTAGACCTAGTAGTAGTGGTAATAATAGGCCTAGCTAGGCCATCAGCTATATTTTCACTAATTTCTTTGCATTTAATAGCACCAAAAACTGGAAATACATACTGTACAATACGGAAATTACATGATTAATTCATTTATTGTGAAACAAAACTGTTTTAGACTGATATAGTCTGAGGATTTGCTTATGCACTCTGCTATTATAATCCACTGTAATATGATGGCACCTAACCCTTACATACACTGTTGAAACCAACCTTATAAACCTGATTAATGTGTTTCTGGAAAAACCTTATCCAAGAAATATTCCGACATTCTGTAAACACATTCAAAGGAGGAACTGCATTTGGAACATTCTTCCAAATATTAAGATATGCATGCTTCTCTGAGCATCCTACAATAGTAGCTATGTTCGAACAATTATTTGCGGCGCAGTATTTCACCATTTTCTTATTATTTCCCTTCAAGTGTACTTATATTTATTCGTACTCCTCAATAAGCATGAAATGCTAGCACTCCCGGCGAAGCATCAACTCCCTTTAATGGCGGCAGAACAGCGGTTCAATTTTGTACGCGAAACTAGCGCCGTTGGTGTGTCTAGTAATATATATTACAAACTCTTTGTTTGTAACTTACAAACAGCTGAAGAACATTCGTGTTTTGTTAGTTGACAGGTGTGCCAACTCCCAAAAAAAATTTTCCCCAAATTTCCCCCAAACTGAAAATGTTGACTCTAAAAAATGAAATGTCACTTTATCTCCAAAGCAAGAGGTAATCTGTCATTTTTATGGTGATTTTTGAATTCAGCAGGTGGAAATACATAAGAATTAGCTATTTTTGAGCCCGAAACATTTTCATTGTTGGGCAGTGATATTAGTTCACTGAAATAAACAATAAACAACAATATATCATTCATGAGATGATCAAGGAACTCAGTTGTTACAAAACGTGTAAATTGTATACTGAGAAAGTATATGTCAATTTCGTGCCACTCACCCTTTTCTTTATTGTTTTTCGTAGGTTTTCCAAATTCTTTTAATGTACCTTTAATCTTCTGTGACCTGATCTCTTGAAATATTTCTTAATTGGATTAAGTATCTGTTTCTTCATAATTTTACCAAATCATCAGTAAAGAAATAAAAATAATATTATTATAATCATCATCATCATCATCATCATCATCATCACAGAAATAATATATCCCCTCTATCCACAGCTTCTGTCTGATATATACACTTCCCCAAAAAAGGAATCAGACGACTCTTGGTTGTCGAAAGTTAAAGTTCTACAGCGCGGTTCACGCGATATCGATGTAGCCAGGAAGACAACTGATCGTGCCTGCGTAGGCATATTTTCATCCAACTCTAAAGTACACATCAGTGCAAAATGTTATCAGTTGTTTGTCTATTTTTGTTGTAGATCTCTTTGTGCGTTCTTGATCGTTCACCTTTTATGAAACTTTGAAATATACCGTGTAACAGGAAAGTCATTCCCCAAAGTGGACGAACAATATTAATTTTGAAATTACAGGTGTAGACCCATGGCAAATACAGCAAGGGACATTGTAAGGACCCCAACGAAGACAACAAGGATCACGACAAGGACAAAGATCAGAACCACGATAACATATTACAAGAAACACGACAAACTACATAACAAAGATTCTGAGAAATACCACGAAATGGACCAAGATAAGTATTATAAGGACCAGAACCACGGAAAGGACTATTAGAAAGACAACAAGGACCACGATAAGGGCAAAGATCAGATCCATGATAATATACTACGACAAAAAAAAAACACGACAAACACCACGACAAGGATTGCGATAAAAACCATGACATGGACCACGATAAGGATTACGCAAGGACCAGAACCACGAAAAGTACTATTAGAAAGACAATAAGGACAACGATAAGGGCCACGACAAAGATATCAACGACCTTCATAAGAACCACGAAAAGGACATAGATATGAACGACAAGGACCACAATAAGGATCACGTTAAGGAAAGCGAAGGATCACAACATGGACCACGACAAGAAGCACGATAAGGACTACGACAGAGACCACAGTAAGGATCACATGAAGCACGACAAGTTTTAAAATAAGAATAACAATAAGGACTTCAATATGCACCACGATAAGTATCACGTCAAGGACCACGGTAATGTTCACGATAAGGACGACGATAAGGATCACAACATGAACCACGATAAGTATCACGACAAGGAACAGGATAAGGATCACTTCATGAACCGAAACAAGCACCATCACAAGGTTCACGATAAGGACTCCGACATGGATTAGAATCATAGATATTGTCCACGATTAAGACAACGTTAAAGATCACGATAAGGATCATAACATGGACAACGACAAACAAAACAAGGATCACAGTAGGAACAATGACAAGAACCGAGATAAGGACTTCGAAATTTATCAAGATGAGGACCATGACAAAAACAAGAAATACCACTATAAAAACCATGTCAAGAACAAGTGGAACGATAAGGACCATTACAATGGCAACAAGCATTATGATAAGGACTATAGAGAAAAAACATGGACAGTTCTAACGGCTGCGATAAAGACAAGGTCCACGATAATAATCACGACATGGACCATGATAAGTAAGCACCATAACAATGACCACGATAAGGACCATAACATGAAGAATGGTATCACGATAAGAATCACGTCAAAAATCACGAAAGGATCGTGATGAGTACTGCGCCAAAGATAACAAGGACCACAACAAGGACAAAGACAAGGACACTTTAAGGATGACGATATTGGTCATGAAAAGTGCTTTGATAGGGATCACTATAGGACCACGTCAATGATCACAAGGAGGACTATGATAGAGATCACAAGGACCACGAATGCGATAAGAACTATGAGAATGACAAGGACCACAACAAGGACAAAGACAAGGACAACGATAAAGACAAAGGCTAGGACCACGATGAGGATCATGACATGGGCCACGACGAGCTCCATGAGAATGATGATCAAAGGGATCACGAAATCGGGCCATGATAAGAATTACGATAAGAACTATGATATTGACAAGGACCACTTTAGGACCAAGACAATAACAAAGATAGGGATCACAATAAAGATCCCAATATGGACAACGACAAACACCACGAGAGTGATCACGATAGGGACCACGACATGGCCCATGATAAGGATCACGACAAGAACCGTGATAGGGATCAAGACCAAGATAAGGATAATGGCAAAAATAACAAATACCTAATAAGGACCATGATAATAGCAGCAAGGAAGACGATAATTACTATTATAATGTCAACAAGAACCACGATAAAGACAACAAATATCACGATAAGGGACATTTCAAAAGCAACAAGGACCACGCCAAAAAAATGATCACGATAAGGACAATGACAAAGAAAACAAGGACCAATATAAGAAACGCGACATGGACAAAGACAAGGGCCACGATAGTAATTACGAAATGGATCACTATAAGGACTAAGTTCAGGATAAGGATCACGACATGAACCACAATAAGGACGATGGCCACGATAAGGACCAAGACTACTATAAGTACCATAACAAAGACAACAAATACCACGATAAGGATCATTATAAAGACAACAATAACGATAAGGGCCATTGCAGTAACAAGAATCATGTTAGGGACCACAACAAAGACAACAAATACCACGATAAGAAACATGACAAAGACAACAGTGACCACGATAAGGACCATGACAAAGACAACAAATATCATTATATGACCTACGGCAACTGTCACGATAAGGACCACGACATGGTTCACGATAAGGATCACAAATACCAGGACACGGATCATGACAAGGACCACGACAAGGACCGTGATTCACGTCGTGATACTTCTTCTCGTTGACCTTGTCATAGTCGTTATCGTGGTCTTTGTTGTCTTTGTCAGGGCCCTTATGCTGATCCTTGTTGTATTTGTCATGGACCTTACTGTGATCCTTGTCTTTGTCATGGTCCTTATCGTGAAGATTGTTGTCTTTATTGTGGTCCTTATCATGGTCCTTATTTTCTTTGTCAGGATCGTTATCTTGGTCTTGTTCATTATCGTGAAATTTATCGTGCTTCATTTCGTGGTACTTATCGTGATCTTTATTGTGGTGCTTGTTGCAACTCATGTTGTGATCTTTGTCGTCGTCTCGTCTTTGTCCTTCTTGTGGTCCTTGTTGTTATCATTCTTCTGCAATTGTCATTTCAAATAAAAGTGTTTTTCCCCTTTGGGAAATGACTATTGTTTCATATGGTAGATAATGTCGTTTCCAAAGCGATGTCTGAAGATGCTGTACGGCAGCCTGACCGATCATAGATTTACAGTACTCAGGATATTTTCTACCGAGCGCCATGCAACTAATTTTGAGGTGAGCTATACCATAGTAGAAGAGGCAAGATCTGTTCTGTGACCTTATCATGTGCCTTGCCTTTATCACCAATGGGTATAGAAAGGAAACATAGATGAACTTTCCTGTCAGTAGATTCGTATAACATTAATCATCATGAAACAATCTGATAGCTCATTCTTTCCCCTGAAACACAGCTCATATGCCATAGCTCGCTCATCTATATAGTACAAAAATTTATACAATAATTGTAATATTACAAAATTTTGACTCATTTCACATCTTAAAAGCTTCAATGCTAATGTAAGATCTGTATTATACAGTAAATGAATGAAATGGAATGAAAAAAAAAAACTTGATCTAAAGCTTTCTCGAGGAGGGGAAGTCAGTGCTCATACTTGCATGTTTCCCCTCTTGGAACGTCTTCCTAAATGGCAAGGATTATAATATTTTTTGTCAGTATTTTGAATTGTAACCTGCCTGCGGTGAGACTATAAGCTGGATAAATGTCTGTGTCTCCATCTTGTATCGGTGGCTGATACGGTTAATATTTAAATATAGTTATTTAAAATCAATTTTTTAATGACTGTTGCTACAGAATCTTACATATTTCAATTTCATTGCAATTTTAGTTTTTAATATATATGCATTTACACTGTATATACGTGTATATGAAAACTGTATATGTATAGTATATAAACGGTGTAAGTACATTCATTAAATTAACGTTTATAATTCTATAATTTTTAATTTTGTGTTGTCCGTGAACATTATATAACACTTAGTCTCAGAACTCTGTAAAACTCTACTTCAAACTTATTCAGACAAAAAAACCCGTTGATATAGACTAAGAATCGAACCCTCTCTCTTGTGCATAATACACACAAGACTTGAGCTATTGAGATAACATAAAAGTTTTCATTTCTGCGCGTAGTGTCGATATAGTCATGAAGGTTCAAATGTCGATTTAACTACACGATTTATCTATATATCTATCTATTATTTACGTAATATTACCATAATTTTTGCATATATATTATTTTAATGTACCGAAGTACATATGATATTTCCACGCAGATATTCTGCGTCATCATACAATGAAAGAGTAATGGAACGGAGAAAAATTCTCTCCGGCGCCGGGATTTGAACCCGGGTTTTCAGCTCTACGTGCTGATGCTTTATCCACTAAGCCACACCGGATGCAACTCCGACGCCGGTTAGAATCGTCTCAGATTAAGCTCCAACTCTTGGGTTCCCTGTAGTGGCCGCCCTCTGCACTACGTCATAGATTTCTATGAACGCAGGACCGAAGCCCACACATGTGCTGAGGTGCACTCGATATGAGTGACTAGTTGGCCGGGATCCGACGGAATAAGCGCCGTCTTAAATCACGAAGTGATTTACGCATATCATATATATTATTTTAATGTACCGAAGTACATATGATATTTCCACGCAGATATTCTGCGTCATCATACGATGAAAGAGTAATGGAACGGAGAAAAATTCTCTCCGGCGCCGGGATTTGAACCCGGGTTTTCAGCTCTACGTGCTGATGCTTTATCCACTAAGCCACACCGGATGCAACTCCGATTAGAATCGTCTCAGATTAAGCTCCAACTCTAACCGGCGTCGGAGTTGCATCCGGTGTGGCTTAGTGGATAAAGCATCAGCACGTAGAGCTGAAAACCCGGGTTCAAATCCCGGCGCCGGAGAGAATTTTTCTCCGTTCCATTACTCTTTCATCGTATGATGACGCAGAATATCTGCGTGGAAATATCATATGTACTTCGGTACATTAAAATAATATATATGATATGCGTAAATCACTTCGTGATTTAAGACGGCGCTTATTCCGTCGGATCCCGGCCAACTAGTCACTCATATCGAGTGCACCTCAGCACATGTGTGGACTTCGGTCCTGCGTTCATAGACATCTATGACGTAGTGCAGAGGGCGGCCACTACAGGGAACCCAAGAGTTGGAGCTTAATCTGAGACGATTCTAACCGGCGTCGGAGTTGCATCCGGTGTGGCTTAGTGGATAAAGCATCAGCACGTAGAGCTGAAAACCCGGGTTCAAATCCCGGCGCCGGGGAGAATTTTTCTCCGTTCCATTACTCTTTCATCATAATTTTTGCAGTTTTTGAAGTGAATTTGGTAACGATGCTAGCAAGAAATCAAATAGCCGAATTTAAGTAACTCAAATATTCGTTATCTTGTGTAAGAGTGCTCTGGTCTCCGATCATGCGCAGTGTCTTACATCTGAGACTGAAGAATATTCCAACGTCTCAGTCTCTTTTTGGGAAACTATGTATACAATTAACGGCAAAAAGAATGGGCCGCTGACAATTTCTAAGTTCCAGATACATAACATTGCGCATTCCCGTGTGGTCAAAACCGTAGTTCACCAGGTAACACATAATTAAACCATTTAAATTTACTGTATTTTGTTTAAGAATCCTAAATATGTTATAAAATCGAATGGAGGGTTGATTCTAGATACATCAGGGCCTCTGAAGAGTGAAATAATAAAAAAAATTGATACATACAAAATGAACCGAAGCGAATATGAACGGGAAAGCATATATTATCCCCAAACAATATTAACAGTATCAATAGTGTAAGTCAGTACGGCATTGGTCTGGTTATTGAAGGAGTTAATAGTAGTAGCTCAAGGTTCGAATCTCCCCAAATATTCTTTTTTTAATTACTAATCTGTCATCATTTATGTCTCGGAAGGCTATATTTATGTGGCGACATCTCTTAGAATTTTGGGCTAATTTTTTTTTATCGAGAATGGTGAAATTGTGAATCGTCCCATTCCTGGTCTGTCGCGCATCTCTACAAGGAAAGAGGACACCAAGAGAAGTTGAGAACCACCCCTTTAGAACTGTCTCTCAACTCAAGATGGTGTACAACTTTCCAGGTTCCCCACACACCGGGAGGGGACGTTTTAGAGTGTGGCATATGGAGTCGTCGAGCTGTGAGGAGAGAACATTTAACTATTCAGCATGCTGTGGAACGTCTAGCGTATGCTACTTTCTGACAGGACTTCGATTGGAGAAATGTCATTTTTTGCGACGAGGTAATTGTCTCCAGTAGCAACAATGGTCCTACCCTAGTTTATCGTATGGATGGCCACCGATACGATGAACGCTTCGTGAGGCGACTTAACAGATCGAGTCGCGTGAGCGTCGCATGTTCGGGGTGGATGTCATACAATGGAGCAGGACTTCTAGAACGCATCCACTGTCGGTTTACGGGACAAGTTTACGAACACATTTTGGCAAATGTATTGTTCCTTTTCGCCCGAGAACGATATCCAGAAGGAACACTTTTGTTCTAGCAAAATAATTACCCGGTACATACTGCCAACCGGATTCAAAGATGGTTTACGAGGAGGTATGATGTCGACCTAGTCGACTGGCCTCCAAAATCACCAGATATGAATTCGATTGAAAATTTGTGGGCTACAGTCAAACGGATCCTATGCTCTAATTGGGCAGTACAGCCACCCGTTCGGACAGCTGACCAATTGTTGTACAGATTTCTAGATACGTGGGAGGAGGTGGCCATGAATTTAGACCTGTTCCATAATCTTGTGGACTCCATGCCGCGCAAAACGAGGGCAGTTTTTAACGCAGGTGGTTTGTGGACGAGATACTAGTCTCCGCCACAGGCCTCTTTTTGCTAATATATTAACAAATTGTTAGTTTTTTGTTTACTTAATTATTTATTTATGTTTGATATGCGACCGGTTTTATAGGGTGTGAAACAAATGTTTTTATTTATACAGGCCATGAACCGCCTATTAATAGCTTACAGGTAATGGGCGATAATATTTTTACAAGGCAGGCATAACGAATTTTGTGAACAAATGTCATTTCACATTTAAACTAATAAATTAATTAAAAACTAACATTAAAAAAAAGTAATTTTACCGTATCTGGAGACGAACTCACAACCTCTCCCATGGACGTCAGACATCTTACCACAATGAGACACACAGTTCATGAGATTCGTTATGTTATAGACGGACGACTTTCAATGAAGAGATATCACAGTAATGCCTTGAAGTGCAGTGCATTTACGCGAGTGAACCGCGCGATAGAATTTAGCATTTCTATCGACTAAGAGTCTGCCCATTCTTTTTGCCGTTAAGTGTACATCTATTATCAGGCAAGCATTTCTATCGACCAAGAGTCGGCCCATTCTTTTTGCCGTTAAGTGTACATCTATTATCAGGCAGTACATCTCACTTGACGATATGTGTCTGAGGAACAACAATTGAATCGGTGATTTTTGAAACAAAATAAGTCAGTTTTAGAGATTTATTACACTATATTTTTCTTAATGATTTAACAATTAAGCCAGCAATGAATACAATCACATTTTGACAATATTGTGTCATTGAGAATGATGTAAGAATGAGGGAATTGCAATCAATGTCTGCAGCAGAATAATCATATCGCCTCTGATTCTCAAAACACTGAGGATTATTATCACAGTGCGTTAGGTGTTTGGAAAATACCATTGTGTATATAGACATTTATAGCGGACATCCCTCCCTTTGTAATATAATTTAAATAAATTATTTACGTATTTTCTAATGTATATGAAAAAACATAAGTAAAAATATTCCATGTATTCGGTCATAGGAAATAGAAATAAACTAAAAAGTCTATTTATGAGCAATATAAGGCGTTTATATTTAAGACAATGCGTAATTACAATATTTAGATTTACTTCTGTTATTTTATATTATGCGTTAGAATATACGTAAATAAGTTTAGTTGTATTACAGTGAAGGAGGACATCCACTAAGAAAACGCCTATATATTCAATGGTATTTTCTAAACTCCGAATGCTTTATAGAAAGAATCATTCGTGCTCCCAAAACATGGCGTCGCGCGAACCTGCGCGAGAGGTTTCAAATTTGTGCACGACACCAGCGCCAATTGTGTGTCTAGATATATAATTACAACGTCTTTGGTCCTTTGCTAGGTGCGGGCGTATTTCCCCGTTTGCTCAGAGAAAGAACTTAAGTAGACTGCACGGGCATAAAAGATGATATACATCACATGTGTCTCAATGAAACTTACAGGACAGTCCATATACATAGGTCACTTTCTGTCTGAAGCTTTTGCAATTCACTGCGGGCTAAAGCAAGGAGATGCACTATCACCTTTACTTTTCAACTTCGCACTAGAATATGCAATTAAGAAAGTTCAGGATAACAGACAGGGTTTGGAATTGAACGGGTTACATCAGCTTCTTGTCTATGCGGATGACGTGAATATGTTAGGAGAAAAGCCACAAACGATTAGAGAACGCATGGAAATTGTACTTGAAGCAAGTAAAGCGACAGGTTTGAAAGTAAACCCCGAAAAGACGAAGTATATGATTATGTCTCGTGACCAGAATATTGTACGAAATGAAAATATAAAAATTGGATATTTATCCTTCGAAAAGGTGGAAAAATTTAAATATCTGGGAGCAACAGTAACAAATATAAATTACACTCGGGAGGAAATTAAACGCAGAATAAATATGAGAAATGCTTGTTATTATTCGGCTGAGAAGCTTTTGTCATCTAGTCTGCTGTCAAAATCTTAAAGTTAGAATTTATAGAACAGTTATATTACCGGTTGTTCTGTATAGTTGTGAAACTTGGACTCTCACTTTGAGAGAAGAACAGACATTAAGGGTGTTTGAGAAAAGGTTCTTAGGAAAATAATTGGAGCAAAAAGGGATGAAGTTAAAAGAGAATGGAGAAAGTTACACAACGTAGAACTGCACACATTGTATTCTTCACCTGACACAATCAGGGCATGTAACACGTATGGGCGAATCCAGAAATACATAAATGGAGTGTTAGTTGGGTGGCCAGAGGGAAAAAGACCTTTAGGAAGGCCGAGAGGTAGATGGGAAGATAATATTAAAATGGATTTGAGGGAGGTGGGATATGATGATAGAGAATGGATTAATCTTGCACAGAACAGGGACCGATGGCGGGCTTATATGAGGGCAGCAATGAACCTGCGGGTTTTTTAAAAGCCATTTGTAAATAAGTCATTTGTTTCCACAATCACCGATTCAATTGTTTGTATACTGTACATCTGAAGTCTGACTAGTGTAATATGTAGCTAGTCAGCGATGTGTGCAATGGAGAAGGATAGAAACTGGCCACCCTACTCCATTGTCTCCTGGCCTAGTTGCCTCATAAGTGGTACTTTCTTGGTATTACTTGTGAGTCTCGACCTGTCTTCGGACAGTTGACTAAACAACAACTATCCACAGCTATTCTTATTTCATTATATACCTGGTCTTTATAAATTTGAAATGTTTCTGTTTTCTGTATGTTTCTAGTAATACAATAATGCGAAAGAATTTTTAGCTTGGAGTTTTGAAATTGTAGTATAGCAATATTTACTAAAAGTAAAAGAGTTAATGTAATCCTCTTTAAATGGAATTATTTAATGTATAGATCTGTCTCACAAATAAAGCGGAATTGTAAGACATATTATTTTCCATATTCGAATGTAAAATATTTTAATTGCACTTCTTATCCTTAACAGAAATACAGTATCTACAATATTGGTATTCAATCTATGGTACGCGTACCCACGGGGTACGCAGGGTTCTCTAAAGGGGTACACATCCAAGTTAGTTTTTTTTATAAAAGTGCTTAGGCCTACATATTTATTACACTTGTTAATAATTATTATTACAATTACGGTAACATATTTTCTTTTACGATATCAAATCTTGTTTTTCTTTTCTTTTCAATAGCATTTTATATAGGGTAAGGAAAGGTATTTTCGTGATGTTTTTAATATTATGGCTAGTTTTTCCCCATTTTGGGAATGATACTATATTTTTCTATTTCTGTGGCATTATTGTGACAATACATAACAAAGAGGTGTATTTTCTATTTTTTTAATTTTAATTATTAGTAGAAAATAGGATTGAAAAAGTGCATGTTTGGTAGGTAACTTCGTGATGGGGGTATCTAATTTCGTGAATGAAAGAAATACATAGTTATTTCATATTAGACCTACTGTATAATTATATAAATTCACAACAGTGTTTTTAAACACTAAACTATTTCATGACCTTTTATTTATGCAAGCCTATAAATGTATTTCAATGATATAGAATATTTCATCAGCTTTAATAGTTCATATCATTGTTCATGCCTTAGATATATATTTAGCTCAATAAAGAACAACATATGAAACAAAGAATAAAATATGAAACATAGAACACATTAATAATAATAATAATAATAATAATAATAATAATAATAATAATAATAATCATTATTATTATTATTATTATTATTATTATTATTATTATTTATTTATTTATTTATTTAATCTGGCAGAGCTAAGGCCAGTAGGCCTTCTCTTCCGTCCAGCCAGACTCTAATTCTAATTAAATACATTTGCTTACATAGTTATTACATTAATATCTAGATCATAAAACAACATGAAAGTAAATAATGAAAATTGGATAACTAATGTTAGTGTGACAATAATAAACATTGCTAAGAAATAGTTATAATAATAATAATAATAATAATAATAATAATAATAATAATAATAATAATAATAATAATAATAATAATAATAGTAATAATAATAATAATAAGAGTAATAATAATAATAATGAGATAATTTAGATATTTATCTGTGATATATATAACAATTAAACATTGAGAAACCTGAAAGAGCTATTATTGTTAACAAGAATTGTTAGAAAAATATCTCGTTAGCCTATTCTTAAATTGGTTTGATGTCTGACAGTCCCTGACATTACTCGGTAGGAAATTCCAAAGTCGAGGAACAGCCACAGTGAAAGAAGATGAATATGAGGATGTTCGGTGGGAGGGAATGGATGATACTGAGGAGTGTTGTGATCGTGTGTCTAGGTTATGATGGATGGATAAATTTTGAAAACGAGACGCAAGATAGACAGGAGTGGAGAAATGCAATATGTGAAAGAGAAGGGAAAGACAGTGGATTTTCCTGCTATCTTCTAGACGGAGCCAGGACAACATTTCGAGGGATGGTGTTACGTGATCAGCCCGGCGAATATTGCAAACGAAACGGACGCACATATTATGAACACGTTGTAGTCTCTGCGCCGAAGTAACGCTTAGGTCAGTAAGCAGAATATCACAGTAATCGAAGTGGGGCATCACGAATGTTTGCACTAACATTTTTGACCGTTATGTAGAGATAGTCCTATTTTGATTAATTTGAACATTTACAGGGACTGTTGATGTAAAAATAAGAGATCATTTGAACATTTTACAGTGACTGTTGATGTAAAAATAAGAGATCAACCGGACAACAGTCTCTCAAATACCTTAGGGCTAATAAAGTTAAAAACATTAAACTAGAACAAAACACGAAACATAAACACATTTACGACTCTTGTGTGTTCTTGGCACCAAGATTTTCATGAGCCCTTATTGTGAGATTGTATCTCTGTTCAAAATGAAACTACCATCATTTACTGCCACTTTCGCTATCTGTATAAATATTCTCACCCGACACTCCTGTCCATCTGATGTGCCACTTTCATAATTGGCACCGTCAAACCAAATCCCAACTCTTGCATTTCTATAGGCTAATATGAGGGTGGATCGGAAAGTAAAGCACAATATTTTTTTCCTGCGTTGGTATTGCGGCTAGGATGTTCACATTTCACCCAGATATAGTTTGAAGTTTTCACTACAAACACAATTTGTTTTGCATGTGCAGATCTAGCGAGAGAAGTGTGTGCGTGAACTACGCAACAAAGATGGC
Organism: Periplaneta americana; assembly: GCF_040183065.1. NCBI lineage: Eukaryota > Metazoa > Arthropoda > Insecta > Blattodea > Blattidae > Periplaneta > Periplaneta americana. The sequence continues at coordinate 120,287,709 of NC_091120.1, forward strand.
GCGCATGTTACTGTCGTCAACTTATGAAGAGCAGAGAAGTGTTGTGCGATTTTTGTGGGTTAAAGGACATAACCCGAGTGAAATTCTCAGAGGCATGCTTGGCTCTACGGGGAAGACTGCATGGCCTGTAGCAACATTTTCCAGGTGGTGCGCATTCTTCGTAGAATGGTGCGGCCGTGAGAACCTTTGTGATTCGCCACGTTCCGGGCGGCCGGTAACGGCTGCAACCTAGCGGAATGTCACAGGCAATGAGGCGGCAATTTTGAACGACCGGCAGATCCAACTGCAAACTTTATATCAGCAGTTCAACATTTCATAGGTGTGGTATACGATATCGTGCATGACACATTGAAATTTCATAAAGTTAGTGTCCGTTGGGTGCCTAAGATCCTTACAGACGACCACAAGGGCCAGCGAATGATGATATGTTTGGACCACTTAAGGCGTTACGCTGCAGAAGGGCATGACTTTCTCGAAGAAATTGTCACTGGTGATGAGTTCTGGACGTACCACTACACGCCCGAAATAAAGCAGACCTCTATGGAGTGAAAACATGCTATTTCCCAGTAAAAAAAAAAAAAACTTCAAAGTGACGCAATCTTTTAAGAAAGTGCTTGTGACAGTGTTATGGGATAGGCATGGTGTTTTGTTGGTGGACTTTGCTAAACATGGGACCACTGTGAATGCTGGGCCTACATTCAAACTCTGGTAAAGTTGCGTCGTGCCCTTCGTGACAAACGCCGTAACATTAATGCTGACGATGTCAATTTTCTTTATGACAATGCTCGCCCCATGTTGCGGCTTCTGTTTGTAAGAAAACAGGTGAGGTGCTCCAGCATCCATCATACAGTCCAGATCTTGTACTATCGGACTTTCATCTGTTTGGTCCGATGAAGAAATTCCTGGCCAGCCATCGTTTTGCAACCGATGTAGAAGTGCAATCAACTGTCCGCAGATGGATATACTCCAACCGAACGGACTTCTATGAGCAGGGTATACTGAAACTGGTACCACGATGGGAAAAATGTGTTGAGAAACTCGACGTCTATCTAGAAAAGTAGCTAAAAGATATGAGTTCATTTGTGTATTTCTTATTTTTGTTTACCTATTAAACGTTTTTTTTTTTTAATTTTTGTACGTTACTTTCCGATCCACTCTCGTATAATTAATATACAGCCGTACTTCCAGATCAGACGTAAGAGCAAAAAGCCTTCCTAATTTAGTAGTCTGATTTTCATTGCCATCATTTCTGCTCATGAAATCTTTGAGTAAACTCCATGACACATCAATTTGTTTTGCATCTTTATAGCTGGATACTTTCTGCTCCGTCACCATTTTGGCGGCTGCAATAAGATGATTGAACCGGTATTTCCTGTATTTAATTCTCTCTTTTCCCATGTTAGACATAAAATCAAAATAGGGTAGGTAATTTCGAGGTAGGCACTAAATTAATAAAAAAAAAATAGATAGAATTGAAGTACGTTTTATGGGTAATAATTTTCTTCAAATATTTTTTCTGGCAAAGGTACAGAAACCTTGCTATGGGCCAAAATAATGAGGGTTATTCGGCCACCATCACTTTCACGAGAAGAAAGTTAAGAAGTTGCATCCATTTCCTAAGCATTAATTTGCGCCATTAACATCAGTAATATAATCTAAATATATGTATAGTTAGAGGAACTCAAGTACTATAGTATAGTCCAAGTACGGACTTCTTACTTTAAATATATGCTCAGTAATCACTGCAACACTGCAAGCAGTTCAAAAACTACCGAAATTCTTAAGAAAATACGCAGCGCACAATACAACTTTCTGTCATAGCCAGCAGAAGCAAACTAAGATGGAATAAACCATGTTTCACCATCTGCAACACAATGCACTATTACTAGCAGACGCTAGAACTATTTCCAATAGTAGGCATGTTCTTGAAAGCGTTTGCAAACATTACCACGAATATATCTATATCACGAAAATAACTTTCCTTACCCTAATGCATTACTATTTTATTGCAACTAACTATTGTCTGTATAATAATAATAATAATAATAATAATAATAATAATAATAATAATAATAATAATAATAATAATAATAATAATAATAATATATTTTGCATACACCAATCATAGACTTTCATTCTTTCTATATAATTGCAATGCAGTTTGGGGATACGAAGGTGAAGAAAAACGTATTTTGGAGATACGCTAGCAAAAAAGTTTGAATACCACTCGTCTACACACTAATACTTCTCTCTTAAGCCTGCTACTTGCTGCTGGAAAAAGGCGCCCAGCAGCGCAGTGTGAACTCCTACTAACGGCTGCCTCTTGCCAGCCAGCTAGTAATTTACCAGCGGCTGGTCTTAGTAGCGCATGTTCAACTTTCCCAGCCACCAGCTCGTCATGTGACTCACCTCATTGTTACCAGCGCCCCACCAACCTAGTGTGAACTAAAGATGAGCTTAAACGATATCATCAACTATCTGTGACAACTGTGACTGTGACAAATATATTACTTTTATCGATGATTTTATCACACCGATATTTTTATAAGCAAAATATGCATGCTAATATGTTTTCGCGGGATATCAGCCGAGTTAAGATTTTGGAATGCTCCAAGCTTTCGACTGCTATCTCTGCAGCCATCTTCAGGGAAGTGATGTCCGAACGAAATCGAAAAATCGAAAAATCGAAGGAGAATTGGGAGGAAAATTTAAAAGGTACGCAAAACGCGTCCTTGCAAGGGGTTGGGGGCTGTACAAAACTAAATATGTGAGCTCCAAGCCTGTTGGCCACTAGTCTCACTCCGGGTTACGCTGCTCCCCTGAAGGAGCTGTAGAAAATTTTGAAGGGGAAGCCGAAATTGGACGTAACCTCTTAGGTACCACATACGCGAGGGGGGCTGAGATTGATCAATTGATCACGGAACTGGGCGAGGAGGAGTTGGCTGGTGTTTGCCGTTAGGATGGCAAGACGCCGTCATCTGTTGTTCGATGACAAAGCAGGTGAAGGCCGTCGGAAGAAGCGCCGTGAAATCTAAGCTGCAATTTGAGAGGTCCCTGTCCTTTCAATTTGCGACTTATTGAGTGACCTCGTATGTTTAATAGACTATTAATATTATCTGAACTAGGGCATACATAATTTATAATAACGGTGAGTATATATGGGGAAGGGCATATAGGTCCGTGGCCCATTTCTTATAGGGCTCATCCCGACATTTGTCTTACGCCTGAGGAAAACCACGGAATACCTTAGGCAGGATGAGTTGTCTCATATAAGAGACTAGCCAATTTGGCTATTATGTAGGAGGTCATGAGCCTTGTTGATTTGTCTCAATTTCGAGAACAGCCATTTGGCTATATGATGGCTCAATTGCGAAGAGGGGGGAGAGATGTAATTGTTAATTAGGGAGATTCATGGGGATATGAGTGCAGGTACGTGGCCCATTTCTTTTAGGGCTCATCCCGACATTTGTCTTAGCGCCTTAGGAAAACCACGGAAAAACCTTACTTAGGCAGGATGAGTTGTCTCAATATCAGAGACTAGCCAGTTGGCTCTTAGGTTGAATGACTCTATGAATCGCTGGATATATACTAGCCAATTGGCTCTATTAGATTTCCATCGATCAACAAAAGTAGATAATGTTATGGAGGGATTTTGTTTAGCCCAGTTAAGACAAGGTCATTTTACAGCGGTTGCACTATCCAAGGAGTCTCATGGAGTTGAGTCGTGGCTACCAAAACCTGGGAGTAACGCCAGCCTCCCTGTCCTCCTGTCTCAATAGTATAGCTAATGGACCTGTCTGGTGTCTACGCCGTAACCTAGGATCATACTGGCTGAGGCCAGATATGAGCGGGTTGGGGTTAGCACGAGCTTCCGCATACAGGTTTCTAGCCAGTCGAGCAATGAACTCGTCTATGGTTGGCAACTCTAGTTCATCATGGAACTTTCTTCTCGAGGCGACTCGGGGGAGATGGGAAATGAGTCGAATCACCTGGTTTTGGACAACTTGGAGTTTACGGAGATGGGACACTGCCGCAAACCCCCATGCGGGTGCGGCATAGGTAATGACAGAGCGAATGAGGGCCTTATGCATGGTAAGTCCTACCCTCAGGTTGTCAGGAGTTAAGGCCGCCAGAATGGGATAGTGTCTAACTATCAGCCCGTTGGCCTTACGAAGAAGGGATTGGATGTGATCTCGGAAGTTGAGATGAGAGTCCATAATGATCCCTAAATATTTAATTTGGTTCATCCACGGCATTTCTCGTCCGAAAAGTGTGGGTGGTGGTGGTATGTCTTCGAGCCTCGCTCTTAGTGAAAAGAGTATGGCCTGACATTTCTCTACATTGACCTTGATTCTCCAGTCGTGGAACCACGGCTGGAGGTGATCTAAGATCGACTGTAATCTACGGGACGCTAATCTATAGGTTTTGCCCATCGCCAAGAGGGCAGTGTCGTCTGCATAGATATACAGATGACTACTTCTGCCGTGGATATAGCGAAACGGGAGGTCATTAATGAATATATTCAAAAGTATGGGCCCAATAATGGAACCCTGTGGGACTCTTGCGTGAATTTCACGGGGGGTGGAGAAACTAGTGCCTACACGGGTTTTGAATGTACGGCCTCGGAGGTAGTTAGAAATGAGGCGTATCATTCCATCTGGGACTCCCATGCCCAGTAACTTAACGAGGAGTCCCTCATGCCAAACCTTGTCGAATGCTCGCTCGATGTCCAGGTAAGCTGCAGCTACTACACGCTTCGTGCTCATAGCCCAGGTAATGTCCTCCGACATGCGGAGTGCCTGGAGTGTAGTGGAACAACCAGGGTGAAAACCGAATTGCTCGTTCCTGATTTGGGGCAATACTACTTCAGTGAGGCGTCTATGTATGACCCGCTCCGCCAGTTTGCTGAGACAACTGAGGAGACTAATAGGCCTATAGTTGCTTGGATTCGTCTTATCCTTTCCGGGCTTTGGAAAGAGAACTACGTGAGCTTCTTTCCAGGGAATGGGATAGTGACCGGAAGCCAAGATGTTATTAATTATCTCTGCTATGCGCTTCATAGCTGACCTTGGGACAAGCTGCAATATAATTCCTTGGATACCGTCGGCTCCTGCGGCCTTATGAGGGCCGAGGCGACGAATGAAATGGGCGACCTCGTGGATGTTCGTAGGTCGTATCCCATTTTCCGGCTCCCTGCTAAGGAGGTCTCGAACCGATTCCTCAACAGCTCTGATATGGGGCAAGTTTAAATTTTGTTCCACGGGTTGAAAAGTGGTCTCTAGAACGTCTGACAGTGCGGTAGCCTTCTCCTCAGGAGCAAAGGCCGTGACATCTGGACCGACTACTAATGGGTGAATAGATTGAGACGGATTGGACAGAGCTCGAGATACACGCCAGACATCTGACATGTTTCTGCTGTCCATCGTTTCAACCTTGGATTTCCAAGCATCCACGACCGTTTCGTGGACCGCCTCACTGATCCGCATGCGCAAGCGGTTCATTTCTATTCTATGTTGATCTAACCTAGTACGCTTCCACAATGTTCTTGCTCTATTGCGGGCGATCTTTAGCTCTCTAATATAGGCTGGGAGCTGCATCCGTCCCGGTTGTGAAGACCGTTTCGGTATTGCAGCAACCATTGCCTTCTTTATGCACTCCGTCAGGTCGCTAACTGACCTATATATCCCTGCCGGAGTGACTTCAGGGGGGAGTGGTGGAAGCGTAGCGGCTACCTGGTCTTGAAAGAACACCCAGTCTGCCGCCTTGTAGTTGAATTTCTCAGCGGTTGGGGAGAGTTCGACTGGGTGCATGATCTCCATTATCACCGGTAGGTGGTCGGACGGAAGATCATCCAGGGTTATTAGTCTCGCTCTAGTTGTGAGACCTTTCACCAGAGCGATGTCTAATATGTCAGGCAGTTGATTTGCAGCATCCGGTACGTGTGTGGGTTCCCTAGGGGCCATCACGACGTATCCGTTTCCTGTAGAATTAAGAAAAAGCCTATCGCCCTGCCGATTGGGGCGTTGACAGTTCCAGCTAGCGTGCTTCGCATTGAGGTCGCCGGCGACTACGAATCTATCGGATAGACTTGTCACTATATCTAAATCGCGTTCATCTAGTATGCCCGGAGGACTGTAGGCAGCCATAAGCAGAAAGGGGAGTCTGCCTATGTAGGCTCTAATAGCCACTGCCTCTAATGCCGCTAGCTGGGGAAGGAGATACTCACAGTGCGCGATCGTAGAACGAACGAACACCGCTACACCTCCGCCTCTTCTACCCGCTCTATCTTGTCTATAGACTTTAAACCCCGCGCATCTTAAATTTACTTGGGGTGTCAGGAACGTTTCTGTTATAAATGCTACGTCTATATTATTAGCGTCTAGGAAAGCCCTGAACTCATGTCTATCATGTCTAAGGCCCCTGGCGTTCCATATACACATCCTAGCAACTCCGTCACTTCGTCTGGCCATTGAGAGAAACGAGGGAGGTTAGGAGCTTAAATATCTCCGGGAGGGCAGACATAGGATTCTCCATAAGGAGAACTATCACTCTGGTTAATCCTTCTAGGATTGGGGCGAGCGGGAGGTTAGGGTTTGCTAATTGCAACGCCTCGGCAAAGTGCTGAACTTGGTCCAAGGTCGCTCCTTGACCGGTCGGGCCTTTCGAGGTGCTTGCAATAGCTTCCTGCTGGGCCGGTGGGACAGGGGCGGAGATGGACTCTACCGTGGTAGCCTTGGTGGCTTTTCTGCTGCCCCTGTTGCGCTTAGGGCGCTGAGAAAGGGGTCCTACATTATTGGCAACAGTTTGGGGGGCTGTCGCTGCCACGGTGGACCACAGAGGCGCGGCAACGGGCACTTCCAAAAGCGAAGGGATGGTCGCCTGCTGCTGCTGCGTTTGCTGCTGCTGTTGGCGGACCGGCCCGAGTTCCGTGCGTCGCTCCGCACGGGGCCCCTGCACAGGGGCGCGAGCCTGTGGCTGCGGCTGCTGTTCTCGGAACAGCTGCTGCTGCCTCGCAGCTCGCTCCACACGCTGCTGCCGGAGCCACTCGTATTGGAGCGTCCGCTGTTCCTCGAGCTCTGCCCTCCTCCGTCGGGCAGCCCTGCTCGTTCCTTCCGTGGCATCTCTAACCTGTAATGCTACGGGACACCCTCCGTAATTGGCGGTGTGAGCGCCAGTACAGAGTGCGCATGTAGCGGGGACATCGTGCGGCTTGCGACAATCTTTAGTCTTATGGGGGCGTGCACAAGCTCGACACATAGGCTGCGCTTTGCAGCTAGCCTGCTTGTGGTAGTACCACTGGCAGTTGCTGCACTCAGGCGGGCGCTTGCTGGGGACGTAGTCCTCAACTGTTACCCTCATCAGGCAGCACTGACGCAAGGCTCTCATTCTATCCCGGGTTTCGGGGGAATTCTCCACATCGACAATGACCATTGGGAGTTTGGCCTTTGTCCTTGATGAGTGCATCCTCGTCACTCGCCGGACGATTATGCTTTGGAATTCCAGGTCGCCCTGGATGTCCTCCTCATCTGTGTGAATATCTATTCCTCTTAGAACGAATCGCAGAGGCTTGTCGTTCTTGGGGCGCAGCAAGTTGTACGCTACTCCCCGTTCGGTCAGGAACCTGCAAAGATTTGCGTAGTCCCTTTCGCAAACAGTTTTCACGGCCGTCCCGCCGCGCGCCCTGTACGAGCATAAGCCCAACGGTTCGTATTCGGCCTTGAACTCTAAGTTCAGTCGGCCCAGCGAGCCAGTGAAGGCTGGCGTAATAATAACGGGTGGGATATCACCACGTCGCCTAGTGAGGGCAGTCTCAACATCATCTTCCTCGTCCTCAGTCTCCGACACGTGAGTACGAGCTGGGGAAGGGGGGCGGGGAACTGCCTCATCTACCTCAGGGGCAGCAGCCGTCTCCTGTGGGGCCTCAGGTTCGGCGGGGGGTGCTGCCTCCTCGGTCACGACTTGAAGAGTCGCCGCCTCCAATTGCTCCAAGGTAGAGAGAGCCGATCTGTCTTCCTTGGTGAGCTCACTAGCGGAAGGAATGCCGCCCTGCTCAGTCTTAGCTGAGCCCTTCTTCTTCTTCTTTTTGGCCTTAATGACCTGAAGTGCGCCGGACCCAGATGGAATCGGCGGCACTTCATCAGCCAAGACCGTAACACCACGGCTATTCAGTCCGCTAGGACCGGGCAAGTCAATATGTGTCACCTCAGTGACCTTGGGAGCTACCTTGGGAGGGGTGGGCTTTCTCGGGAGTCCTGAAGGGACTGGGATGGTGGTAGGGGGACGAAGCTCAAGGATCTCCGCAACGGGGACCGGGACAGGCGGCGTCCGTACAGGACCAGCCGATCGCAGGTTCCGACGCCTGGGCGGAGAAGTAATCTGCGCGGGACGCGACACGCGCAAGTAGCAGGTGGTGGGCCCTGTCTGGCTAGTGCAAACTAGCAACCGCTTTACGCCACCTGCAGTAGGATGGCTCGTGGCCTTGTTGCTCTTAACTGGAGCCATTCGAATTACTGATTCGATCCTGTCAGGGGGGGAGACCTAAGCGGCACTCTGTCCGCAGTGCAAGAACCTGCTAGGCCCCTTTCCCACTAAGGGTGGAAGCCCAGCAGTTACGCCCGACCGGTCGCCGAAGCCTAGCCCGGTTAGCCGATCGCAACAAGCGTTGCGGAGCCCGCCGGGGACCGTCGGTTTGGTTCGCTAATTTCGTTGGCCTGGTGTTCGAAGTGCTGCGTTCTACGAACAAACCGACGGTGTGGCAATGGGCTCCCCGCTGTCACCTGCTATTGCTAACTTTTATATGCAGCACTTCGAACACCAGGCCCTAGACTCAGCCACACACAAGCCGAGCCACTTCTTCCGCTACGTAGACGACACCTTCGTGGTCTGGCCGCACGGACAAGACAAGCTACAAGAGTTCCTACAACATCTCAACAGCATCCACGCGAATATCCAGTTCACCATGGAGGTGGAGTCAGAGGGCTCACTGCCGTTCCTGGATATCCACATACACAGGAAAGCAGATGGTACTCTCGGACATGGCGTGTATAGAAAGCCGACTCACACAGATCTGTACCTGAATGCACTCAGCCTCCACCACCCTTCGCAGAAGAAGTCCGTCCTGACTAGTCTACTACATCGCGCCATAGTCATTTCCGATATCAACAACTTGCCTGCAGAAATGGACCATCTTCGTAGAACACTACAACAAAACAACTACAGCCGGAGAGACATCAACAAAGCCCTCAAACAAGTTACCACGAGATGTAACACAATAGACTTAGACAGCAAGCAAGAACCGACAAAGAAAGCTTTCATTCCATTCTGCGGGAGCGTGTCACACAAAATAAGCAGAATCCTCCAGAAGGTAAATATCAAAACCATCCATAAACCACAGAGCAAAATCCGGAGTCATCTACGTCAGGTTAAAGACAGTCAGGGCCTAAGGACTCCAGGGATTTACAAGATTCCATGCGAGTGTGGCGAAGTATACATAGGGCAGAAGACAGAATCAAAGAACATAAGAGGAGCCTGAGGCTGTATTACCAGGAAAAATTTGCAGTGGCGCAACACAGCATAGAAAAGGAGCATAAAATACTGTTTGACCACACCAAGGTCATTAACAAATCAAGCCACTACTGGGATCGTACAATCAAGGAGGCCATAGAGATCAAGCTGGAGAAAAACAACTTTAACAGAGACAGTGGACTCCAGCTCAGTCAGGCATGGACACCGGCCTTAGACCAACTTAGGCCCTCTTACAATCAAGGTCATGAAGATCACGGACCGAGGACGGCAACCGATTCCAACCGGCGGAATAGGGCTCGCCGCCCGCCAAACTTCACGCAGGAATCCCGGGAGGGGCGGAGCTTACGAGGGATGACAATTCCCGGCCCCGGATTGGTCGATCCGCCAACCAATCCCGTTTCACCTGAGACAGCCTAACATCTATATAACCTTTCGACTTTCTGTTCGGACATCACTTCCCTGAAGATGGCTGCAGAGATAGCAGTCGAAAGCTTGGAGCATTCCAAAATCTTAACTCGGCTGATATCCCGTGAAAACATATTAGCGAACCAACGCCGAGAAAGCCTCAAATCATACAAAATATGCATGAATTACACCGATATATATTCACAGCGATAAAAATGAACAGGAAATAATAAAGAGCAGTTAAATGTGTATATGATTTCTCTGTAATTGCCACAAATCAGATTTATATGGGAAAATCCAACAAATAAATTATGTACACGTATCATTAACAAATAAATACTGAGCAGTAACGTGTCAAAATTTAACCTCATGTACCAAGAGATTATATTGAGGTATTGAATCGGTTGATAATTTTTAAATGTAGTTGGGTATCGATAAATTGAGGTTATGTGATTATCTTCATCGTTTTAAAAATTGATACTTTTTATTATATATAATACTAGCTGAAAGCACCCGGCGTTGCACGGGTTTTCCTTCCTGCTTCTATTTTTAATTAAACTGGTTATACATTTTCGGAAATCTCGGAAACCTAACTGTACACAACCAAAACGAATCATCTTTACTACGCTAAGACGAATCTTTACTTAACGTCACTTACATGAATTGATGAACTCCTTATCGAAATGCCTTTCAGCATTAACTCAATTTAAAATAGTTGTAAATCAGGCACCGAAAAGAAAACATGTCATCATGTGCCCTATGTCAACGGTTTTTTTAAATTCATATATTTATTTGTTTTTATTTACTTATTCTGTTGTAGTTAAGGCCATTAGGTCTTCTCTTCCACACCGCCAGAAATACAAATAAAATAATAGAAAAATCAAACTATGAACAAAGTAAAACCCAACGAAAATATGATTCCTTTTCGTCTTTCTGATCAGTTTCAGCATCGAATCAATATGTCACATATATAATTTAATTTATATTGGAAGATTTTTTACCCCTTGATTGCTGTACACCCACTTATATCATACCCAGCTTTTTTTTAATACGATTTGGAAAACTATATCTCACAAATTCAGAACATATTATATTAATTCTTGTTTTATACACAGAATACAAATACAATATAAACTTGCAATAAGTCATTTTTTTACATAAAGACTAAGATTCTGAGACGTATAGGCTTAACGGTATTTTAGAAATTAAGAGATTGTTATTTCCACAATGCATAACATACTACATTTGCAACATGATTATACAGACTATTACACTCTTACTACGTCATACTACTTTTGACCAATAAAACGGTACGAAAGGACGTATTTCAACCAATCATGGCTGCTTATCGCACAATTTTATCGCGTCCCTAGCATTTGTTTAATTTTATCGCGTCCCTAGCATTTGTTTAATTTTATCGCGTCCCTAGCGTTTGTTTCTCTCTTTGCCAACATTTGAAACTGCGCTGGTCTGGACTTCAAAAATATATATAAAATTACAAACCACTCCAGTCGATGCACAGCAGTTTCAAATATGACTCGCATTGGCATTCAAGAACAAGAATTAATAAAAACCTCTGATCATACCTATGCATCTTCTAAAATCCGATTTACAAATAAATGAAGAGCACCATTCGGAAATCCTGAATAAGTTGAATACACCATGTAGGCCTAAATCAACGAGTTCCACTTCTATTATGCACACGTCCAATATAACATCAATTGAACCACCAACCACATTGAAATTTGAAAATTGTACATTCAATAATTATGCCTTTTAAAATTATTCATTCGGAAATTCTGAATAAGTTGAATACACCATGTAGGCCTAAATCAACGAGTTTCACTTCTATTACGCACACGTCCAATATAACATCAATTGAACCACCAAACACATTCAAATTTGAAAATTGTACATTCAATAATTATTCCTTTTAAAATTATTCATGTTTATTTTTTTATGTCATCGTCGTTAATTAAAACTTTTCTAACACTTGTGTATATTAGTTAGGTTATGTTATAGCTTCTGCTCTGAGAGGATAAAAAGAACTTCTGCTATATGATATTATGGATAGTCACGTATCAGAGATTGTTTAATATTAAGATTTATTGAATAGTAATCATTACAGTATCTGTATAAAGACACTACTGCCATCTAGCATGCATCTAGCGTAATATTTGTAATGTTGAGATTGTACAATAATACATTTGAAGACAGTTGTATTTTCGTAAGTCAATTAATATTTTATTGTATTGGAGTACTTCGTTACTTCTAATCTTTATATACTTTCTTCTAATCGTGTAATAGTCAATTAAATCCCACTCGAGTTTTGATTTTCTCTAGATAAATCAAAACGTCTAGTGAGATTACTGTTGATAAAATTTCGCAGTAACATTTTCGGACGTGAACAACAATATTTTGAGAGACGTATATTTTAGGATTAATAGAGTGTTATTTTCAATCGCCTTATGTACATTCGCATATTACATTAGCAACATGACAGAAATATCATTGAATTGCTTTTCGATATGTGTAATTTATTTTTCTTCCCACTCCTTTGTATAAAATATAGTCAAGGATGTGAAAAACACGCAGTTTTTAAGTCAATGCCTGCAACTTAGAGCTACTGTTCTTCAGCTTCGTTTTAATATTACCATTACAAATGCTAGTCGCACTGAAATTGCAGTTGCTTAAAATCGAAAATGTATCATAGCAATATGTGATATAAAAACATCTTCTCCTTTCGTTTTTCCACTTAATATTGCCACTTCTGTTACGTGTCGCATGAGTTCTTCACACCAACTCTTGTTGGTGCATAATTTTGGTGGGTCAATATTTCGCAATAGTACTTCTGGTTATTCAGTATTAAGTAAATTATGTGGTAGCAATCCTTGTAGTTTCAAAGAATTCTAGAATTCAGTTGGATAAAACAAAGTCTGCTCACTATCTACAACTGCATCGAGAAATTCATAATACTGTCCTGGACTGCGTAAAGATACTTATTGCACGAATTATCTAGTTTTAGCCTACGTGATGTGTATCAACAATGTTATTTCGTGTTATAATTTCCATGGCCTCGTGAAAGTCGATGTTGAATACAGAAGATTGCATTTTATTATTACACATGAATGTTTGACCGTATTTATTTTTATTTTTTATATTTTTAATTAGTTTAACTTCCATTTGCACAATTTTAATGTAGCCTATGTTCTTCTCCTGGTTATGAAGGTTAAATGTGCAAACTTTGGCACATATCGGTCAAAGCGTGTAGATTTGTATAGAGAACATACATACATACATACATACATACATACATACATACATACATACATACATACATACAGACATACATACATACACACATACATACATATATGTCTACATTCAATTTTATATTTTAAGATAGTGCATAAATTATTTGAAGTCATGTATTAACATTATAATATTGAGTCATAGAATAAAAATGAATTAAACATAAGTATTCGGAAAACAATGGAAAATAATTTACTAAACAAAACAGTTGTTCGGATAGGATTATACACAAGATAAGTACTGGTAACCAATGGTGTTATTATTTAAATCGTTTATTCACTATATAATTTATAATTAGATGATGTCATTAGCGCTCAAGTAGTTTCGGCGATTACGGAAGTGAAAATCGTTGCATTTATAAGGTTTTTTCTTTTTTTTTTGTGGAGATGCAGTTGATCGTATCAAACTAGCGCTGATGTAGTTGGGTCATTCCATACAATATTTTAAAATTTGTAACGTCAAGTTCTGGATTTTTTCAATATTCTAGTAAATGAATGTCATAATAATAAATAGTTAAATGGCCTAATATGAACTTCAGCTCACCAATGCTTGAAAAGTAAGGAAGGGTGAAATATTCGGGGAGTTTATATGTAGACTATTGTTAAAAAATATTATTAAAATGACATGCTTCATTGTCTCAACGTAAAAATTGTGTCAATACAATGATGACTCTATATAGTTCAACTTACTTCTGAGTTATTATGGATTTTTACTTCGAGCATGTATTAAAACTTGCAATAAAATAAAGAAATGTTAATATTTTAAAATCGAATATTTTTTACCATGCTCTATTTTTACGGTGAGATAAACAGTTTCTTAATCTATTACAAAAATTTTATGATGGGATCGATAATATTTGGAAAATATTAAATAAACCTAAATTGCAAATGTTACCATTAAGGATCAAAGTCGCGTGCAGTGTATTACGTTACGCGCTCATACCAGACATCCACACGCGCGCTTAGCGATCAATATGACAAATGCTAGATGTTGCGACATCCGCTCAACTGTACGGTAATAGATTTCACGTGAAAGTTTGTTTTTCCTGTTATAATCTCAGCGCAACTTTTCCTCTTCACTTTAGAGGGTGATTCTGTTCTGTCATTGTAACTTTTTCCCTTCAGTTTAGACGGCGATTTTGATCTGTTCTGTCATTGTAAGTTGTAAGTGTTCAATATGCCTAAATAAAAGACGAAAAGTTGGCGTCATCTGTGGTGTTGCAACACTTTCGGACTTTAAAAATATTCGTCAAATGTATGTAAAAGAAAAGTGACAAGTAGCATGTGTAAAAAGGTCCCGCTTTTAGTGGTAGGTGATGCTATTTGAGAACGCATTTTCCATAAGATTTCAAAAATTGAAATAATTAGTGAAGTTGCTGGGAATGAAAGTAAGGTCGACAAATCAACAAGCGAAAAAGAATTTTTTACAAACAGAGGCGGGAAATTCAACGAGTGAAGAAGCATATGCTCCTGAACGTAAGGAACTATAAATGTAACTATGAGAGATCTATCAGAAATATTGATGTCATTGTTACAGAGAAATTTAGTAGAAATTTAGAACAAGGAATGGACGACAACTGAGAGGGCCAACATGATTTTAGTGAAAAGTGACTGTGTAAATTTCATTAATAACTTCATTGGTTGGCTTAAAAAATTCAAGATACTGTACACAACTTCACTGTAAAATACCAAGCAAATTATTTAAAGTAGCTGAAAAGCTCGGTGGGTTAATTATCATTGGTGATGTTTCAGAGAATTACAGTTTCATTATTCAGGATGCTACACAAGGTCATGACTGGAATACTTCTCAAGCAACAATACACCCATTCACAGTATATTACAGAAATTCAGTTGGTGGTAATTTAGAGAACCTTTGTTTTTCAGTAATTTCGGAATGCTTAGTTCACGATAGTGCAACAGTTCATGTTTTTTAAAGGAAAATGATAGAACATCTGAAACAAACACATATCGAAATATCTAAAATATATTATTTCAGTGATGGAGCAGCTAGCGAATACAAGAACGAAAAAAATCCGTTAATCTACTCAAACATGAACACGATTTTCAAATACCTGCGGAATGGCATTTCTTTGGAACTAGTCACGGTAAAGGGCCCAGTGACAGTGTAAGGGGTACAATCAAGCGAATCGCTGCAAAAGCCAGGAACTCTAATTTCAACTCCTAAAGGACTGTATGATTGGTCAAAATGCAGTATACAGGGAATTATAATTTCATTCACATCCATTGAAACACATGAAGAAGTAGTTACAAAATCTAAATCCTCAAAGATTTCCCGGCCTCAAGACTGTTCCCGGAACAAGAAGTGTTCACTGTGTGGTTCCAGTTAATGGAAAGTTAGCAATAAAACCCTACGAGTATTCAGATTCATCAGAAGTACGGACACTAGTTGAAATCAGACGTGTGACGCACACCGGTCGTCAACGTGGAAACGCTTCTTTCAGTGACCAGCAGCAGTGATGGCGCATGGCGCAGCGGCATAGATCACCCTTTACACGGCGAGTTGTTTTAATTTATAACTTCCTTATTTTTTAAGATCCCATTATGAAAATTTGACAGCCTAATGAAAATGCTCAGTAGATTGTTATTTTTTTATGCGAATTGAAATATTCGATTTTATGTAATGGCGTTTTTTTAAATATATTTTTTAATTTCTTTAAACACAATTTTCAGAGCTGCACTGAATTATAATATCTTAATAACCTATTTTTAAGCTATCTAACGATATCTTTAAAAAATGTTTGTAATTATTTCGTGGTCAGAAAACAAATTTAAAATAGAGCTATGTGCTCAAATAAAAATATTTTAACTGCCCATTACATTTAAACGGTAGCTGTCGCAAACATAATTTTGTACATGTTTAATATATACGACATAAAGAGTTGGATGTACAATTTTTAACAAATTTGAAGATATGAATGTTTTTCGTCATACTGTTTTGCATGGAATTACCCAGTTCCGATGATTTCAGAAGTAAAAATTGTTGAATTTATAAGGGATTTTTTGTGGAGATGAAGTTAATCGTACATGCAAAGCATAACAAATACTGAACTAATCAAACCTAACCTTTTATAGATTCGTATATGCAAGGTGTATACGCGGAGTACGAAAGGAACTACCTCAACGCTAGTTTAACCGTTGATCGTATATGTCTAGGCATAATATTGTAAAAGCTTAAACTAACGAAACCTGAGCTGTCACAGATTCGTATATGCAAAGCGTAGGGGAGATGAAGGCAAGCGGCTACAGGGACACGTTGGCACACCAGTTTTCTTTTAGTATTTAAGCGACGGATTGCAGCATCGCGCAGACAATATGATCCCTGCTTTATAAAGCAAGCTCCACGGAAGCGTCGGACCTTTGTGGCAAGCGGTAAAAAAAGGAAGCCATAAAGTTATTTTTGCAGGAAGATAAGTAAATTTTCACCATCTCGTGATTATTTTTTTACAAGATACATGTGTAATATTACGTGAACTTTAAATACTTCGTTGGAAAGTACATTTAATTAGCTCTGAATTGTGTTAATTTCATTTCGATCATTCATTATTCTAATTGGTAATTTTAAATCAAATTAAATATCTAGACCAGAGGCAAGTTGGCATAGTTGTTAGGAGGCAGATTGGCACGGTGTTTAATCTACCTCCCTGTATTACTTTAAATGATTGCATAAAATATGCAATACGTAGTTTACTTATTCATACAATTTGTTGTTACATAAGTTGAATTTATTTGATTGTAAATATTAAAAATATATGTTCATTGCAGTGAATGAGAAAATGAGGACTTATAAAAAGTGACAGAGCAACTACTTCTCCTGATATGATGCTACGAGCTGTCAGTGCTGTAAAGTTCAAAAACAGAAGTGCGGGCAAGGATTTTAATATCCCATACCAGACTTTCACTCGATATTGTAAGTAAATTACGGTTCAGGACACAAGGGGAAAATTGTCTACTGCGATACTTACTGACTCTCCAAGTTAAAAAGGCATTAGATGAGAAAAAATCAAAACAGAATAATGAATTTTTTCATCAAAAACACAAGAGGAGACTGTAGTAGTGAGAAAAGGAATCTTAAGACCAGTCGAAAGATAAAGAATAATTCAAGAAAGGAAAATAACGAGAAGACATAGAGACGTATTGTCTGTATTGTGTTAAATCTTACTCAGAATGTGCGCCAGATGAAGGGCGGATACAGTGTCAGAAGCGTAAATTTATGGCACATAAAATTTTACAATGGAAACAGAAAATTTGTTTGCATAAACTTCTTAGATATTTTAAATAAGACAATATGATACAGTATATAGTCATTTACAAGTTTAAAATTAATTTTTCTACCTTGTTTTCCTAGAATATTGTTTTTCTTTTATCTGAGTGGTTATATTATATATATATATATATATATATATATATATATATATATATATATATATGTGTGTTCATCGTATTGAATCGTTTGCCAGCGTAAAGAAATAAATTCCAATTTATAACAAATATAATCATTATGCAATTTGCTTTTATTTAACATGTAGCCAATCTACCCTATACCATGTGTCAATGTGCCTCAAGGGCGAGGTAAGTTGACTTATTCTGCACGTTTCAATATAATACAAAATTTCAAATTTAAATCGTGGTGAAATTTAAATTCAAATATTTCTGCACATAACCAAAGAACCATGTAGAACGAACATCTTTCAGGTTTTCATAAAATTTTATCCAAATTACAGAATAAAATTAAATTTAAATTTTGAACCAACCAGCCTCCTCTCTCCCCTATAAGCGGAGTACGAAATGAACTACCTCAAAACTAGTATAGCCAAATAATTTGCCCACCATATTATAGACAGTAAAAAAGATCCATTTTAAAACATGAAATATAATCACATTACCTCTATTTTCCATAAAATTAAAAAATTATCAACTGATTCCATAACTATCCAGAAAAGCTACACCAATTAAAGGCATAGTGTTCTTTTCCTTCACTGGCTTTTGTGAGGTGTATATAGTGGTAAACACGTGGTCCTAGTTTGCAGCCACAAATATTTTCAACAAAAAGTCGTTTGGTATCTGTAATGCACCATTGTAGTCCTTCCCCACTTGTTACTTATTACAAACATGACATGAGAGAGATCAAGGACGAATTACTAGGGAAATGATCAGTTTCCCTGGTAGGGTAGAGTAGCATAAATCGCACCGCTTCCTAAATGGCACCTCTGCTAGTTTAAGACAAGTTACTGTAGTAGTGTGCCATCTAGTGGTATTGTTATAATATACCATATGAACTTCCACCATGCCACTTGTTTTCTGCCACTTCTTTGTGTCAGCAGCGTGGTGATAGTGTATCTAATATAGGCCTAATCGCTCAGGTGGATGTATATTTAGCTAACAATTTGTAACTAAGTAACGCATTTGTATGCAAATAAATACATAATCTTAAGATGTTATTGGTTTAAAGAAATATTAAAGAACATGGATTTTTGAACATGTGGTGAGTATAGGCTAGAATGAAGGAAATAATAAGTTATGACGTAGTTTCTCAATTCGCACCACTTTGTGGGTGCCTAATTCGCAACGGTACGATATGAGCAACTGTAGCAATTCTAGCCGTACATAAGAAGTCCCCAAAAATTTTAACTGAACGAGGAATGCATCAGGTGGGTGCAATATCAAGTGGTGAAAAGGGCGTAAATACAACAAGTGTGTTGCCAAGCGGAACAGGTATTTTGTCCCACCTATGATAATTTTTAAACGTCAAACAGTGCATCCTACATTATCAGCTGGTGCTCCTCCAGGATCGTTATTTGTTTGCTCTGAGTCAGTTTACATCAACAGTGAACAATTTGTCGAATAGTCAAACATTTTATTTGTCACTCAAACCTGCCATAGAAAAGAGTGCTGCTTCTATATATCCATCTATATGACCCATTTAAAAAAATTAGAAGCTAGATTATCTCGGGAAAATGGCGTGCTCCTGTTTCAGCTTCCTCGTCATAATACTCAGAGGCCCAGCCTTTAGATATGTCTATCCTCAATTTCAGACAGGTATATCATGAAGCACTTCTTAGGCGGCTTCGAGATAATCGCGGAGAAAAGGTGACGCAGTTTGAACTGCCTGGTGAAGCACATGGCAAATGTATAACAAAAAACGCATTCAGGAAGTTTAAATGTTAGGTAATTTATGCTCTATTTTATCAATTTCATTTGAAGATGCGTTACTCTCTTTCATTAATTTCAATAAACTTATAATTTGCATTTATGACATTATTCATATTAAATACTGTTCAATATGTTCTTATTAAAAGCTTTCCTTCATTCTGTTCTCTGTAGATAAAGAGATGCGATTTAAGAAACTGCAAGTGCTATTTAGGAAACTAGTTGCCTAAATGATACCACTGACAAGTGTTTCGAAAATGTCATTCTAATTTAAAAAAATGTCAAATCAAATTCAAGGATTCGTTTTTAAATGAAAGGTAAATGTTCTGGGAATGTATCTTTGTAAAGGAACGCAGAAAATAAAAACTGTATTGTTCAATAAAAATTATAAATGCTACAGTTGTGCGATATAGGCAACCTTAGCCTATTGCTTTTGAATCTCTCGAGTGTTATATTTGTAACAAGTAGGGAAATGGGGGTTACAACAGTGCACTAGAATATACAGATACGTATAAAACCAATTTTATGTTGAAAGTAGGATTGTGATTGATGTAATAATGCAGTAGTGTCAGAGTTGTAAGCTCCAATACTGGTTGTGGAGCTTGATCGGATCTTGAACTTGCTTATGTCTGTGGAAACACCGGAGCACGCACCCAGTCTAGTGGAGCGCTCCGCTCCGTTTAGTCCCTGTCTGACATCGCTATAATAATGTGTATCCCATGTGTAAATTTACACATTCAGATAGGTTTATTTGTGTAGTCAATTAAAAATAAACGCATCTAATTAAATTTGTCCTGTTTAACCCAAATACAGTAATTAAGTAGGCTAGCCTAAGCCTTAAGAACTCTTTAGAATGTACAAAAACCCCACCTCTATTTTGAACAATATATGTCGAAGATTGTTTCGTTTCAGGAATGCCAAGTTTGTCTAGACAGAAATAGCCAGTTTTGTCTGGTTTGGTTTTAATACTGTAACTA